>NC_041383.1:415831160-415855475 GCF_002162155.2 Triticum dicoccoides
TACTTTCTGCTGCTCATATACTCTTTGCATGCTTGTTTGAATTGTATTGAGATTGCTTGACTTGTGCTAAGTTGCTAAAATCTGCCAAGAACTAAAATTGGGAAAAGGTTAAGTTTTTATTCAAGTAGTCTAATCACCCCCCCCCCCTCTAGACATACTTTCAATCCTACAATACCAATGACGACTTTTGGGTCCTCTTGGGATTCATCTGCTGAGAGGTGGTGAACTTGCCCTTGAATGGTCCTCTGGGCAAAATGTGGCCCCATATGGTTGACTTGCGGTCTAAACGGAGCATTTGACTTGTCGCTCTTGGGGCACTGTCTGGCATAATGTCCGATTTACCCACAGTTGAAGCATGAATTGTTGCACTGGCACTCTTCGCATACCGGACTGGTTACGACGTTCTTGACTTAGTACTGGTCTTGTTCACATTCTGATGCCAGTTAGGCTTGTACTCAACCTGAGTCTGCTGCCAAGTACGAGCCTTCTGCACTGGTTGTCTATCCTTCTTAGGCTCGAATTTGCGCTTGTGATCATTATTAACAGGCTTGTTGTCATGCACGAGCTTGTGTTCCCTTTTTGCGATGAGGGCCTTGTTTACCAGAGTTTGGAAATCCGGAAAGTCGAGCATACTGAGTGTGCATCTGAGGTGTTGATTCAGTCCTCCAAGAAATCTATCGATCTTCCTTTCTTCTGTGGCCACATCATAGAGAGAGTAAGGGCCAAATGGTTGAACTTGTGTAGGTACTCACTCAGTGACAGGCTTCCTTGGGTGAGAGCAAGGAATTCGCACTGCTTGACCTTCATAATGCCGGCGGGAATATGGTACTTGCAGAAATGGTCCTTGAATTTAGTCCAAGTAATTTCTTCGTCCGTAGGCCACATAGCCTTAGCATTATCCCACCATATAGCAGCAGCTTCCTCAAGATAATGTGTAGCAAACAGAACCTTGTCAGCTTCTTCAGTGCGAGCAATCTCAAGCTTCTTCTCAATAGTCCTTAACCAATCATCAGCTTCCAAAGGATTGATAACTTGATTGAAACTGGGAGGCTTGGTCCTCTAAAAATCTGACAACTTGGAGTGATGACCATTCTGATTTCCATTCTGCCTAACCATAGCTCGTACACTCTTCAACAGCTCAACCAGATCGTTGTTCCTTCTTTCTTCAAACATATGCATAATTTGCTCAGCGGATGGCGGATGTGGCGGTGGTGGCCGGTATGGCTTGGGGGAATGTCCTGCCTCTGTTGTTGAGCGAGGAATAGAGACATCCTCACAAGCGTGGCTGCTGCTGCCTCCACATGTCATTCTACTGTTTGTTTTCCCAATATAAAGCAACCGAGATGAGAAATATCCAAAAATGGGAAGAAAAGCCAGCGACAAGTCGAAAGAAAGCGGCAAAAAAGAAATCAAGGCGAATAATAAAAAAAGGTTCCAGCATAATTATACATAGACTCATACATGAAAAGTAAACATCATGATGGGTTCGACTACCCTCATACATGAGACTAAGCATCATGACACATGCGACTACATCCGTACATCAACCTCATGACGTCTGCGGATACTCTAATGATCTAGTGCTCGGTGGGTGCTGCGGGCTCCTCTCCTCAGCCGGACTCAGATCCTGAGCTGATAGTGGAAACCTTCGGGTTAAAAGTGACACAATGGTACTGCCTCGAGGACTCTCCCTCAGGGGCAGGTGCGGGGTGATACCTAAGCATAGGGGCTGCAGGAGTGGCGACAAGGGAAGCCCATGCAGCAGGGGCACTGTGAGGAGTCACTGCCAAAGGGTTCGTGGTACCCTGAGTGGTCACCAGAGTAACAGGAGTAACAGAGGCTGAAGGAACGAACAGAGTGAATCCGACAGTGGGTGGAGGGTTCCTATTTCAAGCAGCCCCTATTGCTATCGGGGCTCGGGTTAACTCTCGGGCCAACTCATAGATCAAGAGATAACTGTCAGTGATATAGCGAGAAAGGTGGCTAGCAGGACGATCGCACGCCGGATCAATAAAAGGGAAGCGGACACGCCCGTTCTCGTGAAGAGATAGGTAGAAGTAGAAACCTGGATGGGCCTGCATGCGAACCTCATTGTAGCGCAAGTCTACAAGAGCTCGAGTGCATCAAACTGGATGGCCTGAGACAACGTGGAAGCGAAACCACCCTTAGAGGAACGGGTGTAAGCGCCGGAAGGAGAATTATAGTGTAGAGTGACCTCCGCGTAATACTCGTACAGTGAACCGGCCAGATGCTCCTGATACACCTGATACACTGGATCATCACCCTCTGGGTAGAATCGGCGCCACACGTTCTGAAACAGGTGCGACGACGTGAACGGTGCTGGCTCGGACTGGTACAAGATCGGAACTGGAGCCATCTACACTCACAATCATTAGACGGTTAGTAATAAGAATAAATAAAATGCATGCAATGCAGCAACCAATTTCTATTACTACTGGCACTCAAACTAAGATAACTACTGTTCATCCAGCGCATCGACGGTCTAGCGTGTCCTACAGTCAGCACGGCTCTGATACCAATTGTTGTGGCACCCCGGCTTAGAGCAACCGGTTTACCTTGCATTGACAGCTCAAAGACCAAGTCTTCTCGCAACACACAACAATATGGTACAGAAAACAACCGCTTTATTGATGCTAGCGGGAACATAGGTTCAATATTACATCAAGTTGCAAGGCCAAGCAGCACACATGGTGTGGCTGAACAATATGTACATTATTTAATGAACATGAAGGGGGCCTCGATCATGATAACTACGTGGCAGCAGAACGACGACGTAGCGGAACTCCATAGCACAAGGACACCGATGTGAACACGATCTAGACTCACAAAGCACTCCGATCCGATAAGCATGTCGTAAAATCCGGCATGGAACGCCAGGTCAGTACATTGAATGTACTTGTAAGCTCATAACAAGCATAAGCACAATGGCAAACAATATCATGACAATTAATCAGGTTAGATGCAATGCAAGAAATACTACTAATGCAGTGATGCATCAACTTTTGCACTGAGTCCCGCGGACTCTCTTACCATACGGGTTACCTCGTAACCAAAACGGTGATCGTACCCAGATCACAAACAAAACCAACGCTTTGGTTCCAACAACGATCATCTTCATGATCTCACAAATCATCACATAGCCAATGCCAGACATAAAACTTAGTGTGCAAGATTACTTATTAATGTTGATCCATGGTGTGACTTACTCATGAGCTATGTCTGTAATCGAGGATGCGGCTATCGATAGATTGAAAATGCACTCTGTAGAGGTAGCGCACTTTACCCACACCACGGAACCCGTGGCCTCGCACTCCCATTCGGGTGGACCAACGACATTCCATCAGAACCCTCCCTTTGCCATGACACTCTCCTGGCCACTCCAACTAACTCCCCACTGGGCTAAGTCATAGGTGGCCCCATGCCTACCAAAGGCATCAACGGCAACCATCCTGGCAAAACGGTCCCAAACGGGGACAAGGTACCATAACAACAAACAGGCACAGAAGGTTATGTCTACTTACCGGGCCATGGTACCACATGCCCATAACCATCCCTCATTGGAGGTACCGACCAGAGGCATGACAACGAACCGAATAATGACCTTCCCATAAAGGCAAATGTGGTTGCACAGACCATGACTCGATCAACGTTATGTTCAAGTTGAGTTAACATCAGTTTTAACTTGAAATAAAAATAACTCGAGTCACAATATGCCATGAACATGCAACTATTCGACATGCATCACATACCACTCAAAGTGAATAGATCAACATCATCAAAATTTCTACTTGCACTACTCATCATTAAACTCTACTGGTTTTTACTTTACTGATTTTAGCACTCATCATTTTGGTTACACCATAATATATTAAAATCAATTAACCACATAATGAAACTATCATCATATATATCGAATGCATAACCACACAATCTAAACTTCTTCTACTGCCTTAAACTAATTCAAGCATTTAAACAGTACTATAAACTAAGCATTTCCATCATGACAGAGTAATTAATCCAAGCAATATTTATTTAAACAATTAAAATGCATGAAAAATAACTCATATTCAAGTTTGAAACCATAGATATTGAAATTAAACCATACAAATGTTGGTGTGGCTTGCCTTAGTGCAGAGGAGGCTCACACCCCTCCTAGTTCTCTTCAAGACAAGTTTGTTCTTCGGAAAACATTTAAAAACAATAAAAAGAAATATCAAGAACCCTTCTGAAATTCACCAAAAAATCTAGACAGCAGAGAAAATTCTCATTTTTGGTGTGCTGCTAGATCTTTTCAATAAGAACACAATGCAAAAAGAATCAATTCATTTGGACTTATGGTTTAAAGTTATAGTTGGTCAAAGTTTCTGGTCAAAATTTGATTAAATTTGAATTAAAAGAAAAACCAAAGGGGGGGTGACGTCGATGGCGTATTCCAGGAATACGCCATCACTCATACCGCTTCGAGCATGAGCGGTGAGGCTGACAACGGGCCCCACGCGTTAGGTCGGGGAAGAGAGAGAGAGAGAGAGAAACAGAGACGTGCGGCGCTTCGTCGACACATTCTCTGACGAGGAGTGCTCGGCGGCCAGATCAAGAGGGATAGATGGATAGAGGAGACGCTCACACACCTGCCTGTACCCGTGGCTTGGCTAGAGGTAGACGGACGGGGTCGGAACGAGCTTCTCCAGCGGTTGCAGAAAGCGGAGCTCGCCGGAGTTGAGGAAGACGGCGACGTGGGGCTGCACCAGGGGCTCCAACGAGTTCAGACGACACCAGTGAGCCACTAGGGAGTCGCCTAAGGAGTGGATCGAGCTCGCGGGGCACTGGAATGAGGAGGAGGGGCTGCGGGGATCACCGGCAAGCTCAGGTCAAGGGCGGCGGCCAGAGGCCTGCACGGCCGGGCTGGGACTATGCTACGGGTTTTTGGAGGCTGTGCGGTGAGCTTGGAGTTCTCGGAGAGGCTGGAGGGGGTCTGAATTAATAGGCGGAGGGAGAAAGGGGTCTTGGCTCCACCGGACCTCTTTGGAAGCGGCACACGGAGACGAGGAGCGCCATCGAGGAGGGGGCAGAGCTTTAGAGCTCACGCGGGCACCATGAAGCTCGAAGACAAGCACATGAGGCGGTTGGAGAAGAAGAGAGGGGCACGGGCGCACTGTGGCTTTTGGCCGCGACGTGCCCATGCTCGTTGCGGCTGCTCCGGCATCGACGAGCAGCAGGGAGGTGTCAAAGGCGATGAGACGAAGACGGTGGCGCGGTGCGGCAGCCAGCGGCAAGCTCTGGAACGAGCACGCGCCAAACAGACACGCGGGCGCAGCGCAGAGCGCATCGAACACGCTACCAGGGTCGTGTCTTCACGCGGTCACCATGGTGGCATGGTCAAGACGACACCCAAGCGATGCCAAACCATGTCTGGTGTGTTGTCGGTGCAGTGTTTGGTCTAAGAGGGGTGATGGAACACTGCCAGGCCGACCAGATGAGACTTGAGCTTCCTGGCAAGTTTCTACACAGAAACTTGGTCGCCAAGTTTGGAGGGCTTCTAGAATGAAATTAGGGCTGATCTCCTAGGATTAAGCTTTTCTTTGGAGGGTAATGAAGCTCAAGAAAAATCAGCCTCATTGGATCAAGGTAAAATACACTTGTTGTGCAAAGTGCATTTTGAGGCCAGAACAGAAATGATTTTCTGTAGCAAAAATATTCCAAAAAGTTATGCAATATTTTTGGTCAGGGAGGTGGGCCAAGGTCCAAAGAATATTTGGGAGTTTTCCCAGGATTTTAGGAGCAATCAAAATGAAGGTTGCTTTGGAGCACAAGTTTCTGAATTGAATTTCAGAGAAGAAAATGAATATTTTACTTTTATGAAAAATAATCCTTGGGTCATTTTGGGATTTTTCAGAGAACGTATGATGATTAAGAGATGGATGGGTCACTTGGGTGAAAATCAAGGACATGCCCAAGTGTTTGAGTCCATTTGAGTTGATTCAAAACCCCCAAATTCAAAGCAGAAGCAAATTAATCCAAAAAAGACAGAAGGCAAAAACCAAGTTGTCACACAGTACCCCGTGGAGGCTAGAGCGAGGCACTAGACGGTAGATGAGCAGTAGCCCGTGGAGTCCCATTTTGCGGTATGCCACGCCCCTCCCGATGAACAGGACACCGTTTCGACCGTAGGCGCTCCAACACAAGTCTTTTTCCTCCGTTTTGCGATACGCCACACCCCTCCCGATCAACAGGACCCCGTTTTGAGCGTAGGAGCTCGAACACAAGTTTGTTTCCTCCATTTTGCGGTACGCCAGACCCCTCCTAATGAACAGGATCCCGTTTCGACCGTAGTCGGTCGAACAGAAAGCCGTTTCCTCTGTATTGCGGTATGCCAGACCCCGTTTCGGCTGTTTCGTCCAAGTCGGTTGGCTCCCGATGAATACGACGCATTATGTTGCCTCCCGATGAACATGACGCAGTTTCTCCGTTCTGACCCAGCCGTTTGGCTTCCGATGAACAGGACGCCGTTGCTATCGTCCGTTGCTTCTCCATGTACACGAGCCCTGGCCATACGTATGCGCGAGTAGGGGTTTGAGACTGCGCCCGTATGTATGTACGTGGCCGTATTTTTTGGCATCTGGATGTACGTACGTGTACACGGTTTAGACTGGACTGCCTGAACTACTACATCGGGGGCTCTACTACTACACGTCCCGGTGCTTACTCGGCCACGGTTCATAGTTGCAGAGAGACCGATCGACCAGTATGTACGTATATGTTCGCAACCAGCCATACAAGGCTACGTACGCTTCAGTCGGGTGGGTCCCAGCTGTCAGGGAGGATAAGGATGCACTTCCTTGCATGTGAAGATATAGCTGGTGGGTCCTAGTTGTCAGGGGGGAGAATTCTTTTTTTCACACCTAATATGGAGGCCCTTCCTTGCGTCCGAAGATATAGCTGGTGGGTCCCAACTGTCAGGGGGAAGAATCAATTTTTTTGCGCCTAATATGGAGGCACTTCCTTGCGTCTGAAGATATAGCTGGTGGGTCCCAGCTATCTGGGGGAAACATTTTTTCACAAAATACAGAGGCCTTTCTGGTGGGTCCACGCTGTCAGGTGGAGGAATCATTGTTTTGCGCGTAATAAGGAGGCACTTCCTTGCTGTGGCCTTGGACCCAATTGTCAGCCTCTCCACATACAGTCCTCTTCCGATGGAAGTCGTTCCTTGACCATGTTGACCACGTCGTGTCGAGAGCACCAAGGCGGTGGACGATTGTGAGGCCTAGGAAGGGAGTGACCCGGAGCCGGGAAAGGCTCGGCAGTTATTTCCGACACGAAGGGGAGTACGAGGGTTTACTGGTCCGGCTGCCATCGCCGGAGAATAACAGCAGGTGTGGGTGAGTAGAGGGATGGCCACTTGGCTAGACCAGCGATGGGAGTAGGGTGGGGCAGTGAGGCAAGCGCGGTAGCACAGCCGACCACGGGAGGAGGGAACAGGCAGTCCCGCAGCACTGGTTTGAGCGATTGGAGCAAGAAGAGTAGAGATTGAAGAAGCACCACGGCCGTTGGATGGACATCGTACGGTCATTGCTCTCATCTGTTAAGTAAGTTGATACGGCCTTGCATGCGCGTCAACCTTTTTTTAGGAAAGTGTACGCGTTAACCTAGTAGGCCCACAAGTCAGCCTCAAATATGTGGAAAACATCATACAACCCATCTGCCATTATTGCTAATAAATGTACAGCCCATTGGCTAATTCTTAAGCATTTTTTTGAAGCACATATTCTTTTTGTTACCATTACACCCATATTCTGGCCACGGTTAAGAATTCAACAAAGTTTTCATATTTCGGTGCAGTCCAAACTGTTTTTAATCCCGCTGTTTCGAATCACGTTATAACTAATTTAAAAATAATAAATTTATATCAATATAAAATCCAACATAATTTTCCTTGCAAAAAAATTGAATTCAAAATCTCAAAATCTTAAAAAAAGATATTTGAAACGAATTGCCGATTTGTTGTGTTTTTAAAATTTACATCCCATTATCTTACTACTTCATTTTCTGGGCAAGTGAATACATTGCTCTCGCCTTGAAAGATTTGTAGCCTAACAGGGCTGAGAAAGCAAGTAGGTCTCCTTTGGGTATTTCTTTAAAAAGGTAGAACTTGGCTAGCCATTTTTGGAAAGAAAAACACAACTGGGCTCATCATGTGGTAAACATAAATAAAACCCTGGCTAGACGGGCCACAGCCCCCGCACAACCCCGTTGTTACCCTGATCTGTCTCTAAAACTAGTAGATAACAACAACTTGTTCCTAAAAAAGTAAATAACAATTGGGCAACCTGCTGGGTCCCTAGTGTCAGCCGCTCGTTGTGTAATTCTCTTGTTTATTGACTACATTGACAATGGCATGGGCCCCAGATGTCCAACCATTAGGAGAACCATTTTTTGGGCTTGTAATAACAAGGCACTTGCTTGTGTACTACCATGACCCTGGTGGGTCCCTACTGTCATCCTCTCCATGTATAGTCATCTTCTTATTCCTCTCGGTGGTTGACGACGTTGACAACGCCAGACAGCGGTGCACCATGCACGGCGAGCGAACCAAGGCGGAGGACAACGACGAGGCCTCGGATGGAACAAACAGGAGCCGTGGAAGATGCGCCAGTCTAGTCGCAGACGGAGGGGAGTACGAGGGTTGACTGGTTCGGGTGCAAGTGCATGTTAGGGTTGACGTTGCTGGAGAATAACAGGATGTGTGGGTGAATAGAGGGAGGGACTGGCCAACGTTTGAGGGTATGATAGGGCGGCAAAGGCGCAGCCAGCCATGGGAGGCGGGAGCAGGCGGAACCAATGGGGTGGTTTGGTTTGGGTGGCTGGAGGAAGAAGACAAGAGATAGAAGATACACGACAGATGTTGGATGTCAATCCAACGGCTGGTAGGCAGAATTGTTTGTTGACTAGTAATGAAGTCGACACCACCTTGGATAGGATTTTTCCATGTGGGTCCCAAATGTCAGAATCCAAATCTATCACGGTCATGCAGCCTTTCTTATGAAAATTTATAGCCCATTTGGTGTGCTAGTTCAAAATAAGTTTGTGGGTGCTGGTGGGGGCTAATAACTTGGGTTCTGTAATGCACAGTGAGCTCAAGCAGCCAGCAAGAGTGATGTTATTTTCCTTGGTTGGGATATGTTACAATATTTCTCTCTTAATTACAGATGGCAAGTCATTTGCCTTGTTTCAAAGAAAATATGACAGTCACAACCGAGTTGAAAAGTGCAACAACATCTAACTCCAGCTTACAAATTGTACAAAAGCACGAGGGATAATTGTTCATCAGGTTTAGACAAAACCCAGATTGAAAGGGGCAACAACATCTAACTCCAGCACTGTTTTCGGCAGTCGCAGTCAAATGGATCGGTCAAGTCCATATAATGAACATCCTGGGTCGTAAAATTTACTGGATTATGACCATAAGATGTTGTAAATAGAAGCCCGACATGTTCAGAAGCCCTTTGGTCCACCTGAAACTCTTTTTTACTCTTTTGACATACCCATCCGTCAAAACCATGCTGCTGATAAACTTAAGCCTGATGGACAATAGTAACCTCACATTCAGCAGGAAGAATGTGATAAATCTAGTGTTTGCATGGTTGTCTACATATTGTTTCAGCGTTATTGTCTTCAATCAAATGTCATGAGAAGTGAGAAAATCCCAGTGCTTACGAATCCACCAATTGGTTATAACTTTCTTACCCCGTCATGTTGCCTAAATAGACATAAAGATTGAAAGCAGTTAAGGTCTAAAAAATGTCAAAAGAGCAACAACTGAATGGAGCCCTAAAATGTGCGTGAAATTATCACATTTATATACAACTTCTCCAGACATGGAAACCATTGCAGCAAGCCAATAATCTTTTTCATATCAAAACTATTCATTTGGATATATAAGATCTTGATAGAATCCAGCAACATTGATAGGCTATCCATGGACAAACTGTGTACTCCAAGATGGTATAAAACTTATGCATGGAAATTTAAAATGCAGCTTATGATTACAAGTGTAGATGATAATGTACAGTACTTGAAGAACTGTGGAGCCAAACACCATCTTGAAATGAGCACGGAGCTCATGTATTACACCCAAGGTCACCAGTTTAGGCGCAGAGACCACAGTTATTTCCGACAATGAATAACTAGAATCAAGGATCAACCTTTGAAGTGAAGGGGCATCTTCGATGATGAGCTGCCTTTCGTCAAAAGAAATTCCAATTCTTACAAGGTTAGGCAACTTTATTTGGAGATAATCGATTCTAACTGTGAAAACAAGCACCAAGCTCTCCAGGGAAGAGCAACTGGAGTGGATGATGTTGTGCAATGAGGCCTCCGACATAGTTTTTTGAGAAATGGGAGTCGAAGGTTTAGTACCAGATTGTCTGGTAGGGAGCACAGCGCAAAGGTGGTGGTTTGGAGAGAGGAGGAAAACTGCGAGATGGACATCGGTGCTGAGGGCACAAGTACATGGTGTTCGATATCAATGTGATTTCTGGGGGAATAGTAGAACTCAAGCAACTATAGCTCTGTTATTCAGGGGATTTTAGCCAGGCGTCCACCATGCAAGGCATGCTATGCATGCTCAGGTAGCATGCCAGGATGCAGAGGCTTTGAACAAAGCCCTGGTGGGAGGAGATGATGGCTCTGGGGAGTTCAAAAATCATTAAAGAGAGATAGCTGACGACAATCAAGATTAAGGGGCGCGGCGCGCCATAGAGGGCACCACCAAGTTGAGAGGACTTGGGTGCGGCAGCAATCCTTGGTGGGGAGAAGCGAGATGATCTCCCCAAGGATGGCGTCCGGGAGATCGTTGTTGCGGTCCACCCGAGATTCTATGGGTACCTGGGATCCGGTGGGGCGGGCTCGCCGCTTCTCAACGTGCTGCCGCGTGCGAGATCTACAAAATGCGTCGCCGCTGGCGGGAGCCTCATCTTCTTGGCGTTGGGGTCAGCCGACTCCATTTTCCTCGAGGGTGTCGCGTCTAGCTCATGGATTTGAGCAGAGTAACAAATGACGAGCCTAGTTGTAGTGCGAGTGAAGAAGAAGGGGATCTGGGGTTTTCTGTAGTAGTGAGGAAGAAGGGGAACTGGGGTTTTCTGTAGGAGTGGGGTGAGGAATTTGGGGGTACCCAGGTTTTTTTGAATGGAGCAAGCTGGCGTGAGGTGTGTGGGAGTGAGGAGGAAGAAGAGCACCTAGGTTTTTTCAGGGGCGGTGTGCTGGGTAGCACCTCTCATTAAGTAAATATATGGGCTTTTGAATTGATTTTATTGTTTACTAGGGTGGATGGATTGTTTTGTCTTGGGCCTAGAGAAAGAATTTGTCAGGACCCCGACTCAATGCACATCGATCTAGCATGTAACACCTCATATCACTTTGCGGCCTCACGCACGGTATTCCCACGGGTGTCGCCTTACCTTTGCCCGGGACCGTTTGCGCCTTTTGGCACACGTATATGACAGTGTCGCTAGCATCCATATGATAAGGAGCCCGGGCTGACATGGCTAGTCGTAAACCCAAAGTGGCACAGACTTACAGGGACAGGCATCCATGACCCAGCATCGAACGTGTCGGTCATCAGCGAGTGAATCCGGGCTGTAGCACTGGGCTAGCAGGACTCCGGTGAACCGGGCTGTAGCAGGCTAACAGGACTCCGGTATTCATCGCGTGACATTTCCCCGAAGGGACAGACACCGGAACGAAGAAGGACACATGCCGGCCAGCCTAAGTGTTCCGGAGCAGTAGCAAGCTACCATGGCTCGGTGGAAACACTAGGAGACATTTCCCGGTAAGAGAGGCTACTAAAGATAAACAACTAGATAGTCAGATCCCACACATACCAAGCATTTCAATAGCATACACACAATATGCTCGATATGTGCAAATACAACATGGCATCACAACATGACTCTACGACTCAAGTAATTTATTCAATAGGCTCCGAGGAGCGAGATATTACAAACATGGGTCTCATGACCCAACAATCAGAGCATACAAGTCAAAGCACAAGCGGAAGCTATCATGTCTGGGTACAGACATCTATAACTGAAAAAGGCTGAGAAGCCTGACTATCTATCAGATCCTGCCGAGGGCACAAGATCGTAGCTGAGGTAACAAGCTAAACGTCGAAGTCCACGCGGTACTACTAGCGAGACCGAAATCTCTCTGCAAAACATAAAATAGGCAAACGTGAGTACAAATGTACCCAGCAAGACTTACATCAGAGCTAACTACATATGCATCATTATCAACAAAGGGATGGTGGGGTTTAACTGCAGCAAGCCAGCTTTGACTCGGTGGCTATCCTGAACTACGACTGCAAGTAACTCTTTTGAGGTGGCGCACACGAGTCCACATATTCACCATATCAATACACCACTATGGATCCGCTCCCGTCTACCTACGAGAACGCCATCCATAGCACTCACGCTTATCTTGCGTATTTTAGAGTATCCACTTTCACTTGTCTATGAACTGATATAAGCAACCCAGAAGTCCTTTTCCGCGGACACGGCTATTCGAATAGATCATATTAACCCTGCAGGGGTGTACTTCTTCACACACGCTCTCACCACTTACCGCCGTTTACACGACATGTACTCGGCAACCTTCAAGCGGAAGCCCAACGTGGGTGTCGGCCACGGCCTACCTAAACACTCGAGTCTCTAGTCCAGGTTTATCGCCTATTCGGGTTCCATCCATGAGGAGATCCGGCCGGAGTTTCGCTCACAGCCCCAAACGATGTGAGCAGGGTTCCGTGACACCAAACGGGCGCCCGGTTTACCCGGCCACGTGCCTACCGCATCACAGCCCACCCCTACGGTCAGCGCTGCGCACGGCCTCCAGCATACTACAAACACCAGAAACTACTTGCAACTCCTGGACAGAGGACAAGGGTGATCAAGAAGCCGAGAGGGTCCATTGGTTTCGGGCCCAATGCGTGGTAGTAGCTGAATCATGGATCACAAACACAGAACTCAGTTCCTGAGGACGGCTGCAATGAGACAACCCACCATGTACTCCTACATGGCCTCTCACCGCTACCTTTACCAAATCGTGTTCACACACTTAGCTCACACACAGTAGGACATGTTCACACGCCTCTGATTCATCCCCGATGAATCAGACCTGACTCAACTCTAAGCAGTAGCAGGCATGACAAACAAGCATGAATGAGTAGGCACATCAGGGCTCAAACAACTCCTACTCATGCTAGTGGGTTTCATCTATTTACTGTGGCAATGACAGGTCATGCAAAGGATAAAGGGTTCAGCTACCGCAGCAAGTATCAAATATGTCGTTGTTGTCCTAATGCAGTAAAAGAGAGCAGGAGCGAGAGAGTGGGATTTTATCGGAATGAACAAGGGGGTTTTGCTTGCCTGGCACTTCTGAAGATAACATTGAGTCTTCATCAGTGTCAATGATCACATCATCGGTATCGCGTCTATCGAGAGGGGACAAATACCGGCAACACAGGAAGGAACACAATCAATGCAATGCACAATATGATGCATGCTCATGACATGGCAATATGAATGTGTTTTGAGCTAATGCAACTAGCAACAGATTAAATGAAGTTGGTTTGAATATAATATTCAAATTCAAACTCCATATGTGATTATTCAAATGCCATTTAATTGATCTGTGCTAAACAGCAGCTATAAGTTGTTCTGACATGCATGAAAATGGTACAGATGGATTCCATGAATTTTTCTGATAATTTTTCATATATAATTTATTTAATTTGGAGTTACGGTTAATTTTCTATGATTTATTGAAGTTTAGGGCATTTTCTGAAAGTAATAAATCATTTCTGATTTATTTAAAAACTCCAGAAAACAATTACTGCATCAGCCTGACGTCATGATGACGTCAGCAGGTCAACTGGACTGGCTCGGGTCAAACCTGACGTGTGGGGGCCACACGTCAGTGACACAGGACCTAATCCCGGTCAAACCCAGCGCTGACTGGGGTTTGACCAGGGGTGGGGGCCCACTGTCAGTGGCTGTGGGTTTAATAGTTGGGTCATTAACACTAATTAAGCGTGCCATGTCGGCAGTCGCCGGAGTTTCGCCGGCGACGACCCAAAACGCGGCGGAGACGCACCGGGGTGGCTCGGGTTTCGTCTATACTGCACCGTTCGGTGCGCCCTTTGGCTCTACGGAGAGCTGGCGCGATGGCGCGTCGGATGGTCGTGGTCTCCGGGCCTGGGGTGGCCGGAGTCGACGGCGGCGAGCTCGCTTGCGGCCGCCGGAGCTCGGGTGAGACACGGGCGACCACTAGGGGGCACGAGAGGGCGAGCTGCGGCAGGCAACGGGCTCGTGGAGACGTTCTGAGCACGATGGTGCACTCAGGTGGGAGCTCCAGTGGCTCTGGCCACGACGGCGACGAGGCACGGCGGCGGCGAGCTTCGGCCGTGGTGGAAGATGGAGCTAGGGGACGAAATCAAGTGCGCGGAGTGAGGGGAAGAGAAGAGGAGCTCACGGGGAGTCGGACGAGACGCTAAGTGGGCTCGGGGACGTCCTGTCGGCGGCGAATTGAACGGCGGCGATTGCCGGCCGTGGCGATGGAGATGGCGGTGATGGCGTGGCTACAGGGCACCCGGCGTCGCATGCGTCGTGGTGGAGCTTCATGGGGTCGGGACGGAGCTCCTGAGCTCATCGGAAGGGCGAGGGGTGGCCGGTGGCTATGGATGCGACGGCGGCGCCCTCCGGTGGCTCTCGGTGGTGCTCCAAATCGAGAGAGGGAGAGAGCCAGAGCGAGCAGAGAGAGGGATAGCGGTCGGGGACGACTCCGTGGCGTCGTTAGAGGGCTCGGGGAGGAAGCAGGAGGTGGCCAGGGGAAGCAGGAGGTGGCGCGCGCGGCGGCGTCGCGGTGTCTGTCCTCCTGGCAGGGAGGAAGACGACAGGGGGGGTGGAGATGGGCTGGGCTGGCCAGGTGGGCCTGGTGGGCTGCAGAGGTAAGTCCAGGTAAGGTTTCTCTCCTCTGTCTTTTATTTCTGTTTTGTTTTATTTAATTTATTTTGCCACTGTTTTGAATTTAAAACAATTCAAACAATGCCAAAAACTCCTCTGAATATTTTATATTGCTAGATGGACTCTTCCAAAAGCTTATAAAATATTTCAGGGGTATTTGAAATTATATTCTAATTATATGAATATAATTCAAATTCAAATAGCTAATGAATTAAATCCAAAGTCCCAAAAATAATTCCTTAAAAATGTTCAATATTTTGGTTGGGACCAGAACCCTTACCAAAAATTATCAAACATTTAAGAAGAGCATTTTGGAGCAATGAATGAGATTTCTAGGGTTTTTGCCCCTCTTTTATTTAAGTTTTTGAGGCTTCCAAAATTCCTCAGTTCAAGTTTCGAAAATATAGACATGATGCACACCTGAAGCTAGCCTAGAGCACTACCTGCAGCTAGGGATGTGACAACTCACCCCCACTAAACAAGAATCTCGTCTCGAGATTCAAGCGTAGGGTAAGGTGAAGGGTAAACGCAACTAGTATAATCTTCACGATCCAGGGTGCACTTCAGTTGAACGTTGATTCATTCACCATCATTGTCTTGAAGTCTTGCCTTGAAAAATCCTGTCAACATGACATGGAGGAAAGAAGGAGACTCTAGCAGGGTCGATCTTCTCGAAGATCGAACAACTCACGGAACGAGACATAGGACCATCTCTCGGGTTGAGACGAGCACACATCCATAGGAATGGAGTGAAGCAGATGACGAAGGTTCACTAGGTAGACCACAATTTCACGCTTAAGAAGGTGGTAATCGATTGTCAACGTAGCGAGGAGTTGAGTTGCTATGATACCACGACGAAACATCCTGGAGGAGGGTGATTCGTAGATTATATCCCCTTAAGTGGCAAGAAGAATTACCTTTGATTCAGAGATCATTGAAACTCTTTAAACCAGCCTAAGGCAATTCTCGAGCGATCGTTTGGAGGGGGTCGGTAGAATGGCATACTCAAACTTGGATGATGTGGATTACCTTGTTGAAGACAACGCAATGGATGAATTTGCTTATCACCGGAAATGGAAGAGACCCATGGTAGAATGACACATTGGCGGTGCAAGCTGGGAACAAAATGCAAATGCTGGGAATGATTCTGGTAACTGGGGAGAGGCTCAACAATAGAGAGTTATTCCACTATTGGAATGGTTATAGCATAACCGAGGAAACTGAGAGCGCTATACAGTTAATGCCGACGATCAAACCTAGCACTTGCGCGTGCTCTCAAGAACTTGAGCAATTCCATAATCATCAAGGTTTTACCAACATCCGTGTCAAGGATCCTGGCAACACAACTTGCTACCATGATGAATGATGATGGATGATGCAGATGCAAAGGAAGATAACACTTTCTCAGATTTCACCTTAGCGAGGCCAAGGAAATAAAATCTGGATGATCGACCGAGAGACATTTAGCACTCCGCTTCTAATGTTCTCCTTGATGTGCTAGTGTACCCATTCATAGATATGGTTTGATATCTAGAACATCAAGTAAAAAGGTCGGACTTCGGAATACAGAAATCCATAGGGCAACTAGGGAGTAAATCCTACGAAATCCTTATGGGGAGGTGGCCAACTTCTTCAATCAAGATACTACAATAATAGGTCTTTCGGCTGGGTGGTGCTGGCCACGACATCCACTTTGCCAGTTATCGCGCGACCAATATTATAATTCTTGGGAAATATTCCAACCATCATATCTGCCTGAGATTCAGATCTGGTTGGTGTCAGGATATTCCAGACTCATCGAGTCTAGGAAGAAAAACGGAAATTTGCAACACAAATCGACGAGATGACGTTGCGAGATTCTCAGGGAATGAACTACGATAGTAAGCTCCAAAACATGAGTTGGTTCTGCTACAAACATGTGAACACGCTGTCCCAGACAAGCATGACCACATAGTAGTCTTATAATAAAACACTACCGAGTTCAGGAGGGGGAACCATCAACGAGGGTATCGAAGTCCTTACATAAGTCCGGATTAGCTCTTATGAAGGAACTCCTTCTCCTTGAACAAATCAATCAGTGGCTTGGTGTGCTAGGGATACATATAGATTGAAGGTTGCAAGTCTTCAAACCACAGCATTCTTCGCACGTGTGCATGACTGATTTGGAATGATTCCAAAGAAAGCAACATTGACTTTCTCGAATCCACGGCGGCAACTTGCATCAGATGCACATGAATTAAAGGAAGTCACTACCTTCATCCAAACATATGCTTCATGAGCTAGCATGAACAAATGCTTTCAAAAATTTCCAACACTAGCTTAATGTTCAACAAAATCATGGAGGAGATAAGGATGTTGTCAATGGGCTCAACAACAATTCATCCGGGTTTCCTTTTAAAAGGAATTCCATAGTTAAGTGAACACGGTGATAGCATTGGTCAGACCAAAGATGTAATGGTGTATGCTCGAGGGATCAACCACGAATAAGACAACATTACGAGCATCGTTGGTACTGGTTTGACTTGATGATGGCCCACACTCAAATCAAAGGATTGATAAAACAATAGGTCCAGCAACTGATCACAGGGACCAATCGATGAAGATATCATCTTTCTTCAACACACACTACACAAGAATATCCCTTTGGGACGAACTAAGTCAGGCAAGCTTTTATCTTCCAATTCTCCAGGTTGTTGTCTAGCTTAACCAACTAGCTCAGGGGTATCCAACACGGATTCTTGGAGAAGGGTGGTTTACAGGATAACCCAACTTGATCACGAGCTCAACATAACAGTCAGGTGACAACCCGGTAACACTTCCAAGAAGATATTTGGAAAGTCACGAACCACCAGTATGTTACTAAACTCGAGAACAATCTTGCTTTTCAGGGCAAGACGATATGATCAATAGGGCAAGGATTTGAAATAATCCTAACTCATCGATCGAGGAGTGAACCAGGAGAATGGACTAGGTAGCACGATCAATCTTAGAATGATGATTCAATAACCAACACACTAAGAATGAAATTATTGTCCTTTAACTACCCAGCAACGAGGTTGCTAGGCGTATTGATTTCACACATCACAATTCATTTGTCGGTATTCCGGTTGCATCAACACGAAGACCGAGGAATGACTAATGATGGCAAGAAGTATCACTGTACCAAGAGTTCATAGGATGGTGTGCAATTCCTATAACAATCCCGATATAAAGATGGTAATACTCCAAGGTAGAGCAGAACAAAAGCTGGATTAGCAATTTGATCTGCGGAGCACAACTTCTTTGACCCAATCCTGGATATGGATGAGGTACTGGAGTTTGTATCTCCTAGTCATTCCGCGATAGAATGGCTTGACGGACCACAAGAATAACGAGCATCGGTGAACACGAATGCACGACATCAACTTGACTATCAACTGCTGGATAAGGGTCAAATACAACTACAGAGGGACAACTCAAAAGAACATATGATTTCCTGAGTTGTGGATGCATGGTTTAGCATGTCGAACGAAGTTGAACATATTTCTTCCGGATAACCCATGTAGAAAGGTAGAACTGGCAGAGCCACAATATATAATGGAGAACTCCTCAAGAGCACTCTGGTTGTGATCGTTCAGTTCAACGAGGAACTTCTGCCATAAGTAGTTCATGGTATTTGGAAGAAGAAGATACCACGGACTTCAAGGACTATCGCAAAGGTTACTAATATCCTGAAGGAACTAGCAAACACTATCAACATGAAGTAAGTAGAGTGAATCTCGGGTTCAAGAACCCAGGAACAGAATACCTATTACTAAGTAGCATCACGGGATGCTTTCGAGAATGATGGCCAGAATCATCACACTGGGAACACAAATCATGGCTAAATTACTAGATGATCCCCTAAGACACCTAGGGTCATAATAATATCTCCAACATATATGTCAAGGTAATGAAGTACCTCAACTCACTGATTAGTGTGGTTAATCTGGCCCATGGGAACATTGAAACGGGAAGAAAGGATTTGCAATTGCATCAGACTACTTAGAAACCTGGGATGACTCGGACAGCATAACGGCTGTAAATGCTCAGAAAGATTTGAGACATTCACAAAAATGGTGGCATAACCACTCAGAAGCACAATATCAAGGTTTCGAGATCATCAGTTAACATACAGAAGTAGTAGGAACTGAAACGAGGCTTAAGTCCATCAATCTATAAGTCTACGGATTAGTAACACGTGATCCTGATAGAAAGAAGAGATAGCCTAGTTCTTAATCCCCGTAGAAGAGAAGATGATGACTCAGATCAGAAGGCCATGAGGTATAAGGAGTAAAAAGAGCCTTACGTTCCATCCCACAATCAATTCCCTTATATAACTTAAGAATTTCTAGACTCAACTTCGACCAGTTTGGCTTGGTAATCCTACAGGCAGTCAAGCTCTGATACCAACGCTGTCAGGACCCCGACTCAATGCCACATGGATCTAGCATGTAACACCTCATATCACTTTGCGGCCTCACGCACGGTATTCCCACGGGTGTCGCCTTACCTTTGCCCGGGACCGTTTGCGCCTTTTGGCACACGTATATGACAGTGTCGCTAGCATCCATATGATAAGGAGCCCGGGCTGACATGGCTAGTCGTAAACCCAAAGTGGCACAGACTTACAGGGACAGGCATCCATGACCCAGCATCGAACGTGTCGGTCATCAGTGAGTGAATCCGGGCTGTAGCACTGGGCTAGCAGGACTCCGGTGAACCGGGCTGTAGCAGGCTAACAGGACTCCGGTATTCATCGCGTGACATTTCCCCGAAGGGACAGACACCGGAACGAAGAAGGACACATGCCGGCCAGCCTAAGTGTTCCGGAGCAGTAGCAAGCTACCATGGCTCGGTGGAAACACTAGGAGACATTTCCCGGTAAGAGAGGCTACTAAAGATAAACAACTAGATAGTCAGATCCCACACATACCAAGCATTTCAATAGCATACACACAATATGCTCGATATGTGCAAATACAACATGGCATCACAACATGACTCTACGACTCAAGTAATTTATTCAATAGGCTCCAAGGAGCGAGATATTACAAACATGGGTCTCATGACCCAACAATCAGAGCATACAAGTCAAAGCACAAGCGGAAGCTATCATGTCTGGGTACAGACATCTATAACTGAAAAAGACTGAGAAGCCTGACTATCTATCAGATCCTGCCGAGGGCACAAGATCGTAGCTGAGGTAACAAGCTAAACGTCGAAGTCCACGCGGTACTACTAGCGAGACCGAAATCTCTCTGCAAAACATAAAATAGGCAAACGTGAGTACAAATGTACCCAGCAAGACTTACATCAGAACTAACTACATATGCATCATTATCAACAAAGGGATGGTGGGGTTTAACTGCAGCAAGCCAGCTTTGACTCGGTGGCTATCCTGAACTACGACTGCAAGTAACTCTTTTGAGGTGGCGCACACGAGTCCACATATTCACCATATCAATACACCACTATGGATCCGCTCCCGTCTACCTACGAGAACGCCATCCATAGCACTCACGCTTATCTTGCGTATTTTAGAGTATCCCCTTTCACTTGTCTATGAACTGATATAAGCAACCCAGAAGTCCTTTTCCGCGGACACGGCTATTCGAATAGATCATATTAACCCTGCAGGGGTGTACTTCTTCACACACGCTCTCACCACTTACCGCCGTTTACACGACATGTACTCGGCAACCTTCAAGCGGAAGCCCAACGTGGGTGTCGGCCACGGCCTACCTAAACACTCGAGTCTCTAGTCCAGGTTTATCGCCTATTCGGGTTCCATCCATGAGGAGATCCGGCCGGAGTTTCGCTCACAGCCCCAAACGATGTGAACAGGGTTCCGTGACACCAAACGGGCGCCCGGTTTACCCGGCCACGTGCCTACCGCATCACAGCCCACCCCTACGGTCAGCGCTGCGCACGGCCTCCAGCATACTACAAACACCAGAAACTACTTGCAACTCCTGGACAGAGGACAAGGGTGATCAAGAAGCCGAGAGGGTCCATTGGTTTTGGGCCCAATGCGTGGTAGTAGCTGAATCATGGATCACAAACACAGAACTCAGTTCCTGAGGACGGCTGCAATGAGACAACCCACCATGTACTCCTACATGGCCTCTCACCGCTACCTTTACCAAATCGTGTTCACACACTTAGCTCACACACAGTAGGACATGTTCACACGCCTCTGATTCATCCCCGATGAATCAGACCTGACTCAACTCTAAGCAGTAGCAGGCATGACAAACAAGCATGAATGAGTAGGCACATCAGGGCTCAAACAACTCCTACTCATGCTAGTGGGTTTCATCTATTTACTGTGGCAATGACAGGTCATGCAAAGGATAAAGGGTTCAGCTACCGCAGCAAGTATCAAATATGTCGTTGTTGTCCTAATGCAGTAAAAGAGAGCAGGAGCGAGAGAGTGGGATTTTATCGGAATGAACAAGGGGGTTTTGCTTGCCTGGCACTTCTGAAGATAACATTGAGTCTTCATCAGTGTCAATGATCACATCATCGGTATCGCGTCTATCGAGAGGGGACAAATACCGGCAACACAGGAAGGAACACAATCAATGCAATGCACAATATGATGCATGCTCATGACATGGCAATATGAATGTGTTTTGAGCTAATGCAACTAGCAACAGATTAAATGAAGTTGGTTTGAATATAATATTCAAATTCAAACTCCATATGTGATTATTCAAATGCCATTTAATTGATCTGTGCTAAACAGCAGCTATAAGTTGTTCTGACATGCATGAAAATGGTACAGATGGATTCCTTGAATTTTTCTGATAATTTTTCATATATATTTTATTTAATTTGGAGTTACGGTTAATTTTCTATGATTTATTGAAGTTTAGGGCATTTTCTGAAATTAATAAATCATTTCTGATTTATTTAAAAACTCCAGAAAACAATTACTGCATCAGCCTGACGTCATGATGACGTCAGCAGGTCAACTGGACTGGCTCGGGTCAAACCTGACGTGTGGGGGCCACATGTCAATGACACAGGACCTAATCCCGGTCAAACCCAGCGCTGACTGGGGTTTGACCAGGGGTGGGGGCCCACTGTCAGTGGCTGTGGGTTTAATAGTTGGGTCATTAACACTAATTAAGCGTGCCACGTCGGCAGTCGCCGGAGTTTCGCCGGCGACGACCCAAAACGCGGCGGAGACGCACCGGGGTGGCTCGGGTTTCGTCTATACTGCACCGTTCGGTGCGCCCTTTGGCTCTACGGAGAGCTGGCGCGATGGCGCGTCGGATGGTCGTGGTCTCCGGGCCTGGGGTGGCCGGAGTCGACGGCGACGAGCTCGCTTGCGGCCGCCGGAGCTCGGGTGAGACACGGGCGACCACTAGGGGGCACGAGAGGGCGAGCTGCGGCAGGCAACGGGCTCGTGGAGACGTTCTGAGCACGATGGTGCACTCAGGTGGGAGCTCCAGTGGCTCTGGCCACGACGGCGACAAGGCACGGCGGCGGCGAGCTTAGGCCGTGGTGGAAGATGGAGCTAGGGGACGAAATCAAGTGCGCGGAGTGAGGGGAAGAGAAGAGGAGCTCACGGGGAGTCGGACGAGACGCTAAGTGGGCTCGGGGACGTCCTGTCGGCGGCGAATTGAACGGCGGCGATTGCCGGCCGTGGCGATGGAGATGGCGGTGATGGCGTGGCTACAGGGCACCCGGCGTCGCATGCGTCGTGGTGGAGCTTCATGGGGTCGGGACGGAGCTCCTGAGCTCATCGGAAGGGCGAGGGGTGGCCGGTGGCTATGGATGCGACGGCGGCGCCCTCCGGTGGCTCTCGGTGGTGCTCCAAATCGAGAGAGGGAGAGAGCCAGAGCGAGCAGAGAGAGGGATAGCGGTCGGGGACGACTCCGTGGCGTCGTTAGAGGGCTCGGGGAGGAAGCAGGAGGTGGCCAGGGGAAGCAGGAGGTGGCGCGCGCGGCGGCGTCGCGGTGTCTGTCCTCCTGGCAGGGAGGAAGACGACAGGGGGGGTGGAGATGGGCTGGGCTGGCCAGGTGGGCCTGGTGGGCTGCAGAGGTAAGTCCAGGTAAGGTTTCTCTCCTCTGTCTTTTATTTCTGTTTTGTTTTATTTAATTTATTTTGCCACTGTTTTGAATTTAAAATAATTCAAACAATGCCAAAAACTCCTCTGAATATTTTATATTGCTAGATGGACTCTTCCAAAAGCTTATAAAATATTTCAGGGGTATTTGAAATTATATTCTAATTATATGAATATAATTCAAATTCAAATAGCTAATGAATTAAATCCAAAGTCCCAAAAATAATTCCTTAAAAATGTTCAATATTTTGGTTGGGACCAGAACCCTTACCAAAAATTATCAAACATTTAAGAAGAGCATTTTGGAGCAATGAATGAGATTTCTAGGGTTTTTGCCCCTCTTTTATTTAAGTTTTTGAGGCTTCCAAAATTCTTCAGTTCAAGTTCCGAAAATATAGACATGATGCACACCTGAAGCTAGCCTAGAGCACTACCAGCAGCTAGGGATGTGATAGAATTACTACTAGTATAGTGGAGACACTCTACAGCTACCCATGAAAATTACTACTACTACAGTGGATACACTACCGCTTCTGGCTCCTCCGGGGTCATCGGAACATCTGCCGCTACTGAATGTCGTTTTACTTTGGTTCACCGACATGCAGGCCATGCAGTGCGCTAGCTCAAATGCCATCCACCAAATTAGAAGGCGGTATGCAGGCGGAGAGTCAACCCGGTCGTAGTGCGGCAGTAACGAGCCGTCATATCACAAAACCCCACTTCCCCGTAGTCTAAGTTTGATGGACGAAGCAACCATCATTTCACTATTTGCTGAATCCCTTTCTCCCTCACCGTCTTCAAGAAAGCCAACACTCGCATCTGCCATTGTTCTTCTCTCCCAACGAAGGGAAGGTAAGAGGATCCATGATGTTGGTATATTTTCTTTTAGAAAAAAGAGCTTTTGCAAAGCAGTAATCGATCATCACTCTCTTTTTTGTTTCATTGTCATTGTGATTGTGTTTTCCTTTCAGTTGTCTCCTATTATTCATCAGTCTCATGATGGACCAAGGAGAACCAGGCAAAGATCTAACGATGTTGGAGCAGACGCGGGAGGCTGATCCCCACGAGACAGAGAGCTCCAAGAAGATGGGGGCCGCCACCGAGCCGACCCCAGATATGCTCACGGCCACTACTGAGATGGTCAACACCCCGTTTGAGGTTACAGCCCCCGTGGCCCTGCAGGAG
>NC_041383.1:415855680-415870322 GCF_002162155.2 Triticum dicoccoides
CTTCTTTGCCGATCTCGATTGTGGTTTTTCATCTAAGTATGTGGTGATAAATAATGCAAAATTTTATTAGCTTCGATGCCATGCTACCTTCCCTATCATGCATACTTTTGACTCTACATAGTGGTTTAAATAACTTGTGTTTTTTATATTAGTAATTCAGAATTTGTTTCTATTTCAATTAGAGCCCTGATGCGGACAAGGATTGTGTGGTTGTACATGTCACTTGCTATGAGGCAGATGACCTGAATATACGCACTGGGAAAACAAAGTTCTTAGGTTGTTGGATCCTGGAAGCCATTTGCACGTATACCAAAGTCAAGATGTATTCCAGCCTCACTGTTGTAAGGCGTGTTGTCCAGGGTGTACTGGAGCACAAGAAGTTCAGAGCTACTCCTTCATTTGTGAGGCATACAGTTCTTGTCAAGCTTACGCGGGAAGATGACGTGGCATGCCTCCACAAACAAGTTTATGAGTGGCAAGGCCACAAGGTTATCTTCAGGAAGGTTCACAGGATTGAGCTACTGCCGGACGTCCTCGATGATGTTCATGGGAAGG
Organism: Triticum dicoccoides; assembly: GCF_002162155.2. NCBI lineage: Eukaryota > Viridiplantae > Streptophyta > Magnoliopsida > Poales > Poaceae > Triticum > Triticum dicoccoides. The sequence continues at coordinate 415,856,236 of NC_041383.1, forward strand.
TTTGTCTCGTGTCCATCCCAAATTAGATCGAGGCATGAAATAGTTGTCCTAGCTAGTGTTTAGAAGTAGTTTCGATTGTGTCTAATTATCCGAACCTTGCCTATTATTGAGCCCTCTATGGGTAGTACTATATTTGAACCTGTCTATGGGAACTACTGCTACTATTGTGTGCCCGTGAATCATGTGTGTCAGCGTTCCGGGTACGGGGGTACCCAGACTTGCCTACCTGTGGCCCATGGCATGGCTCCATCGACGGCCTGGTATGGCCCAGCTTCAGCATCAACAACTCAAGACCCTCGCGAGGGGCCAAGCCTCACGAGGCGGATGACACCAAGACCCCCAAGCGGATTGGCCTCTTCACTACAAAAAAAATACACTTCCGTGATGATATGTGTTTGTCACAGTAGGTCGCGATTTTTGTCATGCATGTACATCCATGACAAATTTATGACAGAATCAAGATAGTCATACCTGTGCTGTCGTAGAAGTGTTCCATGACATTACCAAAATTATCATCACGGAAGTGTCCACTTCCATGACGATAAATCGCGCGTCACAGAAGTGCTTTTGTCAAGGGTGACCGACACGTGGCATCCACCGTAACGGAACGCTGTTAAGCTATCGGGTCGGGTTTTGGATCCGATAGCCCGTTAACAGCCCCGACCAATGGGGATTTTCCACGTGAAAAATCATCATTGGCTGGAGGAAACACGTGTCGGCTCACCGTTGGGACAGATGTCATCCGTTCATTGGACCGAAGTCGCCTATGATACGGTGACACGTGGCACGGCCCAACAGAGGCCCATTCCTGTGAAAAGGCTGGCCCGTTTGACTTGGTCAAAAGGTGGCGGCCCGGCCCACGGAAATTCTGTTAACGGCATGTTCGCATATAGCCCATTTACAGCCCGCTAACCCAGGGCCCGTTACACCGTATCCGAATTAGGCCCAGTAGCGTCATTTGGGTCGTCCAATATGATTCAGCCTGTTTTAACTTCCGGCCCATGTGTGGCCCATGACTTCTTTCGGCCCATATGAGGACCTTTGTAACTCTTGGCCCATTAAAGGCCCGTGGTGAAACTGGCCCATTAACGGCCCGTTATTCCATTGGGCCGTTTCCAGCCCAAGTTATCTTTCGGCCTTCTCAGGGCCCATTGATTCTTGGGCTCATTTGCAGCATTCGGTTACATACGGCCCGTTACTGTCATTTTCTGCTTGTGGGCCAAATTCAGTCCGTCGTTACAGTCGGCCCGTTTGCGGGCCATTAATACGTTGGGTCGTTTTCATGTCAAAAAAACCCGTTGGGCTGTTTTCATAGAGTTATCAAATACGGCCTATTAACGGCCCTTTATGGTCCACGAATAGTACGGCCCATGATTGGTGAAATGATGATACGCCCCGTAGAAGGCCCATGGATCCTACGGCCCGTATGAGGCCCATGGATAGTACGACCTGTAGAAGGCCCATGGATCATACGGCCCGTAGAAGGCCCATGGACCCTACGGCCCGTAGAAGGCCCATGGACCCTAAGGCCCGTATAGAAGGCCGATGGATCCTACGGCCCGTATAGAAGGCTAATGTTCCTACGGCCGGACGAAGGCCCATGGATCATACGGCCTGCAGGAGGCCCATGGTTACAACAGTCCATGTGTTGCCATGATTATTTTGGCCTAGTTACCAAAAATAGGCTATTGTGGCCACTACACAGAAAAAGAACTGTAGTGACTACAAGCAAACAACTAAACAAGACAATAAGGAAATAAATAAGCAAGCAATTAAGGCTAGCCTATTACCGCTATTACACATATTACATCCACTGATCATCAAAGTTCGCCACCAGTGCAAATATAGGGAACAAAGCATCATATTACATACACTGGCCATCAAAATTGGCCACCAGTGCAAATAAACGCGACAGCAAAACAAGAGCATAACTGAAACAACTTCAGAAGAGCTCAAGAAACATTATCCTGGGTATCCACCATGCTGGCAATAAGCTTAGCAAGCTTATTAGCTTTGTCCTGTTTGGCGCTAAAATCCTCCAACTCTTGCTGTTGCACCAGAAAGTATGCATCTGAATGCTCCGGGGACTTCCCCAGTCCTTTCGCTTCTTGTCGCAGCACAGCTGATCGATGTCTTTCAGCTTGTAGTTGAGACTCAAAAAACCGAACTGATTTAGACAGTGAGTTTGAATAGCTTGTGCAAGCGGTAGTGGCCAGTAACTCGAACACTAAACCAAGACAGGACTTTGGGGTTGTCTCGCTGTCTTCAAGATAGTCTTCCTTAGCTGTTTTATCAGCTTTGTTGGAGACCAACAAGGATGTGTCACTATCCTGAACCTTATCTGCATTACTTCCTTTACCATTGCTTAATAAGGCACTCTTCCCCAATATTATGTCAGCATTCTAAAAGAAGAAACAAGCAGACACATAACAAGTTTAGCATGTACTAGTATATGAAACTCATTTCGGTGAACCAGTTCATTAGTAAGGTGGACAGGATTAAACTACCAAGTCTTCTATTGCCAAGTACTAGTACATAATAAAAGCATCAAACAAACATATATCTATGTCCTATGGTCACTGCATTGTCTTGCCAAATCAAAATAGAGACACAGTTCAAGTCATATCAGTTCAAGTCAAAGCAGCAGTGAAAGAATACAAAGCGTGGGAAACTACACGGCACAACAAGATTTCAGATGGGTACCACGGGTCTACATGTACAACAACACTATTGGCTCTGTTGTGATGCTAGCAATGTGCATGATATGGAAGTCAACTGTATACACAATTGAAATTGAAATCAACAGAGCTATTGATAAGAGCAAACCTGTTAAAGAAACATGCCTGAACATACCTGTTGTGCCATTGGAGTTTCGATTGGATCCTTCAATTTAAAAATAAGTTTGTATGAGTAAATACAGTGATACAAGAGCAAAGCAATCATAGTTAAAAAAGGCGCGCCTAAGCGAGCGCTTAAGCGCGCCTAGGCTCTAGGCGTTGGCAAAACGCATTGCGCATAACTACGCATAATCTGTGCATAACTGCGCATAAGCATGTGCTTTGGTCAGTAAAGCGCAAGGCAGTGGCAAAACGCACAATTAACGCCTAGTGCTTTTTTGAACTATGATAGCAATGGAATCTTAAATTAGAACAGTTGTTCTTCAGGTTAAGGCACTTGTTCTACATGAACAGAGTACAGTAAGACGCAAGAATAAAATACTTAAAATAGAAAATGAGCTCATAGACCTTACCACATTCTTGGTTCGGGACTAGTACAGAACAAGGCGTTCCTAGTCATCGTCCAGTAAATGTGTCTCAGGAGAACGTAAGGGAATTTGATGAGTTTTTGCCGGTGAAGTACGTTTTCTTCAGGTAATTCTGATACTGCCACCAAGCATTCTTGAAGATAGCAGAGGTATTAGCATAGGTTACCTCATCCTGAGTTTCCAAATCGGTCCTTCTCTATAGAGAAAAATGGGAAAATTTGCTGTATTATAACCATCATGGAGGTAGGATGTATGGGACGAAGCAAAGTAATTACCATGAATAACATTACTTACACATAACTCCTGGACAAACACCTGCAACTGGCATTTTTCTTCATCTTCAGTATAATATTTCCAAGATGGGAAGATACGCACATACGACTTAACAACATCAAATGCGATAGATGCTAAACTACGACTGGCTGGTTGTGCTTCCTCCACAGGAATAGGCGTACTAACTGGTGGAGTTGGGGTTCGCCGTGATAATACTGACCCTTTGGGCACTGGAGCTGCCTTACTAACTGCTCTTGTTTGAGAGCTCTATGGTGGAGATGGTGCTGTGTCAATAGGAACTGGGTTACTATAGGCTGGGGTTGGGGTTAGATTGGGTGAAGCTGGTTCTCTGTCCATCACAGTAGGGGTACAATCTGCGAGAGTTTGGGTTATGTGTGGTAGGGCTGGTTCTTGTGCATGTACAACCGGGGTGCTATCTCCACCAAGAGGTAGCACTATTTTATTTCAAGACCGTGTTTTTATTCCGCTAGATACTGGCATCACCCGCTCCGATTCAAATGGCTGATAAACAGGAAACATAGTTGAATGTACAGACATTGTATGAGAGACAGATGCAATAGATAGTGTGGAAAAAAGAGGGCATGAAATAGTTGACATGTATATTGTTTAACTAAAATGGATAGCATGACATAATTTCACATATATGATGTCTATCTAAACTGGATAGCATAGCATAATATAATTCAAAGATATGATGAATAATTAAACAGGATCGCATGACATAATTCACCTACATGTTATCTAAGTAATCAGGATCGCATCATTTAATTCACATATGTGATTTATATGCTAAACAGAGGGCATTCGATTTGATGTCTGAACTAAGAACATGGTGTTGAATATTGTGTATATGATGTCTAAACTATGCAATGCAAGACACCATATGCATGATATGAGCAGTATAACCATGCCAAGTTAGAGCATACACCTCAGTGGGGGAATAGGACTGGTCATCTGTCTCTGAATCCATCTCTGAGGAGCTATCGGGACCCAACAAGAGATCTGCTTCGACAGGTAGCACTGTCTGCTCTGAAGGCCTTGTTTTCACTCCAGATTTTTCCATCTCCCACCCAAATGGCTGATTCACAGGAAGATTAGTTTAATGTACAAACATTGTTGACAAATGGAAATGTAATGAAGAAAAGGATGGGCAAGATATCATTCAAATATATGATGCCTGGTTAAACAGGATGGCATTGCACATTTCACATATATTATGGCTAGCTAAAATACATGAGACTGCATAATTCCCATATATGATATAGAAACTAAACAGGTGGCATTACAGAGCATGTCTAAACTAAGCAGATGACATATATGATGTCAAAAGTAGGCACTACAAGGCAACATATGCATGATATGACTAACATCATCATGCCAGGGTAGAGCAAACACCTTGGGGGTAAATAGGAGTGGTCAGCGGCATCTGAATCCGCCTCAGAACAGATATCTTCCTCTGGATTACAATCTGGAGAGGGGTGGGGAGGGTTTGCCATTGAACCCACCATGGAGCGATGTCTGCATGACATTGTATTGCCACGCAAAACTCTTCTCTTTTTCTCTACATGTTCAGCATGACTGTGTACAATTTCTAACATGCATACGAAAAAAATATGGTGAGATTATGTAAGGAGAGCATGCAGAAATTTAGAGTGATGGTAAAAACCAGTGGATCGATATTTTTTCGTTGAACCAAAATAGCCATAATGGATCGACGTGAATGTATAGTAATAAGTGATGCAACAAGTGTACAACCTCTTTGCCGTACACTACTAGGGAAAACCTTATAGAAAGAATGTTACCAGTAGCGTTGTACAAAATCAAACGCTACTGCTACTTAGTAGCAGCGCACGTAAATAAACCGCGCTGCTGCTACGACTTTAGCAGTAGCGCGTACAAGCAAAAAGCGTTGCTGCTATATTTGAACTGGGCGCACATGGCTAGCCCAACCTACCAGTAGCGCGTATATTGGCCCAGCGCTACTGCTACTCTCCTTACTGTAGTGCGCTTACGTGTAAGGCACTGCTGCTAATGGAAATAAAATAAAGTGCAAAACAAGTAGAAAAGTAAATGAAAATGAAAGAAATAGAAAATAGAGAAAGGAAAAAAATAAAATGTAAAGAAAAATAGAAGAAAAAAGGGAAAAAGGAGAAAGGAATAGCAGTAGCGGGTTTCAGGAAACGCGTTGTAGCTAACTTAGCTATAGCGCGTTTCGAAAACACGCTACCGTTACGTTTCACTTAAACAGCGGTCCACCCCGCCCCGCCCCCCGGCCACCACACTTCTTCCCCAAATCCCTTGCCCTCGCTGCCGTCTCCCCAATTCACCGTTGCCCCACTTCGCCGCCGTCTCCTGCCGGCGTGGACGCCCGCAACCTCACCGTCTCCCCCCGAGATCGCCGTCATCCTCACTGCCGCCGCCCGAGGCCACCCTCAGCCTCACCGCCACCGCCCGAGGCCGCCCTCGACGTCACCGTCGGCGCCCTCCACCTCACCGCCGCTCGAGCCCGCCCAGGACCGCCATTGCCCGTGCCCGAGCCCGCCCTCTCCGCCCCTGCCTCCGTCACCGAGCACCTCCCTGCCACCGTCTCTCCCCTCTCTGTAAGTCCCCCACCCCTCCCCCTGACTCCTCTCTCTCTGCATTTTAGAGAAAAAATTAGTAGAGCAAAAGTTTGTTTATAGCAAAAAAATTAGTTTAGAACAAAGGATGTTAAGTAGTAGATGTTAGAGCAAAAATTAGTTTAGAGCAAAAAAATTGGTTTACAACAAAAGTTAGTTAGGGCAGTAGGGTTTAATTAGGGTAGATGCTGCTTGTATAGTATATAGTGATACTAGTAGATGTTAATTAGGTTAGGGCAATAGTGGTACTAGTAGATGTTAATTAGATGTTTTTCAGTTAGGGCACTAGAGTTTTGCTAGGTTAATTAGGTTAGTAGTGCTGCTAGTAGTAGTGGTACAGTAGGTTAATTAAGTGATGTTAAATGAATAACCTAAATGAATGAAATTAGTAGTTAATTGGAATTTTTTTCCTTTCATCATTATAGACCACTAAAGTTAACTGAATTTTCTTCTATTAGTAGTTAAATGAATTTTCTTCTACACTTTGTTTTTGAATTAGCTTGTGAAATTTGGACATGTGGTTGCTCGTGTATATTTGGACATGTGTTGCGGTGTCGAAGAGGGATATTTGAACACTGTTTCCAGGGAATGATGCTGAGTGGCCTATGTTTTGCCGGAATGTTGATTCATTTCTGTTCCGGCAAATTTCAGGTTCTCGATTTGTCCACTTTTTAGCAAAGGTCATGCCGAAATTTTCTGTGAATTTCGGCATGACTTGTGCTACAAACTAGGACATATCGAGTGCCCGGGATTTGCCGCACCAGGAAGGAGTCAACATTCCTGCAAAACAATAGGCCTTTTTATGTCATTATTCATTTTATTAGGTCTAGAATTAATTGACTAGATTTAATCATAGGAAACATGGCTAGCAACGATGAAGGACAGGGTTCTGGTGATTGCGACGACGTCTACCAGGCGGCAGACAAATTTTTTAGCCTTACCGATGATCAACCGATATTGTTGCTGGGCCCACCGATGGCATCGGGAACTGAGACCGACATGCAGACCGGTGCTGAGACTGAGACCGGCGCTGAGACTCAGACCGGCATCGAGACCGGCGCTGAGACTAAGACCGGTACTGCCTCGGGGAGCGGAGCCGGTGTAGAACCGAAAGCAAAGAGGCAACGGCTTCCTAACAAACTCAGGACTACTAGACTGGTGGCCACGGAGGTGGACGGCGGCATTTTTGAGCCAAAGGCGTCCGAGGAAGCACGTCGATGCTACGGCAATCAAATAGGCTGCATCGTACGGACAACCGCCACCATCAACGATGAGAAACTATAGAAGATAGAAAATATGAGGAGCTCCCTCCTAAAGAAGTTTCACCAGATATTCTTGTTCCCGGGCCGGAATGAGAAGGATTATGAAGATCCAGACGAGGACCCGGCAATGAAGAAGATAAACAAACACGCCATGACCAAGTTTAGGGACGCATTTACAATCTCCTGGCGGCGGAAAGAGGTCCAAATGGGCCAAGGAGGACGCGGAAGCCGCGAGTCTGGGCATCCCAGACCCCTTGGCGGATTTCACCGTCCTGTAGGAGCGTGACGTCCTGAGGGGCCAGCACCATTGGGACCCAGTGAAGAAGGTTTACGAGACAACACCGGTCATTACGGAGTTCATGAGACTACTGGTAATTTTAGTTTCTGATCAATTCGACTACACACATTAGTCATATTTGTAAATGATCCTTGTGCCTTTTGCAGAGAGAGCAGCACCGGATTGCGGCCGAAAGCGACTCCCCGTCTGAGGCACTGCTGAGGCCCAAGTGGGACACTCCATTCAACCGGGCGTTGAAAATATTGAAATGACAACCGGTGGATACTCGACCGTCGTATGAACGCATGCACGGTGTCGAAGATGGCGCCACGTGGAAGAAGTACTACCGTGAGACCACGGAGGAGAGAAAGGAAAGACGGAGGTTAACTGAAGAAAACATCGACAAGTAGGTTGAGATTGCGGTTGAGAAGAAATCATCTCATACAGTCGCAACAGCGGTAGCTGCCGCCAAGCAGGTGGTTGCAGATTTGTCTACTTCCTTGGTGACGGGCGTTTTCACTTGGACAAGGCAAAATCCAGAAAAAAAATGCAGAGGACTTTCCCCTTGCTGACTTATTGGGAGCACCTGCTCCCGCACCGGATCCCGCACCGGCTCCCGCACCTGCTCCTGCACCGGACGTGCTCGGCGGTGCTTCTTCTTTGGCTGAGCTCGACGCCCTCACGGTATCTGTCACACCGGCCCCCTTCAATATAAATGTATAATCTCCCGTTTTCGTTGCCTTTCGGATGTCTCACGTCGCAGACTTTTCTTTGCAGGCTGACGAAACCCCGTGCACCATATTGTACACCATCGGCGACCAGAAGGTGGACGTGGGGAAGGCAACGATAATGGAGCCGAAGGAACCATTGTTCCACAGCCGGCCGATCCCCCCGAACCTCTTCAAGGTTTCCGTGGCCAGTGTCGAACCGGGCCACGAGAATTTGCCTCCTCCAATACTACTGGTGGATGACAAGGAGACACCGCGGCGGCTTGGTGATTGTTGCAATGGGTGGGTCCTGTTGTGGCCAAAGAGTCTGCTTCGTCTGGAGGCGGTCGGGAGCACACCCACGAGCATGCAGCCTCAGCAAGGTATGAAAATCAACACCCCACCTACCCAATTAGCGTCGGGTGTCGGGTTGGGTGATAGCGGACGGGGTAAGGAGGAGGCTCCATTAGTCGCTGATGACGTCGCCATGGATGAGGATGAGGATGACGGTGGCGCTGAACAGTATGTCTATACTGGCGCCTCCTCAGGGTTTGAGCGTCATGAGTCGGTGCCTGAATTGACGTCTCAATGTATTATGGATGACCTTCCAGTAGTAAAGAAGTCTAGGAAGAGAGCGAGGAAAGGCAAAAAAGCTGATTCTATGATCCAGCCGCCTCAGCAGCCTCGGCTTCAGGACCGTATAGATATCCCCGATGCGGATAAATGGCATATCCCCGGTCAACCAATCCTACCTGCAACAACGCTACATGCCAGATTCGGCAATCTAAGGAGACTTCATGACGATGTGCTGCGGGTAGAGAAAGGCTTCATCGCCTCGACAGATCCAGGATACCCACTCTACGTGGTTAACGTTCCGCGGCAAATGTCGTACGTCGACAGCTTCCCCGCGGATAAGTTCTTCCTCCGATTTGATTACATATTCGACATGTTTCATGTGAAGAAGCTGGATTTTACGTTTGTCCGCCTTTATGCCTTGCACATGAACTACATCATCGGGTTTGAGCAGATATCTTATATATGTGCACGAGGGCTTCTTGGGAGTCTGCGCAGAGCACCGTGTATACGCGAGGGAATACATCGTCAATTTCATGCTCGCCAATAAGGACAAGGGGGCGATTCTCGTGCCTTATCATCCCGTGTAAGTCATCCGCGCTGCTATCCTTCCTTCGATTTCAATCATTCATTTGCACGGTGGAGGCTAAGTAATTTGAGGTGTACTTATTTTGCGCAGTGGCGGGCGCGCCGTCCTCATCATCCTATACCCCCGATTCTCCCACGCTCTTTACTTGGACTCGTCGAAGAACATTCACAAAAAGGATTACACCCACACCAAGGATGTTCTCGACAGTGCTATGTTTTACTACCAAGCAAGGGGTGGAGAGGTCAGGGACAAGAGAGAAGGGGCGGCATGGTCGCCTTCGGCGATAAGACCGACTTCTGCTGCATCCAGCAACCGAATGATTCTCTTAATGATGGATTCTATGTCCTACACCACATGCTGGAGTACAGACGGGATCTCCAGAACCTTCGCATGTCACCTAGACCCGGCGATGCCCATATTCTGCAATGGGCAAAGAACGTAGGAGATATCGAGGATCATCGACTTCGAGTCGAGTTCTATCACATCCAGCGCGAACTTTCCCAAATCATCATGAAGGAGGTCGTCGGAAAAACAAGGATGTTCTACGAAGAAGGACAAATGTCGCGGGAAGACGTCCGAACATGGGTAGCCGCTCAGCGTCTCGACCTGAAGCCTTTCACTAGGCTCGGGGACTATCTCCCTGACATGGATGGATGGAACGACATGTTGGAGTGATTGTCGATATATGACAATGTGTCCGTTTAGTCCATACTTTCTGTATGACAAAACTTTGAGTTATGCACGGTGAAACTTTATTTGTGATGTAATTAAACCGTCCTCCTCCTCGACTAGTGAAAATCACTCTAGTTAGGGCATTTTGGGGTACGATGAACTTTGTTATTTATGCTTATGATATGTTGTTTCTATTTTTGCCAAGTCTGTCTCTTTCTGTTGCTCAACTATATATGTTGCATATCATTGACTCATGTGACGATGCAGGTGCATAGATCATCGATGGTGAATAAGTGCTACGCCAGGAGTATATATATGACAAGTGGCCGGAGTGTCAGGCCCAGGTGTACCGGTTTCCAGTTTCCGAGCGACAGGCAGTAGTTAGTTTAGGTTCACGCTAATGCGAGAGAGGGATACGAACTCATGTACTCAAAGTGATAGCTCTTCTTGCGTATACCATTGTTTAGATGGATGACGATGTATTTGCAAGTAATCGGGACTTGTATCGCTATTTTCGAGATGATGACGAGAGACCACTTTGTGTTGGATGATGACATGATTTGATGAGACTAATTGTATGTATATGCTATGATTACATTTGTATGTGTATGATATGCTAAAGATTATTGTATCAAGCCTATTCAAATACAAAACAAATACAAAAACAAATATGCAGGAAAAAACTAATAAAACTAGTAGTAGCAAGGGGGGAAATTTAGCAGTAGCGCCGCATTACCAGTAGCGCTTCCCGGTAAACATCGCTGCAGATAATATCAGCAGCGCCCTTTTCTAAACAGCGCTACAACTATTCATGTATAGCAGTAGCGTGGGACAACAGGCGCTACTGCTATACTAGCTGTAGCGCCTTATTAGTAGCGCCTGTCCCCGCGCTACTGAGAGGCCCAAAACTCGCGCTGCTGCTAGGCTTTTCCCTAGTAGTGGTAGCCGTGTTGACCACAGCATCATTGGGTTGGTCGCTGAAGCAGTTGAGGCAGAGGTGGCTGTCGGAGGTGTGGAGGAAGTTCTGAGGAATCTATAGACGGCGTCCAGGGCACTGCTCTGTTGTGATGGATCGTTCTGTCGTTGGAGCAGCTTCGGTGAGCCGTAAGACGTCAAGGCTGAAGCAGCACAAGACAGACATCATCAATCTCAAGTGGGATTCTAATAGCATCTCCAATAGATGATGTAAAATGGATGTAAAATTAACATCACCAAAAACCACCTGACTACAACGGATGAGGTAAAAACTGTTGACTCTGAACTTAACTGCCGAAACTAAAATTTACTGTGGAATCTGAATGCTACTGTTGAAACTGAACGCAATTGTAGCAGTGAGGTACTTGACATGTAGTTTAGGGAGGGCCTGCAGTTCATCTTCAACCTGCACCCCCCTGAGCCGCCTGCCACCATCGGCCGAACCGCCGGCCCCAGCGTCGCCTCGCCGCCCCAAAACAACTCGCCACCACCGCCCCGGCCAGCCCTCTAGGCCCCCCGCCCCCACCCTGAACCCTAAGATAGATAGTGGGGTACCTCTCCGGCGAGCCCCTGTCCCCACTGCGGGTGGTTCTTCCTTAACTCCGGCAAGCCCCCCCCCCCAACCCCTAAAAATTGACTGACCCAAAAGTCGATTCAGTCGACTGAAGTGTGGCTTAACCGGAGCAGAGCAGCAGCACGAGCGAGAGGGAGAGCAGCACCAGCAGCTGGGCGAGCGAGCGAGCGAGAGCCGGAGCAGCAGCAGCAGATCCGGCTGGTATGGACGCCGCTGCCGAAGGGGCCTTGCACTGGGGGAGAGCCGCCGTGGAGATGTCACCCGCGGAGCTGGCTTCAAGGTAGCCGCTCCATGGGGGTGCAGGATGAAGCACCGTCGGTGCCAGGAGGTCGAGTTAAGGAGAAGGTGCGATGCGATGAGTGTACAACCTCTTTGGTGGCACCGAGTAGGACTCGGCTTCGTCCGAGGAGTCGGTGAGGATGTTGCGGTTCCAGTGGAGCAGGTTAAGGCGGCGCTGTGGGGATGGAGCAGCGGCGATAGATGAGGCGATCGTTGGAGTAGCTCCTTAGAGGTGGAGGACGGGGCGGCTGAACCGGCGGGACGGCGAGATGGACGACGGATCCTCATTCGAGGAGGTGGACGAGGGACGTCGAGCTGTTGCGGTGGACGACATCGTCAGGGAAGAGGCTCCGGCTGGGCAGCGGTGACGTGGCGGACGAAGGAGGGTGGGGTTTCATGGCTGGAGCGGAGAGGTTATGACAGCCTGGGATTTCGAATGGCGAAAAGGGGGCGATGGGAGGGGGTGAAGCATGACTTAGGGACACGCTTGTCCAAAATGTAGGGTGTGTTACAGAAGTACCCCCCACCGATTTGAACTAGCGGTCCTTTCGGCTCAGGGTTAGAAGGGGGATTTCGCGTGTCGGGATTTGGCAGCTGGAGGGAGTTTTCGCGCCTATTGTAATTTCGGGATAACGAGGCGCGGGTTGTGAAGGCGCCAGTTTTGGGAGCACAATAGCTGAATTTTCGGGATATAACAAGACGTGGGTTGAATTTTAGGGACAATCCTAACGTGTAGTAATATTGTACTTGTACGTACCAAATCAATTCGCACTTCCCTCAACCAAAAAGAAAACGAAAAAAATAAAACTATTCACACCACACAAAGAGAGAGTCTTGCCCCGTTTTACTATACAAATGCTATTCAAAGCTACTCCCTCCTTCCATCTATATAGGGCCTAATGCGTTTTTCGATGCTAACTTTGGCCAAATATTAGAGCAATGATATATGACATGCAACTTACACAAAGCACACCGTTAACTTCGTATGTGAAAGGTTCTTTCAATGATATAATTTTCACATTGTGCATGTCATGTACTATTAATCTTGTCAATAGTCAAAGGCGGTCTTAAAAATCTCATTACGCCCTATATAGATGGAAGGAGGGAGTATGAATCCATGTTATGTCCGATTAAATTTTTTCGCTTGCTGTATAATGCATGTAACCTACTCATACCAACATTTTAGTGCATTCCAAATGTCTATACTACCGCTGCAATTCGAACTAAATTTGAATTTGTTTCTCTATTTCAATAAGAATCTACAATCATGATTGTTGCCAACTTCAACCATCATAGTTTCCTTGCTATCCGCCAGATATAAATCGGACGGCCTATAATGCATGATGGCAGGCACACCATCATCAACAACTCCGTTTTTTATAAGAGTAGAGATAAAATATATTAAATGTAGTATAACATGTTCATAAACACACCATGTGTATCACCATTATATATATTCACACATGCGTCGGTTTAAAACACTATGATAAATTCTTCAAATATCTGAATTCACTTTTTATAATGAAGTATATATGATATTTATTCGTCTTTTACACCCACACAACCCTCTTATCTTTGTAGCTAGCGCTAACTTTCTCTTGTGCATGCACACGCCCGCATCCCTCTCACCCTCCCCCAACATTCCCTAGCTCCATTGCGCAAATTCGTCTTTTCACTTTAGGTCGTTCACCCACGGTGTGTGTAGGCCCCCCAGCTCCTTCTTTACGGCACACATTGATCGATATGCCTCTCTAGCCAGGTGTGCCTAGCACAAACACAAGCTTCCCCTCTTCTCTTCTCACCGTCCATGCCTCACTCCCACCACTCTTTTCATCGTTCTCGTACTCGCACACTCCTCCCCGCTCGATATAGTATGCCTCTCGTACCACCTCCTACATGCATCCCTCTCTCTCTATCCTTCTCCTCATGCCTCATTTGCTTCTAACACACACATGCATGTATACCGATTGATCTCCCAACATATACCTAGATCGACTTTAAC
>NC_041383.1:415870637-415886937 GCF_002162155.2 Triticum dicoccoides
GATGTACCTCACAAGTTATGTCTCTCCTTTCTCTAACAAAGGGCGGTTGATCTTCCTATGTAGTTATGTCTGCTTACCACAGCCACACCGTCCCCTCTCATCATTCGTGCATGCCTCCTGACCCGTCTCTCACACGCATGTGCACAGACAACAAGTAGACATCTCCTCTCTTATTGATATTGCGGGCGTGCCCTCCGTTTGTCTAGCAAGTCTATCTCATCATTTGTTAGAAGCAACTCCACTACCACCCCCTCCAACACTTTAGCTCTGTCTCTCTCCCAACCTTATTCCTCTCCTGCACATATACATCGATGCCGATCGATCTCCCTTAATACATGAGGCAGACCGATCTCCTTAATACATGAGGTAGACCTCTCTCCTCCTCCACACACATACCAGCCATTGTACCTCTATAGTTAATTGGGCCTCCCTCTTCCCCCACCACACAATGATAGTCGAGCGCTCCAGGTAGGTATCCATGCCACAGAGACAAACTGCACATGTCCCCTCTCACGTTCTAGTAGGCCAGCCACTCTATATCTTTGACGTGGGCACACACAAATTTGATGGCACTCTTTATCGATTGCGCGTGCACACACACACACATCCCTCTTTTCGATTTTATGGACACCTCAAGCCGATGATAGCTCCACTCGCTTCTTGTGGATCGCCCCCTCTCTATATATGTTATATCCAGGACTCTATTTCACACACATTGCATATGTTACATTTTTTGATTGACCCCCCCCCCCCAAAAAAACTCTCAAGAACACACACACTATATCTCTCTAGGTTTGTATCTCTCTCACACAACCCCACGTAGGTGGTGTACGTATACAAGAAGAGAATAGGTGCACCGTGCACGTACTCACGCTTCGTGCCCAGCCACACCCGCGCGGGTACACAGTGGAGCTCATTTCTTTATGAAATGGCAGCCCACGTGCTAATTTGAACGCATGTAGCGGTTGTTTACCTAGGGAGGTCGTGTACCATGCCTGCACGAAACAAAGTTCGACTTGACGCGTTGCCGCGTTATTTTTAAATAAAGTTCTAGCGCTCAATGGCACGTACAGAGAATATAAAACAATTTTTATGGAGAAAAAGGTAGTCCGCTCACTATATACAATGGAGCCTTGCGTGCCTGGTTTGTCGCTCTTCAGAGTATGTCACACAAGGCTGCGGTGGCCTCTCTCTCTCACCGCTGGTCACTGATCCGGCCGCATCCCGTCCGCCGGGGGAAAGGGAGTGCGGTGGCCTCTCTCTCTCTCTCACCATTGGTCACTGATCCGGCCGCATCCCGTCCGCCGGGGGAAAGGGAGGAAGTGCATCATTTCTCTGTTTGATGGCGCCAAGGCAGCACGTCCCGATCTGCGGTACACGTCGTTCTCTCTAACCAAGCTCCGGCGCGGTAGGGCCTACGCCGCCTGCTCGCAGATTACGCCCACTGCTGTTCACCTAGTTACATCTCGACGACCTCCACGTATCCCCTCCGGCCTTGCTCCATTGCCCGTCTTCCCACGTCGTTGCATGTGGATCTTCCATAGTTCTTTGCCCAAAACGTAGCTCGTCCAACATACTTTCCATATTGCATTCTCGTCCTCACACCGTTTTAGACAAACACAACCGTGTTGTTATCTTCCCTTAGGGCAAGGAATATGCTTCTTTTTTGTCGTCGCATGTGTCGTCAACTGTTATTGGCCAGTAATTGTTTCCTTTCTACCTCTTTTTTGCAAACAAGGTTGTCCATTTCACCTTGTTGCTATTGCGACCTTTTGGTGAACTGCACAAATCACTTTTTTCTTAAGAGTGTTTTGTGCAGTTGTACTAAAATGTCACATGGGCAACGTCTCTACATTTCAGTGCGACTGCACAAAGGGAGATTGGTTTTGCTCTATCCTCCTCATCCAACTCCGAGCCTAATCTTCTCCAACTAGTTAGTCTTAAGAGAGACTGCAAAGGTGGCCGGCTTCTATTTATGTGTTTATTGTTTCATCAGCAGTCCTCTATTATCGTAATCACACTTAATATCTTTGGAACATGGACGCTCAACTCTATTTTAGTGGAACTGCACAAAATGATCGGAATGTCGCATGCTCCAGACAGCTAGTTTTTTCCCAACATGCCTTGTTGATTTAGACAGAGTTGGGGGGGCGTTGCTGCCAATGAAAGCATGGATCAATTTTAATTTAACACCTTCTCACAACTCTGTCTTCAGTTGTGATGTAATTATTAGCTCTGATCTGCTAATAATTGACATGCATTAGCAAGGAAGTTAGTTTTTTATTGTTTCCGAAAGAGCATCGATGGCAAGACACGTGAAACAAAAGCTGAAAGCTCACACCATTGTACAATTTCATGTCTCGCTGTAAAATTATTTGTATAGTACGTCAATTATGTAAACAAATGATGGAAGCTTGATAGCATTGCCAGAAGCCTCTTCATCATCCGGGTCCATGTGCCATGCACAAAATTATACTCCTTCGTTCCTAAATATTTGTCTTTTTACAAATTTCAAACGGGCTTATTTTAGAGTGTAGATTCACTCATTTTGCTTCGTATGTGTACTCCCTCCGTTCCTAAATATTCTATTCGTCTTTCTAGAGATTTCAACAAGTGACTACATACGGAGCAAAATGAGTGAATCTACACTCTAAAATATGTATATACATGCGTATGTGCCAGTCCATTTGAAATCTCTAAAAAGACAAATATTTGAGTAGTCACTCGTTGAAATCTCTAGAAAGACAAATATACTCCGGAGTATATTTAAGAACCGAGGGGGTAGTGCACAACCGCATGGGAGACTCAGCCCGGTCATTGCGCCGCATTAATAGTGAGTAATGAGCAGTCAAATCGTAAGCCCCACCTTTCCCACTGTAAGTTGCTCTGAAGAAGCAACCATCAATACGCTCTTCTTTGAATCCGCTCATACTACTCCATCCGTCACTGTTTATACAGCACACTTCAGAAAAAAGAAAAAAGATCTGTGGGACCAAGGCGACTAGCGATCGGCCTGAAAAATAGCATTTGTAGTTATAGCACGGCGTCTATTACTAGAGGGAATAATGCGTACACACATCACATGCATGCAGTGCTTCCACCCCGGGTACACACATGCATGCACTTACTCCACTTCGTAGTAGTACAGAGTACATGGAGAGAAAATTGTGGACTTGATTGCGGTTACCACGCCCTAATTAATCGAGCATTAAACCAAACGCGTCTAAAGTCTCTCTGGTGGTGGAAATGCATTAAGAGAAATGCATCATAATGAAGTGCGCCCTGTAAACTGTGACGGAGGGAGGAGTAGTATGAAGGTGCAAAACCAAGTACGCGTATGGCCAGTCGGTCAACGCACCTCCTCTTGGCATATCACTGACATGTGGGACAGGAGTGTGAGCAAACCGATCTCAATTGGTGGCAAAGAGCCAACCCGCCGTTCCTTGAGAGAGACGAGGAGCGAGAACACACAGACGGGCTCGCATGGAGGCCAAGATATATTCGAGCATGGTTGGTTGATCGATATCATTCATTACATGTTGGGCTGCCGTTTTCCGCCCTTCTCCGGAATAAACGTGTACTTTATCAGAGATAAAAAAATAAGAGTACAGACGCTCCACCATGCGGTTCTAGTAGTAGTACTACTCGTACTACTACGCTTGGCTCTTCGCCTCTTCGTGAAGTCGAACAATGATGGTACTCCGCATGTTGGGTACTACAGTGTATGCCTCTAACAATCTGACACCAAATGGACTGATGCATGTCCACCGAGGGTAGGTTGCATTAGTCAAAAGGCGTAAGCGAGCTTCACCTTGTCCTGCAAGCTTCTCCTCATTTTGCGAGTTGACGGGACACACCAAAAAGTAGTGCTAGTCCATACTCCGTCCTTTCCGGTTAATATGCCTTGATCTTTTTTGCGGGTAAATGAGAGAGCTTTATTCATATATAAGCATTCTTAGGACGATCAGCCAAGACACTGGTCACTAGGAAGCGAGGTACCCCGCAAAAAAAGAAGTAGGAAGCGAGGTGTTTCATCAAGCCAGCTCTCGGCCACATTCAAAGTGCAGCAAGCACGGTTCGCACGAAGATGCGCCGCAAGGTTTGCTGACCTGTTTACATGCTGAATAACAAAAAAAGAGGAAATGTTAATGAGCGCTACTATTTGTAACAGGATATGAGCCAGAATTAAGCGAGAATTATGGCGAGTGTTCCATGCAATCAACTTCCATTATCACATGCGAGAACCCTCGAAGAGAACCAAATGTGTTGAAGATTGATTTATCACATTTTAAAATTATAATAAGAGTGCAGACGCTCCTCCATCCGGTTCCTAGTACTAGTATAGTACGTACCTTTATAGACTATAGTAGTAGTACTAGTACTAGTAAACTTTTCACTTGGTTGTTCGCCTATTAGGGAAGTCGAACAATAGTAGCACTAGTAGTATAGTGTATGCTTCTGGCAATCTGACACCGAATTAACTGTTGCACGTCCACCGCCTGAGCGAGGGAGAGCTTGCATTAGTCAAAAGTTTCTCCTTGTCCTGCGAGCCACCGCGCGCAAGCTTCTCCCGTCCTGCAACCTTCTCCTCGTTCGGCAAGTTGATGGGACACAGCAAAGGCCCTGTTTGGGTCCATGGGTTAGGGTTAGTTTGGGTTAGTTTGTACTCAACTAACCCAAAAGTATCCAAACGGGAGGCTTAGTTTGGGTTAGAAGCATCTAACCCATCCAAAAAATCTAACCCACCCAAGAGGTGCTTATTTGGGTTAGTTCTTCTCTGGAGCACTAAAAAACACATTTTTCTCTCGCTCTCGCCGCAGCAAATCCCTCGCCACTTCCTCGAAGCTTCTTGTCCTCTTCATCCCTCCCTCTCGCAACGCCCGTGAAGGCGCCTCGCCGTATCCGCGCTCCATCTAACCCTGTCATCTAAACACCTCTTTGGCTAGAGTTCAGGGTTAGAATCTAACTCTAACCTCTAACTGAGTTAGAGTATCCAAACAAGGTCAAAGTAATGCTAGTCCATACTGCCTCCTCTTCGGTTAATATGGCTTAATTTCAAATGAGATAAATACACTGTCTGTCACTGTATATTTGTAAAAATACGGTCAGTGGACTTCATAATACGCTCATTGCGCTCAATATATATATTTTCCGGTGTTTATACGGTCACTAGCTCACCCTGACTGAGTATGTGTGTGCATGCACGTGTAGGTTGAGCACTTAGCGTGACCGTGTGTGTTCCGTCGTGTGGTCGGACATGCATGCATTAGGGCGTCGCGCGCGTTTTTGCGTCCATGTGTACGTGTGACTGTTGCATACACGTAGAGGGAGTACGTGTAGGGGCCGCTAAGGAGCAGTCAAATCACACAGTAAGTTAGTCAGAAGAAGCAACCATCATTTCACTCTTGAATGACACATACGCAATATAAAATGGTTGATATGGAGAGAAAAAGAGAACCACTATATATACACTAGCAGGAGCCTAAGCTACAAGCCTGCTTGCTAAGGTTGCTCTCTTCACAAGCATAGAACGATGGGCCTGATCCCGTAGCTGGGGGAAGGGAACAATGTTCTACGTAGACGCGGTCGACATCAGCAAGGGAGAAAACCCATAGTCGGTGCATCCCAATCGGGGGTCACCGCGGTATGGGCCGATGTCGCGTCCCAACCGCCCTTCTAGCTACAGCCCGACGTCCCAGGTAGTCCATCTTCCTTTTGGAGCCGGCTTGCTCCACTGCCGTAGCTCCATCTCATGTCGATCTTTCTCTACTTCTACTGGCTTCTACTTGTGATGAGTTTATGTCTCATGAACTAGTGCCAGTACTATTATTCTAATCACACTTCTTCAATATCTTTGCCATCAGGGATGCTCAGGTCGATTTTAGTGGAACTGCACAAAAGCATCATATGATCCGAGGGTGCCAGCCGTCTTTCCTTCGACAGGTTCTACCTGGCCAGGGAATTAAATCATGTTTAGGGTTTAGGGTTTAAGTCGTAGTGACCCCATCAGTAGTTTTTCTTTCGTACACGCTCTCACAACTTTTTTCTTTAGTTGTGAAGTAAATATTGGCTATGATCTGTGAATCATTGAGATGCATCAGCATGTGTCTTAGTTTTCCTTTGTATTTGATGGAATGTTGTAATGGGGCAACCTTGGAATAGGAATGAAAATGGAGTGGAAAGTTTTCATTTTTTCGGGAGAAAAAATGGAAACAGAGAGAAACCAACATTTCATTTCGTTGGATTGCGCCATCGAGAAAAACCAACGTTTAAATCACGTCTGTCGTGTTTGTGTCTCACCCTCCTCCACGGCTCGACCCCACACGGTCGCTCGGCATGCCACTCACCGCAAACCGAGTATACCATAACTCTCCCGCCTGCTTGTCGATGGATTGCGCCATGGAGTACTACTAGCACTACTAGAAGAGATTGACGAGTTGGGGGAGGATAGCTAGCTGTAGCACGGACTCCCAAGAACTTTTTACATGCATGTTGTAGCCGGCTATTGCGACCTTTGAACGTGGAGCAGCCGCGTACACCCGGAAGCGGCGCGGGCAACGCTCTCTCGGCCGGCGCGCCACTTCAATGCCGGCGCCAGTGAGATGTCGCGTCCGCTCTGGCCGGGCATGAATGCGGCACTGACCGTTTCGGGCGGGAAGCACGCGCGGGTGATGAAGAGGGTTTGGGTTGGTCAGGACTGGCCATGGCAGCGGTCCGAACATGCGCAAACAAGAGATGATGTACGTTAATATTGCTGCGTATATAATTAACAACGTAAATAATGTGCCAGTTGGACAAATATGATTGGAGATGGAGATGGAAATGGAATTTTACGTAAACACGGATATGCATGTCTATGTCTATGTGTGTGTGCGCGACGACTCTCGCGACCTGGAAGTGGGGGCGTGTTTTTGATCGAGTTTTCTTTCTTGGTACGTTAGAAAATCAGTTTGTCTAATTCACATCTAGATGTTATTTAAGGATATCACATCTAAGCTCCCACAAGTATATAATGTAGCAACAAGAAACAAAAAAACTAGGACAAAAAAAATAGACCACAAACAGAGTGGACATCAACTTAGATGTGACATAACTATGTCACATCTAGATGTGTCCTAGATAGACCCTTAAAAAATTGTCCGCCAGTTTTCGTTTCTTTTTTCCGGGAACGCGCGTATTCTATTTAAAACCACTGCTATGGAGAGATTTTTTTACTCCATTATAGCCTCTTGTTTGATAAAGTTTCTCGCGTCTCGCTCTCTCACCCTCTCCATATCAAAACAAGATGACAGTATCCACTCTATCTCTCTCCTCACCGGTGGTCACAGATCCGGCCGAATACCGTCCGCTGCAGGAGGTGAGGGGGTGCAGCGTTGACGTTGTCGCCGTCGGCAACGGAGGGAGCCGACGCGCACCATCCTCTCGGAGCTGGCGCTGGCGCGGACCAAGATCCTCAGCGCCCTTGTTCGCTACCGTCGTGTGGGCAGATCCCGCCCGCCCACCTAAACGACATCTCGCCCACCTGAGGTTTAACTTCTTGTACTGGTCCAGCTCCCCAGGTCGCTGCGTGCGGGTTTTCTTCTATGTGACTACTCCCCAGCTCCCCATGCATATTATCTAGGGTTCGTCGGCTGGCCCAACATCACCTACTAGTACTATTATAGAGGAAATGCCACTCGAAAAGTTGTCCTGATTTATGCCTCGGTGGAGGTATACATGTTGTTTCGACAAAAAGTACATGGTGGTTGTGCGGTCATTGTCCATATGGTGGTAGTACTATCACTGGTTAAATGAAGAAATGCTTTTTTCTCGGGTATCCTGGTTTAGTTCCCATCAAGATATAATTATGATGCTTATGTTTGTTGGTGTACTTTTCATTAATTCTTATTGACAACTGAGATGTCGTTGCTAACCCTTCTTTATATTTTTGGAAACAGTGATGCATGTCTCCATACCCGGGCATGTCTTCCTCAATTTTAGTGGAACTGCACAAAATTGGATGGCCATTGTTGTTCCGCCTCACTGTCCTCTGCCACGTGGTTCTTCCTTCCTCGAGCTTGATTACTGAGAAGAAACAGACCACAGTGAGGATTTGTCGAACTTCATAGGTGCCTCACCCAAACTTGATGCCAAATGGATGATGCATCACCACAATGACCTATCGATGCTCATGGTTATGCCTCATGGTTGCGTTGGCTGGTGAAGCTGATCGATTTTCAATGAAAAACAAGCTGTCTTCCATCAGTGCTCTTTGCTTGTTATGCACAAAGATGATATCCTTCGTTAGTTCACCTTGGTTGCGTTGGAGACGTAGTCGTCTTTCACGTTGGTGAAATTTTATCACACAATTGGCTATGAACCAAATGTTTCCTCGATGAAGGATCGACGTTGGTACTAAGAGCATAAGTTTTGTATTGATTTCTAAGCCTTCTCACAACTTTGTCTCCAGCTCCCCTGTAATTTTATTTGTCCAGCTATTAACTTTGATTTAAAAAATGGTGTGGACTAAAAACCCGGATGGACGTAGTAGCCCTCCATTTTTATTTACTCCGCATATTAGATTTGACTGAAGTCAAACTTTGTAATACTCTCAAACCTTTCCGGTAATTGAAATTAAAATTCTTTATTTGTACACACTCCCACACATTTCCGATAATTTGGCACATGTGTGGTTGTTCACTTAAGGGAGGGTAGTGTACCACACGTGAAGGACAGGAAGTGCGACCAGGACGCGTGGGCGTGGATCGTTAGTTCATCAAAAGTAGTATTAGTTTTCTTCACTGTACATTAAATAAAGAGTTTTGTTTCGTACTTACACAATTTAAAACGATTGTTATGGAGAGAATAAGAAAACCACTCCACTATATATTAGTCGTATACACACGAGAGTACTATATGGATGCAGCTTCATTGACTTAGTGCACCTGCCTTTGGGTTTATGACAGGTGGGCCCAAAATGTGGCTGGCTCACCTGTCATACAGCCAAAAGCAGATGCAGTGAAGGCACCGGAGCTCAGTCCGTACTACATTAGTATATATATAAGCGGGAGCCTCAGTGCTTGTTCGCTAGGTTTTGCACTCTCCACACGCTCGCCGCAATACATATATGTTACACGCTAGAGGCTCAGCATTCATTTGCTAGGGTTTGCTATATTCACAGTCTCTCACCCTCTCTTCACCAGATCTAAATAAGACTGTGTTGGCCTCTTGTCTCTCTCTCCCCCCTCATAGCTGGTGAAGGAGGCGTCTGTATCCCGTCGCACCGGTAAGGGGAGGAGGTGCAGCGTTAACTCTATTGCCTTCGGCGAGGGAGGCAATCCACTGCCAGCTGCGTTGTTCTCTTTCACCCAGCGCCTATGCAGGAGGGCCACCGACCCCTTGTTCCTCGTTGTCGTACGTAGTGTGGGCAGATCCAGACTCCCGCCGCACGCCTTGCCACATCCCGATGACCCTAAGGTATAAGTTTGTTTGAAACCGTCGTTGCTCTAGCTGCATGTGGATCTTTTTCGATCTGTAGTCGAATCTAGGTCTTGGTTCAAAGAGGAAAGAAAGGTGCGGTGGGGTGGAGCATGAATCTAGGACATGGTTCAATGAGGAAAGGAGGGAGGAAAAGTAGTATAGACTGGCTATCGAGACGGTTTGTTGGTCGAAAAGGGAAAAAGGGGGTAACCCAGTACACCCATCTGTAAGGAACCGATCTCTTTGTTGAAAAGGGAAAGAAACTGGGGGGTCGGGTAGTTTGTGTAGGACTAGATTTGCTGCCCTCACATAGGAAAAAAGTTCAAAGAGAACAAATATGGGACCAACACAGATATGCTGCTTGGCTCCATACTCTGCATCACCCATTTATACGTGTGGACGCACATGGTGCTAGCATGTCCCATATAGCTATTTTGCTGTTGTTAATCTAAGAATGCCGCCGGAAAATTGAAGCAATGCCACTGTTAAAAGTAAATTACATTTTTTAACGAATGTTGTTTCAAGAGAATGTCTCTGTTAATATGAATCAATGCAACCATTCTAGAAATGCTACTATCCTACTTTGTTTTCCATCCAAGATAAGTTAGATGCTTCTTTCTGTCACCGTTTGTTTCATCCTCCTTTATCGGCAAGTAATTGTTTCCTTTTTTGCCTCTGTTAAAACAGGGGTATCGATTCAACTTGTTGCTATTGCAACATTTTGCTTCGCTACTCGAAACACTTATGTTTTAAGAGTGTTTTCTGCAGTTCAACTTGAATGTCACACCGGTGAATTTGCTTAATTTTGGTGGAACTGCACAAAAGGAGATCGAGATTTGTTTCCAGTCTTCGTGGCGAGTTGTTTCGAATCTTGGTCTCAACCACATGATGTGCAGTGTGCTTTGAGATGTTGTGCTACTTGTTTTGGTACTGTTTTAAATAAATGTTGAATTGAAGCTATTGTATTGCTGTCTTTTCCCATTAAGTAGTGAACAAAAATGGGACCAACCCAGACATGATGCTTGTTGCTTTGTTACAACAAATTCAGCATCACCCCCTTTATAAGCCGGTAATTGATGCCACTCTCAGAATTAACTACTGAATCTTATTTCAAAACTGCAACACTTGTTAGGGATTGGCGGGATTACCATTTTTGTGGCCGCATGTTTCATCCTCCTTTATTAGCCAGTAATTGATTCCTTTTTTGCCTCTGTTTAAACAGGGATATCTATTCAACTTGTTGCTATTGCGACATTTTGCTTCACTACGCGAAACACTTTGCTTGATTTTAGTGCAACTGCACAAAACGAGATTGGATTTCCTATTCGTGTTGGCAGGTCCGTATTTTATCCTGGTGTTCTCATGAAAGGTCAGTACAGGCCTTCATCCACATGATTGTGCAGTGTGCTTTGAGATGTTGTGCTACTTGTATTGGTACTATTTTAAATAAATGTTGAATTGAAGCTATTGTATTGTTGTCTTTTCCCATTAAGTAGTAAACAAAAATGGGACCAACCCAGACATGATGCTTGTTGCTTTGTTACAACAAACTCTACATCACCCCCTTTATAAGTAGATGGAAGCACATATTGTTGTTGCGCCCACTCTCCCCTGGAACTGTTTATGCTTTTCGTTAATCTAATGCCGCTGGTAAAATTAAGCAATGCCACTCTCATAATTAATTAACTACTGAATCTTAGTTCAAAACTGCAACACTTGTTAGGAATGGTACTATCCTGCTTTGTAGTTCTTTCTACATGTTTAACCAAGGTATTGTTAAGATAATGTCTGTTTAAAAATGAATCAGTTGCATTGTTTTAGGAATGGTACTTTTCTGCTTTGTCGTTCTTTATACATGTTGAAACAAGGCATTGTTAAGATAATGTCTCAGTCAATATGAATGAATCACACTGATGGAGAATTGCTACTCTCCTGCTTTGTTTCCCATTAAGACAAGTCATCAACCGTTATTTCTCAGTAATTGTTTCCCTTATACCTATTGTTGTTTACAGGGATATCAAAATTAAAGCTCGGTTTTATTCCGACTTCGATTTTAGTTGAACTGCACAAAAGGAGCCAATGTGTCCAAGGCAAACTGCTGCGTTACTGGGTCTAGTTGGTCGTTCCACTTTGCAGAAAGAAGCAGTCATTGTTTGCGGTACATTACAGAAGAATGACCGAGAAGCTTTACAGAGTATTATTAGACACCGGTGACATGACTAGTCTGCAGAGACCATTGGCAATTTAACAACACGTGGAGTGCCCTGGGCAAAAAGTGCCCAAACAAGTACAAGAAGCTACGACAGGACACGATCATAGGCATTACATATTTTGAATGGGAAAAAGCTTGTCAAAGTTTAATCATTGATGTTAGCAAGAAGACGTTAGTTTAATATATTGGAATTGGAAAACCTTGTCAAAATTTGCTCATTGATGTTAGCCAGAAGACATGCATTTGATATTTTTGAGTGGGACGCCCTTGTTGTGAGCAGCGTCGAGTAATTTTTCCTATTCCTGTGTTCAGTTTAGAAGTAAATAGTTACTCTGTTGAGCCTTGTGTTTGTTTTGAGATATTCCTATGTTAAGAGTTTGTTCTGAATATTGTCTATGTAATGCCAGGCCTTGTGTTTGATTGCAAAGTTGCGCTTGGAATGTTGTGGCATGCGGCATCACGAGCTGTTCACCGTGCCTCCTGAGAATAATGCTTCGTATTGTTTTGCATGTCGATCTAATGCCAGTGATTTGCTTGTTAAGAAGATCATCCTCTTCTGTTGTTTCCGTCCGTAGATGTTTCATTCATAGCCTATACGACATGTCGGGTAGGTTAGACATGAAACCATATGATCTTCCGACCAACTCATGATATTAGGCCGTGATTTGATCATCGTTTTCCAACCAAAACCTCTTGTAAAACTGACGCTTGTAAATTAAAGCAGATGGTCTCGGGCGAAGGCGCTTGGTTGGTCGATTTCAACTAGTAAAATATCCAAAGTACTTCACACACGATAAAAACACTGAACGACACTCGGACGATTGCTAATCCAGCCATTAGCTGTTGTTTCAGCCTTGCCCATGGATGGCATGATACGCACGTCGTGCATGTATCGTCTGGTAATGTCGTCCATATAGCAGTGCTCGTAAAATATACACTGGTCTCTCAAATTACACGCGTAACCCACCGGTTTTACTTACAGACCTCGGGCCCTCAGTTTCATTACGGCTGTATTTTACGCATTGTTTCCGATGACGAGTAAATTACACTTGTATGTTAATACAGGTTTGAAATAAACCAGAGCTCCCAAGCGCGGCCTTACCATTTCATGCCGTCTCAGTTTCTCAAAGGTGCTCATAGGTGTCCGATGATCCTAGCTTCCTGAATGAGCAGCGGGCGCTGTATCAGACCTCCGTAGGGCCCGCGAGGTCCTCTCCGTTGTCCTTCGAGTTGTTGCGCTCGCCGTGGCGCCGAGCATTGTTAACATGGTCAACGAACATGAGGATTCAGGAGATGACTTTATTTTGACTGGATGACACTAGGGACCCACTAGGGCCATAGCCGTACGTACGCAAGTGCCTCCTTATTATATACAACTATATATTTTTTGCTTTCTCCTGGTTTCCTGGCATCACGGTCCCACACCATTGTCAACCTATGTAGTCAATATAAACGAGAGAATTGCACAAGGTGCGGTCGACAGCTGGGACCAAGCAGCTCGAGCAGTATTTGTGTTTTTGAGGCGTGAGCACTGCAGAGTTTTTCTTGGCAATGATTTCGTTGTTGTTCAGAGGAGAGCGGGGTATTAACTAGGCGGGCTGTGGCCCATCTAGCCCAGGCCAGATATCCATCCCAGATACTAATTTTTTCAAGATGAAAATGGCTAGCCCAGCTATACGTCTTTTTGAGGAATACCCAGGCAAGGTCAAGTTGTTATTCTCCGCCCCGCTAGGCTGCAAATCTTTCCTAGGGGGGATGCATTAGGCTTAACACGAAAATGGGCTTTAAAAATAATAATGAGATGTAATTATAAAAACTGGGCAGTAACTATAAAAAATGCACCAAACACGAAATTAGTTTATAAAATATTATTTATGGATTTTGAAAATCTTATAAATTTTCATTGTTGCGCGCGCAATGTTTTGTTGGATTTTTACGTAATACAAATTTATATTTAATCTGACTAGAAATTTCAGGATAAAAATATTTTGGATCCCATCAAAATGTGGGAAATTTTATTGAATTCTATCTTCAACGGTTGGTTGAAATTATTAATCGTTGTCCTAGCTAGAAAATGGGTTGTACTTTTAACAAACTATAAATGGGCTGTTGTAAATTCTATTAGAATTCAAAAATGGGTTGTACATTCTTACAAAATGCAAATGGGCTATAAGTTCTCTGCCACACACTTGTGGGCCTACTAAGTGACGCGTCCCTAAAAAAATAAGTTGATGCGTATGCAAGGCTTTGTCAACTTATTATAGTCAACACACGGTTCTAGCAGCAGTGGCCGTTGGATGTCTATCCAACGGATGTCGTGCTTCTTCTTCAATCTCAGATATTCTTAGCTTCGGCCGCCCAAAAAATGATTCCTCCCCCTGACATCTGGGGCGCACCGTTTCGGAGGCTAACCTGTGGGCCTACTAAGTTGGAGCGCACCAAGGGCTTTGTCAACTTAGTCAATATAAACGATTCTAGCTTCAGTGACTGTATGATTTCCATCCAACGGCTGTAGTGCTTCTTCAACCTCTGTTCTTCTTGGTCCAGCCGCCCAAAGCAGCGCCGGTCGTGCCACCTGCTCCTGCCTCCCGTGGTCGGCTGTGCTGCCGCGGATGCCTCACCGCCCCCATACTACTCCCACCGCTGGCCAGGCCATCCCTCCACTCACCCACACCCCCTGTTATTCTGCGGCGACGGCAGCCTCACACCGCAGCCTAACCAGTGAACCCTCGTACTCCTCTCCGCGCGGGCTTCTACTGCTGCGTCTTCCCCGGCTCCGTGTCGTCCCCTTCCTAAGCGTCGCCGTCGTCCACCGCCCTGGTGCTCTCGGTGCGGCGTGGTCAACGTGGTCAACAACCGACTTCCATCGGAAGAGTACTGTACGTGGAGAGGCTGACAGCTGGGTCCACGGCGGCCGTAAGGAAGTGCCTCCTTATTACGCACAAAATAATTATTCCTCCACCTTACAGCAGGGACCCACCGGACGGGCCACCTTATTCCGCGAAAAAACGTTTCCCCCTGACTGTTGGGACCCACCGGATGGGCCACCGTATTTCACGAAAAAAATGTTCCCCCCGCTGTCAGCTCGGACCCACCAGAAGTGCCTCTTTATTACGCACAAAAAATGAATACTCCCCCTGCTAGCTGGGACCCACCTTCGTGGGAGGCTGACTTGTGGGCCTACTAAGTTGACAGGACGGAGGGCTTTGTCAACTTAGTCAATATGAACGATTCTAGCTCCAGTGACCGTACGATGTCCATCCAACGGCCGTAGTGCTTCTTCAACCTCTGGTCTTCTTGCTCCAGCCGCCCAAAGCAGCGCCGGTCGTGCCGCCTGCTCCTGCCTTCCGTGGCCGGCTGTGCTGCCGCGGAGGACTCACCGCCCCTACTATTCCCACCGCTGGCCAGGCCCTGCAGCGATGGCAGCCTCACACCACAGCCGAACGAGTGAATACTCATACTCCTCTCCGTGTGGGCATCCACTGTCGCGTCTTCACCGGCTCCGCGTCGTCCCCTTCCTAGGCCTCGCCGTCGTCCACCGCCCTGGTGCTCTCCGCGCGACGTGGTCAACGTGGTCAAGGAACGACTTCCATCGGACGTGGACTGTACATGGAGAGGCTGATAGCTGGGTCCACGGCCGCAGCAAGGAAGTGCCTCCTTATTACACGAAAAATAATGATTCCTCCACCTGACAACAGGGACCCACCGGACGGGCCACCGTATTTCGCAAAAAAACGTTTCCCTCCTGACTGCTGGGACCCACCAGCTACACCTTCGCACGCAAGGAAGTGCATCCGGGCAAAAAAACGATTCGCCCCCCTGACTGCTGGGACCCACCAGCTACATCTTCGCATGCAAGGAAGTGCGTCCGGGCAAAAAAAACAATTCGCCCCCCTGACTGCTGGGACCCACTAGCTACATCTTCGCACGCAAGGAAGTGCCTGACAGTCGGGACCCACCTGGTCGAAGCGTACGTAGCGTTGTCATTCTGGTCGCGAACGTGTACATACATACTGGTCAATGTAGAGGCGCACACGTGTCGTAGTACAGGCGCGCACGTAGCATGTACACGTACGTACAGCGGTGAGGGTGCAAGAAAGAAAATACGGCCACATATGTACATACGGGCAGGGTCTAACGCCTACTCGCGCATACATACATGGCTGGGTCGGAACAGAGAAACAGCATCGTCGTCGTGTTCATGGGGAGCCAACCGGCTGGGTCGGAACGGAATGCATGGTCGTGTTCATCGGGAGGGCTTGGATGGAATAGGCGATGGAAACGAGGCATGGCGTACCGCACAACGGAGGAAACGACCTTGTGTTCAACCGGCCATGTTCGAAATGGGATCCTGTTGATCGGGAGGGGCCTGGCGTACCGCAAAACGGAGGAAATGGACCTCCTACGGTCGAAACGGGGGTCCTGTTGATCGGGAGGGGTGTGGCGTACCGCAAAATGGAGGAAATGGACCTCCTATGGTCGAAACGGGGGTCCTGTTGATCAGGAGGGGTGTGGCGTACCGCAAAATGGACGAAACGGACTTGTGTTGGAGCGCTACGGTCAAAACGGGGGTCCTGTTCATCGGGAGGGGTGTGACGTACCGCAAAACGGGACTCCACGGGATACTGT
>NC_041383.1:415887443-415932967 GCF_002162155.2 Triticum dicoccoides
TCCATGCATCGGGTTCAGTTAACAGCCATCGATCGATCGCTCGGGTTCAATAATGCGTAGCCTACAGTGCAACCGCTCGAGTTCAGTTAGAGCCCAATGCCTCGCTCGGGTTCAGTTAGAGCCCAATGCCTCGCTCGGTTTTTTTTCGTCATGGACGGCCCAAAGAATGTCATGCAGCTGCATCTTCGGCCCGCCCAGGACGAAAAGCCCATTTTCTGTCATGATTTTTTGTCATAGAAGTAGGAGCCCACCACATCTATGATGATACCGGGTTCTGTCACAATTATCGTCATAGAAGTGTCATATGTATGACAGGAAAAAAATTCTTTCGGCCCAAAATGTCACGGATGTGTCTTTTTTTGTAGTGCTTCAGGCTGGCTCCTGAGGAGCGGAGATTTCTATGCAAGGTGCACCTCACGAGGCTCAGCTGACGTGAGCCATGATGACCAAGGCCAGGCGGGCGCCAGCGGGCGCAGTGTACCAGTTTCTTCTTCGGTGCAAAGGAGGCAAGCAGCAGGCGTAGAGTCCTGAGGAATCAACCAAAGGTTTCCATTCTGGTGCAACAAGACCAAGACCGCCAGGACGGCAGGACGGAGGTCATCGCCGAGCCCACCGCAGTGTCACGACTAGAGGCTTTCGCAGGCGAAGACCACTTTAGACATGATATGATGTACTTGTTGTCTACCTTCAAATCTGGCCGTTGTGGGATCCCTTCCCGCCAACATTTGGGAAGAGGACCAAGGCCACTATAAATAGGACCTAGCCACCACCATAGAGGGGGATCCGAACTCATTGAATCCATTCCACCCTCACCATCTCACCAGCTCACTCGAGCTCAAGAACACCTCACCTCCTAAGGCTGTTCAACCACTATACTAGTTCATCCTCAGCCCCTCGAGGCAATCCACCACAAGGCTGGAGTAGGGTATTACACTACAAGGTGGCCCGAACCAGGATAAACTGTCGTGTCTCTCTTTCCCTTCGAGTTTGTCGTGCTAGGCTGTGAGGATCGCGAGTGGCATACTGGGTAGGTTGAGATCTCTGCATGCACCCCAGAGTTTGAACCTCTCAAGGGTTCGCGGAACCCGAAATCCGACATTTGGCACGCCAGGTAGGGGTGCGCCGGATCTTCTCTTTCGCCGATCGATCCACCGCTACTCTGACACTTCCATGGCTGACGCATGTCGGGCTTGCGCTGAGCGTCGGGCTGAAGTCGTAGACCGCATCGCTCAGACGGCACCGGCGGGCAACGGCTGCCCTCGTCGTCTCCCATCGCCGGTGGCCAACGTCGCCACGGGCCCTGCTGGCCACGAGCAGCAAGCTTCATTGCTGCACCCCTCCGTGCGCCGTGATGGGCACACCGCCACTCCGTTGCTGACCCCGACCGCTTTGTCCTCCCACGCGCGTCGTGGCCTGGCAAACGCACAAGCTACTCTGCTCATGGCGCAGGAGCTCCTTCGCTACTGCCCCGTTGACGACTTCTACGAGGAGTGGCTCGAACGCATCGCCGAGCTCGTCAGAGCCGCCGGAGACTCTGCTACGCCGACCTGCTCACTGCCTTAGCAGCCTCCTGTTGCGGGCGACATGGCTCATGGGGCGCCTCCACCACCTCTGGTCTAGGGCACCATCATCGAGCCAAGGCGGGCAGAGCCACGACGTGACCCGCAGCGTCAGGCGCCTGTGTGTGAAGAAGCAAGTTGTCAAGTGGTGCATCGACCCCAAGAAGATGCACGTGCGCTCCCGGCACCTCCACATCAAGACCATGCGCCACTTGTGGTGGTGGTGCGCAAGCACCAAGACCATGCTCCACCACCCCGACGGGCTCTCGTGACCATAACAGGGTGCCGAGCGTTCACCACGGAGCTGCGCAACATCGTCTAGCTGGGCAAGTTCAAGCCTGACCTGCCCCCATGCTACGACGACACTGCCGACCTAGCCGAGTTCCTGCAGCTCTACAAACTAAGCATCGAGGCGGCCAGCGGTGATGAGAAAATCATGGCGAACTAGTTCCCCATGGCCCTCAAGGATGGCGCACGCTCCTGGCTCCTCAACCTCCCTGTGGGGTTGGTCTCCTCCTGGGATGAGATGCGCGACTGCCCGCCGGCCACGGGTGACTGAAAGCACAAGTGCTCCCTAGATGATTTTGGTAATTAATGTCAACATATCTCTTGTTGGACTAATACTTTCACCTAGTATGTTTCAAATAAGTTCAACAATGGAGTGGCATTGACTAGAGGATGTGGAACCCCTTCAAGATGCTAAGGACAAAGGATTGGCTCAAGCTCAAAGCACAAGACTCTACATTTTACTTTTAGTGATCCAAGATCACATTGAGTCCATAGGAAAGCTAATACTATTAAGAGGGGGTGAGGTGTTGCTTAATGGCTTGCTTGCTCAAAGTGCTTAGTGATATGCTCCAAAGCCCTCAACCACTTTCTCACATCCACATATGTCCCAAACTAAAAGTCAAACTCGGCTTTACCAAATCTGTCTATCCGGCGCCACCGAGTTCTGTTGACATAGCCACTGCCAGAAACCCTAGTATTTCAGTCTCACCGATAGGGATCTCGGTCTCACCGAGATGGGATTGTAATCTCTCTGTGTGTCCATTACCAAAATCGGTCTCACCGAGTTTGTGTAATCGGTCCTACCGAGATTGCAATGCAAACTCTCTGTTTCCCTTTCATACCGTTTCAGTCCAACTGAGATGAGCGAATCGGTCCCACCGAGTTTGCCTGACCAACCCTCTGTGTGTCTATTACCAAAATCGGTCTCACCGAGTTTGTGTAATCGGTCTCACCGAGATTAGGTTATGCCCTAACCCTAACCATATCGGTCCCACCAAGTTGACATGTCGGTCCCACTGAAAATCCTAACGGTCACATTGTTTACTAAATCGGTCCGACCGAGTTTCAGGATTCGGTCCAACCGAGTTTGGTAAGTTGTGTGTAACGGTTAGATTTGGTGTGGAGGCTATATATACCCCTCCACCCACTCTTCATTCGTGGAGAGAGCCATCAGAACATGCCTACACTTCCAACATACATTTTATGAGAGAGAACCACCTACACTTGTGTTGAGGTCAAGATATTCCATTCCTACCACATAAATCTTGTTCTCTAGCCTTCCCCCAAGTTGCTTTCCACTCAAATCTTCTTTCCACCAAATCCAAAACCTGTGAGAGAGTTGAGTGTTGGGGAGACTATCATTTGAAGCACAAGAGCAAGGAGTTCATCATCAACACACCATTTGTTACTTCTTGGAGAGTGGTGTCTCCTAGATTTGCTAGGTGTCACTTGGGAGCCTCCGTCAAGACTGTGGAGTTGAACCAAGGAGTTTGTAAGGGCAAGGAGATCGCCTACTTCGTGAAGATCTACCCTAGTGAGGCAAGTCCTTCGTGGGCGACGACCATGGCGGGATAGACAAGGTTGCTTCTTCGTGGACCCTTCATGGGTGGAGCCCTCCGTGGACTCGTGCAACCGTTACCCTTCGTGGGTTGAAGTCTCCATCAACGTGGATGTACGATAGCACCACCTATCGGAACCACGACTCAAAAATCTCCGTGTCTCCAAATTGCGTTTGCACACTCCAATCCCATCCCTTTACATTCTTGCAATTTGCATGCTTTACTTTCTGCTGCTCATATACTCTTTGCATGCTTGCTTGATATGTATTGTGAATGTTAAACTTGTGCCAAATTCCACTTCAACTTAAAGAAATTAAAAACTGCAACTTTTCTTGCTTAGAGTCTATTCACCCCCCTCTAGACACCTCTTCTCGATCCTTTCAGTGACCTACGATGCATCAAGCAGCAGCCAATAGAGACCCTACAGAAGTACATCCAGCACTTCAACAATGTTCGCCTCAAGAACCCCAAGGTGTCGGACAAGGCCATCATCTCAGCCTTCACTAATGGCGTCCGCGACATAAAAATGATGGAGGAGCTCGCCATACATGAGGACCTCTGCACAGCCCTGGAGATGTTCAACATGGCGAACAAGTGCGCGAGGGCTGAGGAGGGATACCTCTCCCTCCTCAAGCTCCCTGATGCTGATCTAGAAGACAAGAAGGCCAAGGCCAAGGACGTGAAGCGCAAGGGGCCGACGGTGCTTGCAGCCGAGACGGAGATGAAGCGCGGCTGCGATCACCCTGAGTTATCCAAGGGCAGCCGTCCGTTCTGCATCTTCCAACATGCACAACCACAACACCAACGACTGCCAGGAGCTCAGGGCCCTCCGCGATGGGCTCCTCGGTCGATGCCCCGAGCGCAAAGATCGAGACTACGGTCGTGGAGGTGGCCGAGATGGAGGATGCTGGGATGGCGGCGACCACCGCCAGGAGTGGCGCGACCAGCCTCGGGAGGACCGCTGGCAGGGCCAGCCTCGCGAGGGCGCCTGGAGGGATCATCCTCGCGAGGATCGGCCTCAGGGCAACACTGGTCTTCCTCCACTGCCTCCACCACCAAGAAGGAACGAAGATCACCACCAAGACGAGGGGGTTGGGGGCTTTGAAAGGATTGAGAAGAGGTGTCTAGAGGGGGTGAATAGACTCTCAACCATGAAAAGTAGCAATTTTTAAGTTCTTCAAGTTGAGGTCGAGTTTAAGCACAAGTTTAAACATTCACAACACATATCAAGCAAGCATGACAAGAGTATATGAGCAGCGGAAAGTAAAGCATGCAAATTGCAAGAATGTAAAGGGATGGGATTGGAGAGTGCAAACGCAATTGGAGACATGAAGATTTTTATCTATGGTTCTGATAGGTGGTGCTATAGTACATCAACGTTGATGGAGACTTCAACCCACGAAGGGTAATGGCTGCACGAGTCCACGAAGGGCTCCACCCACGAAGGGTCCACGAAGAAGCGACATTGTCTATCCCACCATGGCCATCGCCCACGAAGGACTTGCCTCACTAGGGTAGATCTTCACGAAGTAGGCGATCTCCTTGCCGGTACAAACTCCTTGGTTCAACTCCACAATCTTGACGAAGGCTCCCAAGTGACACCTAACCAATCTAGGAGACACCACTCTCCAAAAGGTAATAGATGGTGTGTTGATGATGAACTCCTTGCTCTTGTGCTTCAAATGATAGTCTCCCCCACACTCAACTCTCTCTCATAGGATTGGATCTGGTGGAAAGATGATTTGAGTGGAAAGAAACTTGGGAAAGGCTAGAGATCAAGATTTATGTGGTTGGAATGGAATATCTTGACCTCAACACATGAGTAGGTGGTTCTCTCTCAGAAAATGGATGCTGGAAGTGTAGGCACGTTCTGATGGCTTTTTCCACGAATGAAAGAGGGTGGAGGGGTATATATAGCCTCCACACAAAATCTAACTGTTACACACAATTTACCAAACTCGGTGAGAGTGAATCAGAAAACTCGGTCAGACTGATTTCGTTCATCATGTGACCGTTAGGCATTTCGGTGGGACCGATATGATCAACTCGGTAGGACCGATGTGCTAGGGTTAGGGTAAAACCTCATCTCGGTTTGACTGATTACATAAACTCGATGGGACCGATTTTGGTAATAAGCGAAACAGAGAGGTTGTCAAGCAAACTCGGTGGGGCTGATTGCATATCTCAGTGAGACTGAAATTATTGCAATAGGCCACAGAGAGTTTGCAAGCCCATCTCGGTGAGACCGAATTAATTAGGGTTTCTGGCAGTGGCTATGTCAAGTGAACTCGGTGGCGCCGGATAGATCAAATCGGTGGGGCCGAGTTTGACTTTTGGTATGGGACATATGTGGATATGAGAAAGTGGTTGAGGGCTTTGGACCATATCACTAAGCACTTCGAGCAAGCAAGCCATTAAGCAACACCTCATCCCCTTTTAATAGTATTGGCTTTCCTATGGACTCTATGTGATCTTGGATCACTGAAATAGAAAATGTAGAGTCCTGAGCTTTGAGCTTGAGGCAATCCTTTGTCCTTAGCATCTTGAAGGGGTTCCACATCCTCTTGTCCATGCCACTCCACTGTTGGACTTATCTGAAATATACTAGATAAAAGTATTAGTCCAACAAAAGATATGTTGACATTAATTACCAAAATCACCCAGGGAGCACTTGTGCTTTCAATCTCCCCCTTTTTGGTAATTGATGACAACATACATCAAAGCTTTAGATAAAGATATAGAGAAAGGCAGGTAAAGCTTTGGAAGGACACGTAACATGCATCGGCTCCCCCTACATGTATGCAATCTTGTAAATATGGAACATAAGAGCATGTGAGTGCATAATCATGACAGAGCAAGCAATGAGTTACATGTATCTTGGCTATATGCATCAGAGCAAATGGTGTGAATATAGGAAATTTACCTTCATGCTCATGAGTCCTTCTTGCAAACAATATGTACATCAGCAAGAGATCCTCATGCACATGAGTGTGATGCATGTAATTACCTTGTGGTCTTGAGCTAGCTTTGGAAGAGATGAACCTGAGTAAACAAGGTTAGACAACACAGAAACATCTACTGAACAAAGCAAGAGCAGCAAACCACAAGAGTACCAAGATTGGGATGACATGTAGAGAGTGAGTACTAGGTACTCTATTTGAGTGTAGACATGTCCCCAAAGGTAAAGATATGCAATGAATTCGAAGATTTCCTTCCCTTAGATGTCTTGCTCCCCCTGAATCTTATATGGGATACTGGGAGAAGATAAGGAATAGAAAATCAGAGCAAAGCAAACACACAAACAACATGAACATGTCTTTCCCCTCTAAAGACATGTGACTTCTCTCCTCTTTGAATACCAAGCATCTAGGGTCTTTCTTTGATGTGATTATTTATCTCTCTTTCGCCCTTTTGATATGATTAAGCTTTGATGTGAGCTCTCTCTCCCCCTTTGACATCAATTTCCAAGAAGGGGTCTTCTGGAGTGTGAGTCAAAATAGATTTGGTCCTTGAGTCACATAGCAAAGTAGCAGGGAAAAATAAGGTGCTGGTAGAGGATAAGAATCATCGAGTGGAGCTGGAACAAAATGTGCTGGATGAAAATGACAAAGTGTCTCCTCAACATTTGAAATAGGTAACACCGAGTTGTTGTCTTCGGTGGCACCGAGGTGATTCGGTTTGACCGAAAGAGACAAACCAGTGTGTCCGAGTTCATTACAGAGATAAAGCACTTGTCACCTCAGCTCACTAAGCAAATAAGATCTCACAAGGATTTGCAGGGAATTAACTAAAGGATTTTCAATTAACAGGATGCAGGGAATGCAGAAAAGAGATCTAGATGAATTAATAAGGGAAACAAATATGCAAGAGACAAATGCAAGAACAAGGAGAAACACTAGAGAACTTCATCTAGAATTGGTCAGCGACAAAGTCACTTGTTAGAGTATATTGACTTAGGAGTCAAGTGAAGACACGTGATCATAGGTCATACTCATCGTTTAAGCTCAAAATGGGGTTGCCATTTTTCGTTTAAGCATTTTGATGTATTCACATCTTGTTGAGCTGCTTTGTCCCATGACTTGGGGTAAAGCTTCTCTAAGATGGAATAGCATACCTTGGGTGGTGGTGGTGATCTTGATCATGTAGACGAACTTGTGTGGGATGCTCAAGGTTGATGTAGTTCATTGGGAGCACCACTTGTAATTGGAGTTAATCTACCTACATGAGTTAGCTTTGCAAGGAGGAGCACTTGTGTATCCAAAGTGTCAATAATGAAATATGATACCAAAAGAAATTATATATATATAAAATTGTCAAAGGATATGTTTGAAGGGTTTCATGCTTCCTTGTCTTCAACCACCGTATTCTAGAGACTTGGTGATATAGAGATTGCTCAAGATGTGAGTGAGTTGCAATCTCATAGATTTAGATTCATCCAAGTACCTACAAGGGTTAGATAACATGCAACGGTGCAACTATATCAAAGACATATGATTATCATCATAAGAGAAATATCAAGGATTAGTCAAAGGCTCATGCCTTGCATGTATCCAAATGGAGTTCCTACTCCAAGTTTGAAGCATCAATGATGTTCAATTCACCTCTCAACCGGTAAAATGCTTTCTCATCAAGCGGTTCAGTGAATATATCCGCCAATTGCTTATCGGTACGAACATGCTTAAGGTCAATGTCTCCTTTAGCAACATGATCTCGAATGAAATGATGACGAACCTCAATATGCTTAGTTTGAGAATGTTGCACGGGATTGTGAGCAATCTTAATAGCACTTTCATTGTCACAAAGCAATGGGACATGTTTCACATATATCCCATAATCTTTAAGAGTTTGGGTCATCCAAAGTAGTTGAGCACAACATGAACCGGCGGCAATGTATTCTGCTTCAGTGGTGGATAAGGATACCGAGTTTTGTTTCTTGGAGGACGAAGACACAAGAGATCTGCCAAGAAATTGACAAGTACCGGAAGTGGACTTTCTATCGACCTTGTCTCCAGCATAGTCCGAATCGGAGTAGCCAACAAGATCAAAAGAAGACCTCTTTGGATACCAAATGCCAAAATTTTGGTGTATGTATTAAGTATCTCGCTATCCTTTTCACAGCCTTAAGATGACATTCTTTAGGGGCCGCTTGATATCGTGTGCACATGCACACACTTAGCATAATATCGGGACGGGAGGCACATAGATATAGCAATGAACCAATCATAGAGCGGTAAACTTTTTGATCAACGGGTTCACCATCTTTAGTCAAGTCAAGATATCCACTAGTAGGCATGGGTGTATTCATACCTTTGCATTCTTGCATATTGAACTTCTTGAATAAGTCATTGGTGTACTTTTTTTGAGAGACAAAGGTACCTTCCTTAGTTTGCTTGATTTGCAAACCAAGAAAGAATTTGAGTTCACTCATCATGGACATCTCAAACTTCTCCGACATTAGCTTTCCAAACTTCTCACTAAAATGAGGGTTAGTTGAACCAAATAATATCATCAACATAAATTTGGCACACAAATAATTCTACATTAACCCTTTTAGTGAAGAGAGTAGAAATTTTTTCCGATCTCAAAGTCTTTTTCAATAAGGAACTTGGTCAAGCATTTATACCACGCTCTAGGGGCTTGTTTGAGACCATAAAGAGTTTTGTGAAGTTTGTACACATGATCGGGTTTCTTAGGATTAATAAAGCCGGGAGGTTGTTTAACATAAACTCCCTCCTCAATTTCACCATTTAGAAAAGCACTTTTAATGTCCATTTGGTGCAAGGTGATATCATGGCGATTAGCATAGGCAAGTAATATGCAAATGGACTCAAGTCTAGCAACGGGGGCATATGTCTCACCATAGTCCATACCTTCGACTTGAGTGTAGCCTTGGGCGACGAGACATGCTTTGTTGCGAACTACTTGTCCATCTTCATCTTGCTAGTTGCGAAACACCCATTTGGTACCGATGATGTTGTGGTTGTTGTCTGGCTTCTCGACCAATGTCCACACTTGGTTTCTCTCAAAGTTGTGTAGCTCTTCATGCATGGCATTTATCCAATCTAGATCTTCCAATGCTTCTTCAACCTCCATGGGTTCAATGCTAGAGATGAATGAATAATGTTCACAAAAATTAGCCAAACGAGTTTTAGAGCGAGTGATTCTCCCGGTTTGGATATCATTGTAGATTTGCTCGACGGGATGGTCTCTGGCGACTCTTGCTCGAACTCGTGAGAACTTTTGTTTTGGTCGGGGTGGGACATCTTATTCATCATCTTGTTCTTCTTCTTGGCCTTCTTCATTGTTGACGTTGTCGTTCTCTTGTCGTGGTGGAGAAGGAGGTTGGTGAGGTTATCTTGGTGTACTTCCTCATTTTCTTCATCTTGGTGTGCCCCACTTGTGGATGCTTCCGTATCAACTCTTGGTTCACCTTGTCGTGAGGTAGAAGCTTCCACTTGGACGGGCGCGGTACTCTCTTTCACCTCCGTTGGACGGATCTTGCCAATAGACAAGTCTTGGATTGCTTCCGAAGGGTCTTTATCTCCTACATCAATTGGCAATTGCTCTACTTGCGAGCCGTTAGATTCATCAAACTTCACGTCTACCGTCTCTTCACCCTTTCGGGTGAAATTTTTGTAGACATGGTAAGTGAGGGAGTCCTGGACTAGGGGGTGTCCGGATAGCCGAACTATCATCATCGGCCGGACTCCAAGACTATGAAGATACAAGAT
Source organism: Triticum dicoccoides (assembly GCF_002162155.2). NCBI lineage: Eukaryota > Viridiplantae > Streptophyta > Magnoliopsida > Poales > Poaceae > Triticum > Triticum dicoccoides. The sequence continues at coordinate 415,897,581 of NC_041383.1, forward strand.
TGAAGACTTCGTCCCGTGTCCGGATGGGACTTTCCTTGGCGTGGAAGGCAAGCTTGGCGATACGGATATGTAGATATCCTACCATTATAACCGACTCTGTGTAACCCTAGCTCTCTCCGGTGCCTATATAAACCGGATGGTTTTAGTCCGTAGGACAAAACAACAATCATACCATAGGCTAGCTTCTAGGGTTTAGCCTCCTTGATCTCGTGGTAGATCTACTCTTGTAATACCCACATCATCAATATCAATCAAGCAGGACGTAGGGTTTTACCTCCATCAAGAGGGCCCGAACCTGGGTAAAACATTGTGTCCCTTGTCTCCTGTTACCATCCGCCTAGACGTACAGTTCAGGACCCCCTACCCGAGATCCGCCGGTTTTGACACCGACATTGGTGCTTTCATTGAGAGTTCCTCTGTGTCGTCACCGATAGGCCGGATGGCTCCTTCGATCATCAACAACGACGCAGTCCAGGGTGAGACTTTTCTCCCCGAACAGATCTTCATATTCGGCGGCTTTGCACCGCGGGCCAATTCGCTTGGCCATCTGGAGCAGATCGAAAGCTACGCCCCTGGCTGTCAGGTCAGATTTGGAAGTATGAACTTCACGGCTGACATCTGCGGGGACTTGATCTTCGATGGATTCGAGCCACAGCCGAGCGCGCCGCACTGTCACGATGGGCATGATTTAGCTCTGCAGACGGACAGTACCCTGGAGGCCGCACACGAGCCCGCTCCGACCTTCGATTCGGAGCCGGCTGTGCAGATCGAGGACGGGTGGCTAGACACCGCCTCGGGGGCTGCAAACTCTTCGGTGATGGAGCCGAACACTGATCTTGTCCCTTGTGAAGCCCGTGACTCCGAGGTACCGGACTCCTCGCCGGACTCCGAACCTCCCGCGCCCCCTTCGATCGAATCCGATTGGGCGCCGGTCATGGAGTTCACCGCTGCGGACATCTTTCAACACTCACCCTTCGGCGACATCCTGAGTTCGCTGAAGTATCTCTCATTATCAGGAGAGCCCCGGCCGGACTGCGGTCAGGACGGTTGGGATGCGGACGACGAAGAAATTCAATGCCCACCCACCACCCACCTAGTAGCCACTGTCGACGATCTAACCGACATGCTAGACTTTGACTCTGAGGACATCGATGGTATGGACGACGATGCCGGAGACGACCAAGAACCAACACCTAATGGGCACTGGAAAGCCACCTCGTCATATGACATATACATGGTGGATATCCCAAAGGATGGGAATGGTGAGGGAACAACGGAGGACGACCCCTCCAAGAAACAGACCAAGCGCCGGCGTCAGCGGCGCCGCTCTAAATCCCGCCACAGCAAGAATGGAGATTCCGGCACCGGAGATAATAACACCCCAGACAGTGCCGAAGACAACCCCCTCCAGCAAGATTCAGCACAGGAGGACGGAGAAGCCAACCCTCATGAGAGAGCGGCAGACGAAGAGGTAGAGGATGATAATTACATGCCTCCCTCCGGAGACGAGGCAAGCCTCGACGACGACGAATTAGTCGTGCCTAAGGATCCCGTCGAACAAGAGCGTTTCAAACACAGGCTTATGGCCACGGCAAACAACCTCAAGAAAAAGCAGCAACAGCTTAGAGCTAATCAAGATCGGCTAGCCGACAGATGGACTGAAGTCCTTGCGGCCGAAGAGCATGTGCTTGAATGCCCCTCCAAAAGCTACCCCCAACGCAAGCTGCTCCCTCGATTAGAGGAGGAAGCATATAAACCTGCATCACCAGAGCACAATACGGCTGACCGACCACCTCGCGGCCGTGATCGGGAGGCCTTTAGGCCCCCCGCTAGAACCGTACACCGGCATCGCTCGAAAAGCAAGAAGCCACAGGGGAACGCTCCAGACTTGCGAGATATATTGGAGGATAAGGAAAGACAATCAAGATCGATCTATAGATCGCGTGGGCGCCCCATGATACATGATGACAACCGTCGCGCCGGACACAGCAAGTCCGGCCGGGCCGAACACAGTAGACAGAACTCGTTTGAGCTCCGTCGTGATATAGCCCAATACAGAGGCGCCGCACACCCACTATGCTTCACAGATGAAGTAATGGATCATCAAATCCCCGAAGGGTTTAAACCCATGAATATTGAATCCTATGATGGCACAACAGACCCCGCGGTTTGGATCGAAGACTATCTCCTCCATATCCATATGGCCCGCGGTGATGATCTTCACGCCATCAAGTACCTCCCACTCAAACTTAAAGGACCAGCTCGGCATTGGCTTAACAGCTTGCCAGCAGAATCAATTGGGTGTTGGGAGGACCTGGAAGCCACATTCCTTGATAACTTCCAGGGCACATATGTGCGACCACCAGACGCCGATGACCTAAGCCACATAATTCAGCAGCCAGACGAATCGGCCAGACAATTATGGACACGGTTCTTAACAAAGAAAAATCAAATCGTCGACTGTCCGGATGCAGAGGCTCTTGTAGCCTTCAAACATAACATCCGCGACGAGTGGCTTGCCCGGCACCTGGGACAGGAAAAGCCAAAATTCATGGCAGCCCTCACATCACTGATGACCCGCTTCTGCGTGGGAGAGGACAGCTGGCTAGCTCGTAGTAACAACCTCAGCAAAAATTCTGATAGTCCGGATACCAAGGACCACAATGGCAGGTCGTGTCGCAATAAGAACAAACGCCGTGTCAACGGCGACAATACTGAGGATATGGCAGTCAATGCCGGATTCAGAGGCTCCAAGGCCGGTCAGCGAAAAAAGCCATTCAAACGAACTACTCCGGGTCCGTCCAATTTGGACCGAATACTCGATCGCTTGTGCCAAATACACGGCACCCCCAAAAAGCCAGCCAACCACACCAACAGGGATTGTTGGGTATTCAAGCAGGCAGGCAAGTTAATTGCCGAAAACAATGACAAGGGGCTACATAGCGATGACGAGGAAGAGACCCGGCCGCCGAACAATAGAGGACAGAAGGGTTTCCCCCCACAAGTGCGGACGATGAACATGATATACGCAACCCACATACCCAAGAGGGAGCGGAAGCGTGCACTCAGGGACGTATACGCGATGGAGCCAGTCACCCCGAAGTTCAACCCATGGTCCTCCTGCCCGATCACCTTTGATCGAAGGGACCACCCCACCAGCATCCGCCACGGCGGATTCGACGCATTGGTCTTAGACCCAATCGTCGATGGATTTCACCTCACTAGAGTCCTGATGGACGGCGGCAGCAGCCTGAACCTGCTTTATCAGGATATAGTGTGCAAAATGGGCATCGACCCCTCAAGGATTAAACCCACAAAGACGACCTTTAAAGGCGTCATACCAGGTGTAGAGGCCAATTGCACATGCTCAGTTACACTGGAAGTGGTCTTCGGATCCCCGGATAACTTCCGAAGCGAGGAGTTAATCTTCGACATAGTTCCGTTCCGCAGCGGCTATCATGCTCTGCTCGGACGTACCGCGTTTGCAAAGTTCAACGCGGTGCCGCACTACGCATACCTCAAGCTCAAGATGCCAGGCCCTAGAGGAGTCATCACGGTCAACGGAAACACTGAACGCTCTCTCCGAACGGAGAAACATACAGCGGCTCTCGCGGCAGAAGTACAGTGCAGCCTCTTAAGGCAATTCTCGAGTCCGGCCATTAAACGACCGGACACAGCCAAACGCGCCCGGAGTAACCTACAACAAGACCACCTGGCACGTTCCGAACACGCGTAGCAATGCGGCCCCAACCCCAACCCCTGCAAAATTGCAAGACTGGTCCTTCGCGTACATCATTACGCTCTGGAGATACCATGGGCATAGGGGAAGGGGCACGACTGCGATAGGCCCAGAATGCGGCTTAACCACACCAGGGGCTCTCAAGTGTGTCGTTCTTTTATTTCTCTTTTTCTTTTTTTTACCCACAGGACTCCGTTCATCAGAGGCCCTGTCCAGCAGTAGACCTGCCGAACTCATGATGCAACAGCCAGGGAAGGAGAAAGGCTACGCGAGTACCCAGGTGGTCTCCATTACGAGCATTAAATCTGTTTTATACACCATTCCACAGCCTACCCCTGGAGGGGGACATGTTTAATAGTCCCATCCATTGCTTACCGCACTCTTTATATCGTTCTGCATTCATAGTAGTATTTCTTGAATAAAACAATGCATCACTTTTTGCTTATAATTGCATTCCTTTCTCATACATATGTTAATTTATGACATGTCGCATCCGTACACTTTGGTACGGCTAAATACACCAGGGGCTTAAGTTCCCCATATTATGGTGTGATAAGTCCGAACACTTTCACAAGTGAGGCACCCCGAACTTATAGCATAAATATGCATCGGCTCCGAATCATGTCTTGGGTCAATAGTTGGGTTTGCCCGGCTCCCACGTTTTGGTACCTTACGTTCCGTTGTATCGGCTAAGGTGGCACTGGGAGAACCACTGTGATTGCGCCCTAGTTGAGCTGGGCGAGCGCCTCAGTGGAGAAAGCTAAAACTGACCATCATGATAAGGCGAGAGCCGGTCGCTGTTCGAGAGGTTTTTTCGAGTCCCTAAAGACTTATGCCGCTTAGAGCGAGGAACCGACTTTTGTTCGGCCCAGGCGTGGATAGCGCCCCGAATTTGGTCTTCCGAACACTAGGGGCTTCGCCAAAATTTAAAATTATAGAATTCTATGGCTAAGTGAGAGTGTTCAAGCATTATAAGTCCGGTTGCCTTGTTCGTTGTGTTGAGCGCCTCCCTAGATGGACCCAAAGATGGGAACAAGGTGCTCAAATTTATCCCGAACACCCCAGCACTCGTGGCATGGGGGCTGAAGCCGACGACTTGCCATCTCTCAGATTTGATAAACGGCCGCACAGAAGGTAATATTTTAAATTAACAAGCGTTGCTTAGCGCATATGAACAAAGTTTTCAGCGCACAGGATAACAAAATGCGAGTCTACTCAAATATTACATCTTTGGAGCACTCACCCGCAATAATGCGGGCACCCTTCAGGACACTCTTATAATACATCTCGGGCGTGCGATATTCCTTGCCCGGCGGCGGCAGGTCCGTCACAAGCTTCTCCGCATCCATCTTGCCCCATTGCACCTTTGCACGGGCAAGGGCCCGACGGGCACCTTCAACACAGGCGGAGTGCTTGATGACTTCAACCCATGGACAAGCATCCACCAGCCGCCGCACCAGGCCGAAATAGCTCCCAGGCATGGCCTCCTTGGGCCACAGCCAAACTATGAGGCCCTTCATGGCCTGTTCGGCCACCTTGTGGAGCTTGACCGGCTGCTTCAGCTGGTCGCTAAGGGGCACCAGATGTCCGGCCTCAGCATACTGAGACCAGAAGACCTTCTCCGTTAAGCTCCCCTCCTCGGCCCTATAGAATGCGGCAGCATCGGACACGCTGCGGGGGCAGATCTGTGAACGCTCCTGGAGAGCTCCGAATTCGGGTAAGTGATAAGTAATTCACATTCACATGCTTGCTTTGCATGAAAAATGCCTTACCCGCCGCTATTTTCTTCAACGCCTCAATTTCCTGGAGGGCCTTGTGGGCTTCGGCCTTAGCGGCCTTGGCACTCTCAAGAGTTGACGCAAGCTCGGACTCTTGAGTCTTCGAGTCATGCTCCAAACTCTCGTGCTTTTCCACGAGAGCCTGGAGCTCTTGCTGTACCTCCGCCACCCGCGCCTCCTGCTTCTCTCACTCGGCTCGCTCCACGGCCGCATTATGCTCGGCCACGGACACCGCCTCCTTCAGGGTCGCCACCTCGTTCGTGGCCCCTGGAATACCCATGTTATCCTTGTTATTTCTCTTGCAACCAAATCCTTTTCTGTAAGGTACAATTTTCATAAGGCGTTACTCACCTTCCTTGTCCTCAAGCTGCTTCTTGGCATGGCCGAGCTTGTTCTCGGACCACCCGAGGCTCTGCTTCAAAGCATCGACCTCCGCAGTCAGTGCGGCAGAGGTCAGCAGCGCAGCCTGCAATCCCATATTGACATATTTTTTATGACTCCTGCGTATATCTATTTAGATTCTCAATCCGGCTCTTCTTTCCGAACACCGAACCAAGCATCAGGGGCTACTGTCTATGCGGTACTATTTTACATATATTAAACTTCTTACCTCAAAGCCTGTTAGAAGGCTACTGCAGGCTTCGGCCAGCCTGCTCTTGGCGAGCTGAACCTTCTGAATCACCGCACTCATAACAGTGTGGTGTTCTTCTTCGATGGAAGCGCCGTCGAGCGCCTCTAGTAAGTTATCCGGCGCCATCGGTTGGACGGAGGCTGCCGGTGTCATGGTCTTGCCCTTCTTACGAAGGGGCCGCCCGCCGAACTCCGGAACCACTGCAGGTTCCGGTGCGGAGTCCGGTGCAAAGTCCGGGAGGTTGCCCTGCGGCACCTCCGGGGCCTCCTCCTCCTGGCGGGTCCCTTCCCAGGATCCCACCTCGCCATCATCGACATCGCGGGGGGTGGAGGCGGTCGGAAGGGAATCCATATCCGACGCACCCAAGGACCAGCTCGACGAAGCGGGAAGATCGTCCTTGGGCGGACTGCAGGGTTGTATGCGGCATTAGAAAGACACCATGTGGCGAAAAGAAAAATCATGAAGTTATTCGGAAGTCCGGATACTTACGATCTCGCCAGGGGCTTGGCCCTTGAAGGCCAATCCTCGTCGTCGTCGCCGGCGTTGGCAGAATAGTCCGGGGGAAGAGTCCTTTCCTTCTTGGACCCTTCGGCCTCCCCCGTTGGGGAGGCCTTCCTTTTCTTCCCTCCCCCACGGGGGGAGAGGCCTCTTTCTTCTCCTCCTCGCCTTCGGGGGAGGAGTCCGCCTCAGAGTCATCGGACGATGAGTCCGATGACACCTGAAAACGGGGACTCTTTTGAGTGCCAGTGGCCTTCTTCTTGGCCTTCTTCTCCGGCACCACGTGGGGTGCCGGAACCAGCAGCCCCGTTAAGCGGGCGTCCGCTGGGTCTTCTGGCAAAGGAGCCGGACAGTTAGTCTGCTCGGCCTTCTTCAGCCAGTCCTGTCAAAGGAGAGGGAGTTTAGATCCCACATAGAGTCAAACTATGGAAAACAAGTGTCCTGTAAAGGGTAAAATCATTTACCTCGTCAGCCTGACGCTGCGAGCAGAATCCGTGATCTTCGGTAGTGGATGCGGGAGCCTCGGCGCCCTTGAACATCACCCTCCAGGCCTCTTCGTATGTAGTGTCGAAGAGCCTGCTCAAAGTCTGGTGCTTTGCCGGATCAAACTCCCACATATTGAAGTCCCATTGCTGGCACGGGAGAATCCGGCGGATGAGCATGACCTGGACTATGTTGACAAGCTTGAGCTTTTTGTTCACTAGCATTTGGACGCAGGCTTGGAGTCCGGTCAGCTCCTCCGAATCACCCCATGACAGGCCACTCTCTTTCCAGGAGGTGAGTCGTATGGGGGTGCCAGATCTGAATTCGGGGGCCGCTGCCCATTTAGGGTCACGCGGCTCGGTGATGTAGAACCACCCCGATTGCCACCCCTTAATGGTTTCCACGAAGGTGCCCTCGAGCCAAGTAACGTTGGGCATCTTGCCCACCATGGCGCCTCCGCACTCCGCTTGGTTGCCCTTCACAACCTTCGGCTTGACACTGAAGGTCTTGAGCCACAAGCCGAAGTGGGGCTGGATGCAGAGGAAAGCCTCGCACACGACGATAAACGCCAAGATGTTGAGGATGAAATTCGGGGCCAGATCATGAAAATCCAGGCCGTAGTAGAACATGAGCCCCCGGACAATAGATGGAGCGGGAAGCCCAGTCCGCGGAGGAAATGAGGAAGAAATACCACCCTCTAATGGGGCCTGGGGTGGGGATGAGCTGCCCCTCGTCAGGCAGCCGATGCGCGATGTCGCTGGACAGATATCCGGCGTCGCGCAGCTTCTTGATGTGCCCCTCCGTAACGGAGGAGGCCATCCACTTGCCTCCCGCTCCGGACATAGTTGGAGAAGGTTGAGGCGAGATGTGCGGACTTGGGCGCTGGAGCTCGAGTGCGCGGAGATGGATAAGCAAAGGAGGAAGAAGGCGTAGGTAAAAAGGTGGATCCTTATCCCCTTATATATGGGCGAACGAAACTATGCGTCCCCATCGGCCTGGTAAAACTCGCTTATCTCCCAAGCGCCGTAATCAATGGCGCGGTTGGGTTACCCACGTCCGTATTGAAGGGAATCCCGGAATAAGGGGAACACGATCTCTGCTTCGACAAGACGTGCCAAGGAAACCGCTTCGCTAAACGCGCTGAGGTGGTATGATAAAGACGATTTGAGTAAAAGCTTGGTTGTGGTGTGATGACACGCCACGAAATACGTCAGCAGATTGAACTTGTGTAAATATTATTCTCTCTACGGTGGTATGTGGAATTTATTTTGCAGAGTCGGACACTATCCTAGTGTTCACAATCTTCTATAAATTATTCGGAGGAGGAACCCGCCTTGCAATGCCGAAGACAATATGTGCGTCGGACTCGTCGTCATTGAAGCCTGGTTCAGGGGCTACTGAGGGAGTCCTGGACTAGGGGGTGTCCCGATAGCCGAACTATCATCATCGGCCGGACTCCAAGACTATGAAGATACAAGATTGAAGACTTCGTCCCGTGTACGTATGGGACTTTCCTTGGCGTGGAAGGCAAGCTTGGCGATACGGATATGTAGATCTCCTACCATTGTAACCGACTCTGTGTAACCCTAGCCCTCTCCGGTGCCTATATAAACCGGATGGTTTTAGTCTGTAGGACAGAACAACAATCATACCATAGGCTAGCTTCTAGGGTTTAGCCTCCTTGATCTCGTGGTAGATCTACTCTTGTAATACCCACATCATCAATATCAATCAAGCAGGACGTAGGGTTTTACCTCCATCAAGAGGGCCCGAACCTGGGTAAAACATCGTGTCCCTTGTCTCCTGTTACCATCCGCCTAGACGTATAGTTTGGGACCCCCTACCCGAGATCCGCCGGTTTTGACACCGACAGTAAGTGTGAGAGTTTGAGCCATAACCAAGTAGGAAACCTTCATGAGATTTGGGAGCAAATTTAGAACGATGATGCTTATCAAGAATGTAGCAATTCGAGCCGAATACTCGAAAGTATCCAACTTGGGGTTTGTTACCGGTGAGGAGTTCGTATGCCGTCTTGCCGAGTAGCTTGTGAAGATACAAGCGATTTGTTGCATGCCAAGCTGTCTCAACCGCTTCCGCCCAAAAGTGTTTTGGTGTCTCGTACTCATTAAGCATCATTCTTGCCATCTCAATAAGAGTCCGGTTCTTCCTCTCAACAACTCCATTTTGTTGAGGCGTGTACGTAGCCGAGAACTCGTGTGAAATCCCTTCTTCGTCAAGGAAGGAATCCACATTTGCGTTCTTGAACTCCGCTCTATTGTTGCTGCGAACCTTCTTAATCTTCACTTCAAATTGATTTTGGGCCTTCCTAGCGAAGTTCTTGAAGATCTTTTGGACCTGCGATTTATCATCAAGAAATAACACCCATGTAAATCTTGAAAAATCATCGACTATAACTAGACCAAATGAGTTTCCACCGAGACTTTTGTAGGCATTAGGACCAAAGAGATCCATATGAAGTAGCTCGAGCGGTCTTCTCGTGGTCATGATATTCTTCACGGGGTGGCTTCCTCCAACCTGTTTTCCTGCTTGACAAGCACTATAAAGTCTATCCCTGTCAAATATAACATTTTTTATTCCAAGGATATGATCACCTTTAATAAGCTTATCAAGATTTCGCATGCCCACATGACTAACCTTCTATGCCACAACCAGCCTTTCGAGGATTTAGCAATTAAGCAAGTTATAGGTTGAGCCTTTTTAGTGAAATCAACAATGTATAGATCACCTCTATGTATATCGGTAAAGACCATTTTATGATTATCTCTTCGAAACACTTGACAATCTACTTCAGTAAATAGGACATTGAAACCGAAATCAGCAAGTCTAGATACAGAAAGTAAATTATAGCCAAGAGATTCAACGAGCATGACATTTTGTATGGAGCTATCATGTGAGATGGCCACCTTACCGAGGCCAACCACCTTACCCTTTGAGTTATCACCAAACGTGACATACTTTCCAGGGCCGTCGTTTTCAGCAAGCTCACGAAACATACCCTTGTCTCCGGTCATATGATCGGTACATCCACTATCAAGGGCCCATTCCTTTCCTCCTGCCATGTAGCCCCGAAGATTAGCCATAAGACCAAAGTGTCTCATTGCATCATCAAGATCATAGTCACTATCATCATCCTCATCATAGTATCCATGTTCAACATCGTCATGTGATGGATCAATTCCTAGAGAGAGTGATTCATTAGATAAATGATCATGATAATAATCATCTTTATGAAATCTAATGGCTTCGGAGATAATGTTGCTAATAATTCCAACATCTCCTTTGGCACACATAAGGTCATGGAACTCAAATAGACAATCATCAAACTTAGGATCACTAGTACTCATTTTATTCAAGGCAATTGACTTATGAAGAATCTCATCTAGATTTTGCAAGGAATAGTTTGGAAATCTTTCCTCAAGAAATATCCAAATGGTGTAGGCACAATCAAGAGCAGGCAAGCTAGCAATCAAGTTTCTAGGTAATCCTCTAGTGATAAGATTGATAGTTCTAAGATTATGAATTATGTCAAGATCCTCATCGGGAGTGGGATGCAAGGGATCAACGAGGTGAGCACAAGGGTTGGTAATGTACTTGCTCAAATGATATTCATTGAAAATCTCAAGCATCTCATTTTTTCACTCATGAAAGTACTCTCCATCAAGTATAGGCACTCTATGTCTAAGACTCCCCAACGAAGACTCATCCATCTTCCTCCAATGGTGACTAAACCAAAGCAATGGAGACCAAGGCTTTGATACCAATTGAAAGGATTGAGAAGAGGTGTCTAGGGGGGTGAATAGACTCTCAACCATGAAAAGTAGCAATTTTTAAGTTCTTCAAGTTGAGGTGGAGTTTAAGCACAAGTTTAAATATTCACAATACATATCAAGCAAGCATGACAAGAGTATATGAGCGGCGGAAAGTAAAGCATGCAAATTGCAAGAATGTAAAGGGATGGAATTGGAGAGTGCAAACGCAATCGGAGACACGAAGGTTTTTCTCCGTGGTTCTGATAGGTGGTGCTATCGTACATCCACGTTAATGGAGACTTCAACCCACGAAGGGTAACGGCCGCGCGAGTCCATGAAGGGTACGAAGAAGCAACCTTGTCTTCCCACCATGGCCATCGCCCACGAAGGACTTGCCTCACTAGGGTAGATCTTCACGAAGTAGGCGATCTCCTTGCCCGTACAAACTCCTTGGTTCAACTCCACAATCTTGACAGAGGCTCCCAAGTGACACCTAACCAATCTAGGAGACACCACTCTCCAAAAGGTAATAGATGGTGTGTTGATGATGAACTCCTTGCTCTTGTGCTTCCAATGATAGTCTCCCCAACACTCAACTCTCTCTCATAGGATTGGATTTGGTGGAAAGATGATTTGAGTGGAAAGCAACTTGGGGAAGGCTGGAGATCAAGATTTATGTGGTTGGAATGGAATATCTTGACCTCAACACATGAGTAGGTGGTTCTCTCTCAGAAAATGGATGCTGGAAGTGTAGGCATGTTCTGATGGCTTTTTCCATGAATGAAGAGAGGGTGGAGGGGTATATATAGCCTCCACACAAAATCTAACCATTACACACAATTTACCAAACTCGATGAGACCGAATCAAAAAACTCGATCAGATCGACTTAGTTCATCATGTGACCGTTAGGCATTTCGGTGGGACCGATATGATCAACTCGATAGGACCGATGTGCTAGGGTAGGGTAAAACCTCATCTCGGTTTGACCGATTACACAAACTCGGTGGGACCGATTTTGGTAATAAGCGAAACAGAGAGTTGGTCAAGCAAACTCGGTGGGACCGATTGCATATCTCGGTGAGACTGAAATTATTGCAATAGGCAATAAAGAGTTTGCAAGCCCATCTCGGTGAGACCGAGATCCCATCGGTGAGACCGAATTGATTAGGGTTTCTGGCAGTGGCTATGTCAAGTGAACTCGGTGGCGCCGGATAGATCAAATCGGTGGGGCCGAGTTTGACTTTTGGTATGGGACATATGTGGATATGAGATAGTGGTTGACGGCTTTGGATCATATCACTAAGCACTTTGAGCAAGCAAGCCATTAAGCAACACCTCATCCCCTTTTAATAGTATTGGCTTCCCTATGGACTCAATGTGATCTATCGAGTGCGTTGTTGCTTTGTCACTTTGGCAGGCCTTTTCCGCTTCCCGGTATGGAGCCGACAGTCCTTCAGGCATGCCCGGATCACTGAAATAGAAAATGTAGAGTCCTGAGCTTTGAGCTTGAGTCAATCCTTTGTCCTTAGCATCTTGAAGGGGTTCCACATCCTCTTGTCCATGCCACTCCACTATTGGACTTATCTAAAATATATTAGATAAAAGTATTAGGCCAACAAGAGATATGTTGACATTAATTACCAAAATCACCCAGGGAGCACTTGTGCTTTCCGGCTTCCAGGAGCCTTGTGCCATCGCCTGCATTTTGGGCGGCTCCCATGCCCAGAACGCTCATCGCATCTTCAAGCAGTTCGCACACGAGGTGAACACAACGCTCCCCAAGCTCGAGGCGGCACACCCTCTCAGGTGGTCCAAGTACGCCATCACCTTCAACTCCTTCGACCAACTCAAGTGCGCGGCCACAGCTGGCGTGCTCCCAATGATCTACTCGCCCATCATCAACAACATGCTCGTCACCAAGACCCTCATCGATGGCGGAGCAGGGCTCAATGTTCTCTCTGTCCCAACGTTGAACATGCTCCAAGTGCCATACCACCAGCTCCAGCCTACCAAACCCTTCTCAGGAGTAACCAATGGCTCCACTCATCCGATAGGGCAAGTCCGCCTCCCTGTCTCCTTCGGCAAGCGCGACAACTACCACACTAAGCTCATCGACTTCGACATCACCGACATTTGCCTGCCGTACAAAGCCATCCTCGGGTACCCAGCATTGGCCAAGTTCATGGCGGCGATGCACCACGACTACAATGTCCTCAAGATGCCAGGGAGCGGCGGCATCATCATGGTCGCCTGCGAGGAGAAGGATGCAGTGTGCTCTCTCGAGCGCGCCTACCAAGCTGCAGCGGTCGAGAACCCTGAGGACGAAGGCGATGTCCTCCCTCCTGAGGTCGCCCCCAAGACAAAGAAGTCGCTGCTGGGCCAGGGATCTCATGAGGAGGCATCGCCCGATAGTGCCGCGTTGAGACTCGCGTCTCTGGATGGGGCGCCTTCACCTATCGCATAGGAAGGCGTGCCCGATGCCCCTCTCAGGTCGGGCTCGGGGGCTCTCCTCTAGAGGGCCTCAGACCTAGCCAATGTCACGCGGGAGGCGCTCGGACACCATGTGGAGGCATGCTTTAGCGCACGCTTCCAAGGAGAGAGCGCAGGGCGCGAGGCACCAGGTGCTCAGGAATTCATCAGCAAGGTAGTCAAGGAGATTCAGGAGGCGAGGGCTCTGCAGGGCGATCGCCGCCCACCGCCGGGCGCGGCTCCTTGCCCTGGTGAGGGTGAGGAGTTCCGCGTCTGCATTGACATCCCAGGGCTCAACAGGGCCGCATCTCGGGAGCTCTTCTGGCCGTCCCGTGTCGGCTAATGCGAGGGTCCCCCTCACAGTTACGTTCGCATGCCCTTCGGCTTGCCGAGCGCAGCTGTTGCATTTTAGCGCCGCATGCGGGACGACCTAGCAGCTCGGGAGGCTAGGCACCAGGCGATCCTGGCGGAGATGGAGATGGATCCTCACGAGCCCACCAGGCCCCCAGAGCCTCCCGAGGCTCAGGGCCAGGATGGCTCTTGAGGAACAACTTCAGCAACGCGCATCTCCTGCTACCCCGACATCTCTTCAGCAACGGTGCCAGGTGACATCTTTTAGTTCGTTCAGTTTGGGGGCGCCCCTCGGGCTGCACTATCCCCAAGCCGCCTGGGTCCATCCCTGCGGCATGTACATTCGTCAGTGTTGCCTAAGCATATCTCATGAACTGATTTATTACCATCACCTGCTTGCTTCGAGTCCTATCCGCCTTGTGGTCTCCCTACATTGTCGACTCGTCCTTTGCTCATCCTGCAACGGAGGCTACACACGCTGGCACGACGCTTGTGCTCGGGTCCGTCCCAGCAATGCTGATAAACCCAAGGACCAAGCTCTGGCTCGCGACCCGCCTCGCGCACGCCACCTCACCAGGTCCTCAGTGCCTTCGCCCTCCTGCGAAAGGTTCAAGGGTAGGCAGCCAACACCACAGGGAGTCACATTCTCTTCAGCAAGCTAACACGCAGGTACACCTAAGGCCTAGCTACAGGCGGGCCCTGGCGGTCACCACCTTGTCCCGCGAGTCACTTGCACGTCAAAGGGGGGGCACCTGAGCATCGCACCTCAGGAGCTCCTACTGGCTCTCCAGCCCTCACCCCTGGCCTTGACCACGACATCGCGACCTGGCATACCAGCGGCGGATGAGCCTGCTCGAGGGCCAGGACCCGAGGACGTAGAGCACCTAGACAAGAGAGGAAAGGGAATGAGTGTCGCGGGGCCTACCTAGTGACGCTACCGCAAAAGCACGAATGGGCACCACCCAGAGGAATCGCTACGGGTTTGCTAAAAGATAAGTCGCTCACATGACAGCATAAGTCTCGCAACCCGATCACTCGACTTGCAGTCCCACTCCGGCAGTTTCACTTCCCTTTCCGTTCTTGGGCAACTGCTTGCACGCCAAGGGGGACCTCATGAGCATCGCGCCTCATGAGCTCTCATCGAACATCGGGCCGCTCACCTCCTGGCCTTGACCACGGCATTGCGACCTGGCATACCAGCGATGGCTGAGGCCCGCCTGGGGACTGGGTCCCATTGGCGTAGAGCGCTACGCTACCTAAGGGGAGGAAAAGGGGGGAACCGTGCCAGAGTGGGATACGCGATTTCATCATAAAGACAAGAAGAAAAATGCTGGAATTAAAACATTTCGATTCTTACATGCCCCCACGGGGCTGCTCATAATTCCGCACAGGGAAGCAAAAGAAGAAAAGGCTTCAAGGAACTAGGCCAGCATGCATCATCGAGGATGCCAAGCGGCTGCTGCTGCCGTGCTCCGGGCACGGTGGGAGCTTGGCGGCACGTAACTGTCATTGCTGGACTTCGGAGATTCGCTGGGCTCAGGAGAGTCGCTGGATTCCCAGGAGTCATCGCTGCTGCTGGAGGAGACACCGGTGCGGCCGGAGATGGGCCCAGCGCCTACGGTCGCGTCCTGCGGGCTGCTTCCTCTGGGGCAACACTCCAGCCACCGGCCCTCCTCGTCAAAGGCTTTGAAGAACAGAATGGAGGCGCCGCCGTACTCGAAGTGGAACGCGAGGCCCCCCTCCACGCGGCAGGCTCGGGCGACCTCGCCCCATCTGCGGGTCATGAAGACGTTGCCAGGGGGCACCACCTCAACCTCAGCCCCAGTGGCCAGGCTGCAGCACCCGACGTGTTACAGCCATGCTCGAGCGGCCCCCTCGTTGGCAGCTCGTCGGCAAAAAACCTCGGAAACCGGATCCATGAGGTGAGTGGCATCGCTACCTACACCACGAACTCGCGCAAGCCATCCTTGGCGTGGGTCCATGGCTCAGCAGGCAGAACGACAATGACTCATCCACCGCCACCTGGGATTGCTCGACGACGCGCATTGTCGTCCGGCGCACGGACATACATGGGAAGGGGGAAGCCGGGCGGAGGCCTAGCTTGCCAAGGCATGGTCACCTCCCGCCTCACGCCGGCGTCACAGGGACGGCATAACCGTTTCTTCGGCGGAAGTGGGTCAGGCCCCTCCTGAGGGGCCTTTCCCTTTTCTACCGCGGAAAACCTCCTGATTGGCACCATGGATGCAACGACAAGGTGGAGAAGAAGAAGAAGGGACGAGCATCGAGAAGACGGAGGAAGAGATGAGCGAGGGGGGCTCTGCCCCTCCCCTCATTTATAGCCAGAGGGAGGCCAACCGCCGGCCTCCACGACCTCGCGCAATGATGATCCTCTACATGTAGCATCAACTCATCAAGTCGAACATATTTCAAGGCAGCGTGGGGAAGTGGAGACGCCCTTGTCCCATCAATCACCACACGTTGTTCAAGGCCACATGTGGTTAGGGCCCGCGGCGCTCCACACTTGCCCTTTGGCTTCGCCTAAAAGCCAAGTCTGAGCGCGCCTTGGGCTCGAGGGTACTATCAGCGTTCTGGATATGGGACGAGACTTGCCTGCTCCCTTCCCATGCTCCCATCCATGCTCCCGCGTACGTGGCTTGATTTGATTGGAAGAAAATAAGACCCGGCCTCACCCCCTGAAAATCAGGGGGGAGATGATTAGATTAGAAAAGAAAAAGGGAAAAGGACAGTCGTAGGATGAAGTGGGAGCACGGATGGGAGCATGGGAAGGGAGCAGGCAAGTCGGATCCCTGGATATGGGGGTATCCAGACTTGCCTGCCTGCGACCCATGACGTGGCTCCATCGACGGCCTGGTACGACCCATCTTCAGCATCAACAACTCAAGACCCTCGCGAGGGGCCAAGCCTCGCGAGGCGGACGACACCAAGACCTCCAAGGGGATCGGCCTCCTCAGGCTGGCTCCCATGGAGCGAGATTTCTATGCAAGGTGCACCTCACGAGGCTCAGCTGACGTGAGCCATGACGACCAAGGCCAGGCGGGCGCCAGCGGGCATAGTGTATCAGTTTCCTCTTCGGTGCAAAGGAGGAAAGCAGCAGGCACAGAGTCCCGAGAAATCAACCAAAGGTTTCAATTCTGGTGCAACAAGACCGAGACCGCTAGGACGAAAGTCATCGCCGAGCCCACCGCAGCGTCACGACTAGAGGCTTTTGCAGGCGAAGACCACTTTAGTCAGGATAGGATGTACTTGTTGTCTCCCTTCAAATCTGGCTGTTGTGGGATCCCTTCCCGACAACATTTTGGAAGAGGACCAAGGCCACTCAATAAAAAATACACTTTCGTGATGATACATGTTTGTCTAACACCGACAGTTTGTTTATGACAATCTATAGTAGCATTGATAATGTTAAAGAAAGGTCTACCAAAGATAATGGGACAAAAGTCATCTTGTGGGAAACCAATAACTAGAAAATCAGTAGGATATTTTATTTTTCCACACAATACTTCAACATACCCAATAATCCCAAGTGGTGTGATGGTGTCCCTATTAGCAAGTTTAATAGTAACATCTATATCTTCTATTTCAGCAGGTGCTATATCATTCATAATTTCTTGGTACAAGGTAAAAGGAATAGCACTCACACTAGCACCTAAGCCACATAAACCATGATAAGAATGATCTTCTATTTTAACTGAGACATCAGGCATGCTAACAACAAGCCTATGTTTATCTTTTTCATCGGGTTTGGCAATTCCAGCAGCTTCATCACAGGAGTAAATAACATGCCCATCAATATTTTCTACCAGGAGATCTTTAACCATAACAACACTAGGTTCTACTTTGATTTATTCTCGAGGTCTATGTGCTTTGATATTACTTTTGCGAACCATAGTTAAAACCTTAGCTTGTTCCTTTATCCTAACAGGGAAAGGTGGTTTTTCAATGTAGGCAGTAGGCACAACTGGATCAACATTGTAAATGATAGTTTCATCTTTAGCTATTATCGGTACTTTAATTTCTTCTTTAATAGGGGGTGGTATTTAAACCACTTCTCCTTAGGGAGATCACATTGAGTAGCAAATGATTCACAAAAGATGCTAATATCTCAGAGTCAAGTCCATATTTAGTGCTAAACTTGTGAAAGTGTTAGTATTCATAAAAGATTTAATACAATCAAACTCAAGCTTAATACCTGACTCTTTACCTTTGTCGAGTTCCCAATCTTTAGAGTTGCGTTTAATTCTTTCTAAAAGATCCCACCTGAATTCATTAGTCTTCTTCATAAAAGAACCAGTACAAGAAGTATGGAGCATGGATTGATCATCACGAGAAAGCCGAGCATAAAAGTTATAAATAATAAATTCTCTCGAGAGTTCATGGTTGGGGCATGAATATAACATTGACTTAAACCTTCCCCAAGCTAGAGCGATACTTTCTCCTTCACGAGGTCAAAAAATTATATATATAGTTCCGATCACGATGAACTAGATGCATAGGATATTTTTTTGGTGAAATTCCAATTTCAACCGATTCCAGTTCCAAGATCCAATATCATCGCATAGCCTATACCATGTCAATGACTTTCCCTTCAAAGATAAAAGGGAAAACCTTCTACTTAACTTCATCTCCGGATAAACCTGCAAGCTTAAATGATCCACAAATTTCATCCACATATAGCAAGTGCATATCAGGGTGTTCAGTTCCATCTCCTGCATAAGGATTAGCTAGCAGTTGTTCTATCATACCCGAAGGAATTTCATAACCAATATTTTCAGTAGGTGCAGTAGGTTGAGGGGCAACTAATTGTGATTTTGGTCAAGGTGAAGATACCTTGAACAAACCCCTCAAAGAATGGGTTTCCATCATAGCAAGTGACAATAAATTTCAACACATAGTAATATTTTTTCCTTACCAATTTCCACTTACCAAGAGCGCTTCACTCCTCGGTAACGACGCCAGAAAAGAGTCTTGATGACCCACAAGTATAGGGTATCAATCATAGTATTTTTGATAAGTAAGAGGGTCGAACCCAACGAGGAGCAGAAGGAAATGACAAGTGGTTCCGGAAGGTATTTTCTGCAAGCACTGAAATTGTCGGTAACTGGTAGTTTGATAGCAAGATAATTTGTAACGAGCAAGTAAAGGTAACGGTAAATAAAGTGCAGCAAGGTAGCCCAATCCTTTTATGGCAAAGGACATTGCCAAAACGGTCTCTTATAATAGGCAAAGCGTTCTTGAGGGTACACGAGAATTTCATCTAGTCACTTTCATAATGTTGGTTTGATTCGTGTTCGCTACTTTGATAATTTAATATGTGGGTGGACCGGTGCTTTGTTGCTATTCTTACTTGAACAAACCTTCCACTTATGATTAACCCTCTCGCAAGCATCCGCAACTATGAGAGAAGTATTAAGATAAAATCTAACAATAGCATTAAACATTTGGATCCAAATCGGTCCCTTACGAAGTAGCACATAAATTAGGGTTTAAACTTGTGTCACTCTAGCAACCCATCATCTAATAACTACTCCATAATGCATTTCCCTAGGCCTAAAGATGGTGACGTGCCATGTAGTCGACGTTCACATGACACCACTAAGGGAATCACAACATACATATCATCAAAATATCGAACACATATCAAGTTCACATGATTACTTGCAACAAGATTTCTTCCGCGACCTCAAGAACAAAAGTAACTACTCACAAATGATAATTATGCTCAAGATCAGAGAGATATTAAATAGCATAATGGATCTGAACATATAATCGTCCACCAAATAAACCATATAGTAATCAACTACAACATGTAAGTAACACTACTAGTCACCCACAGGTACCAATCTGAGGTTCCGGTACAAAGATTAAACACAAGAGATGAACTAGGATTTGAGAGGAGATGGTGTTGTTGAAGATGTTGATGGATATTGGCCTTCCAAAGATGAGAGGGTTGTTGGTGATGACGATGACTTCGATTTCCTCCCTCTGAGAGGGAAGTTCCCCCAGCGGAATTGCTCCGCCGGAGGGCAAAAGTGCTCCTGTCCAAGTTCTGCCTCGAGACGACGACGCTCCGTCCTGAAAGTGGGCTGGACTGAGCACAACCCACCAGGGCGCGTCCCAGTGTCTTGTGCTCACCATGTGTCCCCCTCCGGTAGTTATTTGCTCCAGTATTTTTTTATATATTTCAAAACAATTCTTCATATTTTTTTTAGCTCATTTGGAGATGTGCATAACAGGTAACTCTGACATAGCTTTTTTAAGTCTAGAATTCCAGTTGCCGGCATCCCCCCTCTTTGTGCAAACCTTGCATATTATGAGAAAAAAGACATTAGAATTACTCCATAAAGCATTATTATGTATAAAAACACTGTAATAACAATAGAAAAACATGATGCAAAATGGACATATCAGGAAACGCTGACGCTAAACTGAGGACCTTTTCCTACGACAAAAATTATGCGGTTTCGGATTGCAACGTCGTAGTGGACGAGACCCCACGAAGATCCTGAACTATCATAAAGGAGATCAAAATCTTAGGAGGATCCTTGGGAATATCATAAAGGATATTCAAGCGTGAACGTTGCATTTTGAATCTGTTGCTTATGTTCATGAGTTGAAAAGTTGTATTTTCGAAACCCACACAACCTACCTAAGCATTGTTATTCATTAAGTTTAGGCCGATATGTTCAACTTATCACTCTCTATGAAGCTACCTTGATATCGATAAAATGTTAATTAATCAATAAAGGTTAGCAGGGTTGTCTATTCTACATAGCTATTACACTTCATAAATCTACTATTTTGTAAACTGATTATTGTTTGTGTATGCATTTTTGGCAAATGTGTTTCTTGACAGTCTTCCTTGTTGATCTGAAGAAAGAAGAGTTGTGCATCACAAAACTTCTTCGAAGGTTTTAAAACCGTAAAGATAATTAAAAGAAAATATGGTGGCACATGAGTTAGCTGTGAGTTTAGTTTTGTTTACTGTTCCGATTTCGACCTGCGTAGCGTAAGCTGTAACGTATGATTGTAAATATTTTAATCTGATCGATACATGAGGTGGTGTTTTCAAATTGAAAAAGAAGATGAAGAAAACGCTAGAAGCCTGTAGCAGAACCCGAATCGGAATACGCAACCCTGCTGGCAATTCCGGTTGCTCCACCGCGCCACGCAGGCCCCACCTCTTCCCTCTTGCCTTCTGCCCCCGATAACCCAGCGCGACGAAGTGACAACCGAACGACGCAACCGGGCGGCGAAAAAGATAGCGAAAACCCAGCGGAAGGAGGCGAGAAAAAAAAAGAAGCGGCAAAAAGCGAGCCCCCCGATCCC
This sequence comes from Triticum dicoccoides, assembly GCF_002162155.2. Classification (NCBI taxonomy): domain Eukaryota; kingdom Viridiplantae; phylum Streptophyta; class Magnoliopsida; order Poales; family Poaceae; genus Triticum; species Triticum dicoccoides. Next base: position 415,918,648 of record NC_041383.1, read on the forward strand.
CACCCTCTGCCCCCCAACCACCGCCGGCGATCGCCGCCGCCGCGGATGCGATGCGCCCCCCCTCCTGCGGCCGGGGCGGCACCGTGGGCCGGGCAGGGTGAGAGATCCCCGCGCGTCGGCACTGCCTCGTGCGCCTCCGAGCTCGCCCCCCACGCTCACCACGCCGACCGCCGCGGCTTCGCGGCCATGTGGTTGTTCTGGCGCACCAGGAACCGCTTCTCCATCGAAGAGCTCCGGTGCGTGCCCACCTTTATTGCACCCGGTCTCGCTAGGTATTCGGAGGCCGCCCGCCCGCCCCCCTGCAGATCTGTGCCGCGGTGGTGGCCGGAGTCTAGTTCACGATTCGAGCCGGTTGTGCAAAGTCTCGTCTCTATTCCGTTCGAATCCGATCGCGTTTGTAGAAACCGGAGGGCACTGTGGAGCCAATTGCTTCTCACTTCCGGGCTAATAGATATTCGTGATCAGTTGGTGTTTTACAAGGTTCTCTAGGCACTTTCAGCTTGGTTTAGTGCTATATCACAGCAAGAGTGATGCTTATAATGGAAAAGCTAGTGTACGTACCTGTGTTTGTTTGATTGATGGAGACTCAGGCAGTGGTTAACTTATTAACCAGATGATGCCCTGACTGTAGAATGGAGGCTTCATGTCCTTCTATTCCTTGATAACTATAGTATAGTGCGCACCAGCTTTAGGATCAGTTTGTCTTTGCTGAATTGTGCTGCACTCAACTTTTCTATAATCTGCTAGGAAAAAAAAATAGCCACTAAAGTAGAGAAAAGTTGGTTAGCCAAACGGTGAAATGGGCAAAAGCTGGCTGTGCAAAATCCAATTATTCATAATCCAGCAAAAGGTCAAACACAGCCTTAAAAGGTTGTGTTCTTCAATTTTATTCCTTTACAGTATCAGTGCCTTCATCCAAGTAATCTGCTTGCATTTGCCATTCACCAAGGAATAGGGGAAAAACAAGGAGACTGTGAGTTTGTGTTCTCTTTTCGCACATAACTTTTAGGACCAGAGGAATTCGTGACAATACAATATCTTTTCAGTACTATGTGATCTGCAACGGAGGAAACAGATGGATTATTGCATATTAATGATTAGACACATAATGAGTGCATATTTGATTAGCAATACTAGTCGCTACCCTTGTGTAGAAAGTTCAGTCTGTACCAATTTTTTCTTTTTAATAGCTACACTAGTCTATTAATACCACATAAAGCCCAGTTTTTGCTGTTTACTAACACAAGACCTTTATTCTAGTGGGAAGAAAGTAAAATCTTATCATAGATGCTTCATACATGTCTTCTTCTTCAAGTATGTCGTTGCAGATTGTATCTATAATTGTACATATACCTTTAAATTTAATATTTCTCGTTTATATTTGATACATTTACTGAAAACCAACACTCAGATTTGCATCCTATTTTCCACTAAGTCAAAAGTACTTGCATCTTGATCATGCATTCATGCTTAATGTAAGTGCTTCATTTTTAGGTATTTAACAGATCAGCTACAAAAGATTCATGTTGTTTATGAAGCTAATAAGGTAGGTTGAGCTGTTCATCCTTGTTATTTCCAGGAGTCTTAAGAAATTTCAGTTGATCAAGTTAGCTCTGATGTTTTTCATGTAGGAATTTGTGGTTGAAGCATTGCGATCAATTGCGGAACTTATGATATATGGCGACCAGCACGATCCATTATTTTTTGAGTGAGTGTTAGCCTGTTAGGCAGAGAGCATGTAGTTTCCAATAGTGCAGCTATGCAGTAGAAAGTGGCAGGCCGGTGTTGTAGAAACCTAATCATTTATTTATATGGTATATCTTTCAGATTTTTCATGGAGAAGCAGATCATGGGTGAATTCGCTCGTATTTTGAGGATTTCTAAGCTGTCCAGAGTGTCACTACAGTTGCTGCAGACAATGAGTATCATGATTCAAAATTTAAGGAACGAGCATTCAATTTGTAAGTTAATCGGTATTGTTATATATATTACAGGTAAAATGCTGCATGGTTGAATGATCTAATCTGCAAGTGTTCATGTTTTGTACAGATTACATTTTCAGCAACGAGCACATTAACTTCTTGATAACTTACTCGTTTGATTTCCAAATTGATGAGATGCTATCGTACTACATATCCTTTTTGCGGTTTGTACCCTGTCTTAAATTATTACTTATTATTTTTTGTGGTTCCTGGTTATTATTATGTGTCGGCTTACTTTATTCTTGTCTCATGAAGGGCAATAAGTGGGAAGTTGAATAAGAATACAATTTCCTTGCTCGTGACGACAAAAAATGTACACATCTAATTCCTTTTACTGCACACATACATATTAGGCAGTGTTGTTTTTCTTTGGCTTATTTTTTGAATCATTAAACTAGATTTGTATTCTACTCTGATGTATTGATTTGTGTGTTATGTAGAATATGGCAATTTGTAGCTATGAATTGTAAATAGGCCTTCTCAGAAAGAGAAGTCCACATTTCAACCCTGAATTTGTCACTAGGTTTATGATTCAACCTCCAACTTCAAAACCGGTCATCCCACACCTCAAACTTACCACCCAGTTCAGGAAACAACCCTCTGCCCGGTTTTTACTCACCGGAGCGGTTTTGACTGCTGAGTTAGCACTTCCAATCAGCTCCTTACACGCGGGACCCACCTAGAAAAAAAGAAAAAAAATCCCCCTCTCTCCTCTGTGGCAGGGTCAAACAACAAGGCATGCACACCTTGGTGGCGGAACAGAGCAGCTCCAGCGAGTTCTTCCTGACAACAGCTACACCCCTTCCGTACCCGAGCACATGGGTGTGCTAAGGGAAGCTTCGCGCACCGCCTGGAGTACAACGATGGGTAAGAGGACCGTTTATTCGGGGCTGTTTGGATTGCTGCCCGCAGGCGCCCGTCCAAAATATTGGTAGTTGACCAGGCTGACGAGTTCGTTTGGATGAGAGCCGATTTTTTGGCTCGCCCTGCCCACCGTAGCTCTTGCAGTCTATATTTGCGCCAACTTTTTGGCGAGACGCCGGCGGCCAAATCGCTCGCCAATTATTTGGCGTGCCCTCCTTTGGCAAGGCTGACTCCGACAGAAACCAAACAGGCCCTTCCTTCCCGGTGGACTGCCGGTGGCGATGAAAGAGGGATTCAGTCACAGCTTCATCCTACATAAAATTGATGACCACATCCGTGTTGCCATGACCAGAGGAGGACAGGGCTAGAAAGAATTGAAGAATGTGGCAAGGGAAGGCTTGACATGACCGTAGGGTTGGCGATAGCTGATTCAGTCGGCCGCGTGGATGGCGACTCCTGTGGCTCGATTCGTTCGGGTGAGAGAAGTTGATTGTGTTGGCATAGTCACCCGCAAGGAGCGACACACGGAAAGGATGACGCAAACGCCCTGTGGAGTTTGGACCCAGAGGCATATCGCAGTGGGGAGGAAGGATCGGAAGGGTCAGGTCATCATTGGTGACCACCGACCAGGGTCACTGTTCCAGGTCAAAGCGCTCAGGTGGATGGACACCACGTCCAGGTTCACCGACACACCCTTGGCCAGCTCAAACCCGTCGATGCTGAAGTCCTGCGCAGCGAGTACAGCGGAAGCTAGCTTCGATAGCGGCTGCAGGAGGTAATAACTCCGCCCATAGGAGGCAATAACTCCGCCCATGACTAGTAACCGATGCTGGACCTGCTCATGCATCAGACGCTGGCGAAAACTCGTCGTGCCCCTTGCTGTTCAAGCAGGTCACGTGCCTTTGGTGGCGTGGTGTTCGCCAAGCGCTGCACCACTCGGTCGTCGATGTGCGCGGCTCCACACACTTCTTTGAGATGTGGGCGAGCAGCTCCTGTTGGGCCGGAGCGTCGACACGTCCACGTTCCATGATGTGGTGGCAGAGTGTGTCGTGCCCCTACGCTGCCTGCCGCGGCCGAGACGCAACTCTGCTTCACTTTACGGAAGAAGCATCACGGTTGCCACACGGTGGCCGGAGTCAGGTGCGGCTAGAGCGGCCGGCACAGCAGGGGCAGCGTGGGGGCGAGTGAGATTTTTCTACTTTTGTTGTTTATTAGTCCTCCAATCCCTAGGCTTAGTTGGCAGTGCTGAGTTGGCAGTGTCCCGTCAGCATTGACTGCGGTCAAAACTGGTTGACCAACCCAAAACCAAGACCAGGGCTGAGTTCCGAACCTTGAGGTTAGTTGGGGGTGTATTCTGTCTCGTTTCACTGTTCAGGGTTGTAAATTAAATCGTGGGGTTAGTTCAGGGTTGAAATGTGGACTTTGGTCCTCAGATCAAATGCTGGCCCCATCAAACTGGATTGTGATTCTTTTTTCAAGAAAAAGCATCAAACTTTGACGTCTCAATGCATTGATAGAATTGGAGAAACAGCCAGCTTATTCAAGCCCAGGGATGGGGAAAGCCAGCACACGCTCTAATGACTAATCTAGACGCCAACGGTAGGTAGAAGCCTTAACCTGACGTGCATGCTACCTGCCCAAGATTGCTCTTAAGCGTGTAAGGTGGAAGTACATCTATCACAGCCAAATGTAGTAAGCTGTCATTTGGGATCATGAACAAGGGAGACCCTTTGCAGTGGGTGGTCAGTAAGGATTGTGGAGGATCACTGGCACAAAAAGTCGTCAAAGATCATGGATGACCACCACTTCAAAATGTCCAACTGGCAGGAGGTTGAACTTTGACCAGAGCCAGGAGAGGACTCATGTTCCAACCAGAAGTTATTGCACAATTTCCAAAGCATGGTTTGTCATACCCCATTAGTGTCATAGTGTGGAGGCCCTTGTGGCCAATGTGCATTGTATGGCGAGACTAGTTCCACATGTAGAGTTTGATAGGTTTGGTTGTGCTCCGAATTGGTTGTGCTCCGAACACAGCACCCCCAGGTTAAACCTTTTACACAAAGCAATAATGAAAGTGCAAGTGGGGTCCTATGCATATATGAGACCACTCCAATGTATTAAGTGAATCTGGGACAGGGTGTATTACAGGGGTGATACCAGAGCATCAACCGCCCCTTGCCGTGTGGGCTTATGATGGATACACGGTACAGGATGCTGAGGACTGAGGGTTTGTTTTGGTCGTCTGCCGGCGTGGGCATCGGCCCTTAGGGGTGAGTGGAATAACCAACCCATTAGTGTGGCGGCCCAAGATGGGATTAGTCCCATGTGGATATGTTAGATTGCTTTGGTTTCTCATACCTGCTTCCAAACGTACCACTTCCGGATTAACACTTCACGAAATGAGGACAAGGAAGTGCAAGTGGGGTGTTATGCATACGTGGTCCCACCCTAATCTGCGGGATGTGAATTAAGCATATTGGGGTTAGGGAGTTACATGGTCGCAGGACAAGCATGTTGATACATGGGGAAAGCCAGCCATTCGGCCGCCCAATAATCCTATTGGCCATCTGGAGAATTGAACTCCACTGGGTGCCCAAGATTTGTAGTCGACTGCATAGAGCCGTGCTGGATCACTTCGTTTAACATACTGCGATATCTGGATTTTTCTGGGTCTGGCCCACCGCTAGACCAGAGTCGCCTGTGAGCTGGACATGGTGAACTGGCCCCAAGAGTTTGCTACTGCACCCATGATGCCTTGCATGTCTGATACACACGATTGCACATCAAGCGCCTTGAATGTTTGATACACAAGATCGCACATCAAGGGCCTTAGCCTGTGTGGGACGCTTCATCTTCCTTTTGGCACGATATTGAAGATCCAAGTTGACATGGCATCGAGGCCAGGAATCTTATTATGCATACACATTTCATTTATTGCAATGCTGTAAGCATTTCCAAGTTATATGCTATTTCTGGAGATACCAAATTATTTGGATTGCTGTTTATTACTATTATTATTTTTGTGAAGTTTGTATTAGCTGAGCCTGTCAGGTTCAATATGTGAATCTCAAATTCCTTCTTCACTAATCTTCTCTATATTATTATTATGCAGGATGAGGTCATCTCCTTTCCTCTCTATGTTGAGGCCTTAAAGTTTGCTTTTCATGAGGATAGCATGATCCGTGTTGCTATACGTACCTTGACACTTAATGTCTATCATGGTAAGTTGCTAAGGCCTTGGTGACATTATAGGTCAGCTATTCATGCACTAACTTGTATTTTTGATGTTGCTTATAACATAATTCTTCTTGCTTTCAGTTGGAGATGAATCTGTTAACAGATTTGTTTCGCGTGTGCCACTGTCAGATTATTTCTCTGACATGGTCAAACATTTTCAGAAGCAATGCATCGACTTGGATAAGTTGGTCGTGCGTTCTGCACGGTAAGCTTGTGAATATAAACAGGCCACAGAAGTGTCAACTTTTGAAAAGCAATTCTCATGCTTTCTGTCTGTATTCTGATCTGTAGGAATGCAGAACCTGTGCTAATGGCCTCCATTGAAGATGCAATTGTGCAAATTGAAGATGCCCTGTATTATTTCAGTGATGTTATGTCTTCTGGCATCCCTGATCTAGGAAATTTTATCACTGAAAATATCCTGCAACTTTTGGTATTCCGGATTGTACTCCCATCATTGCAAAGGCAGCGCACTGTACGTACAGCGAGAAACACCTTTTGCATTACATTATATATTTTCGATACCTAGGCTTGTTTTTTGTAATTTCTTATGTTCCCTTTTTTTCTTCCCTAGGATTTATGGATAAGTGTGAGTACTTCCATGTATTTGCTTTGCTGCATACTTCACATTTTTAAGGACAAAGATATGGCAAGCACTGTTGCTGCTGCTCTTTTCCATCAGCCTGATTGCCCTGATAGGAAACAAGGAACACCCAATGGTTGTACCTCTGAGCATGATCATGGCATATCTGAGAACCAGGTCAGCAACACCTCTGCGGAAGATCAATCGAATGCAGACAAGCCAACGTCTTCGTCTTCTGCACATTTGCAGTGTTTGCCTGATCATCCATCAGCAAGTGATTTCTGCCAAGGCAACACACTGAGGTATGCTGCTGCTGTGTATGAGAATTATTACACAAACTCCTTGATTTCAGTGCTTATTAGGATGGATGTAATATTTGCTATTTTCCCTTAGATATAGTCATCATATAATATCTCTGAAGCTGTCATTGCTTGTTTATGCCATCGGGGTCAGCGAAAGAAAATTGGTTTCTCTAATGTTTGTTCTTTTTTAGGGAGTCTCTTTTGAGGCGTAAAAGACATTCTAAGAGAACTGTTAGCATAATAATAATTTTCACAAGTACCTACCTAACCACCCTTTGATAGTACTAAGAGTGGTAATTGATAGTGTTAATGTGTCACTTGATGTTGTTTCACGCGGTTATGCTTTGAGCCCTTCACTGTTGAATTGGTAGTTCTAATCCCTAAGTTTGTAAGTCTCCCAGGTGTCAAGTATCCCTAAAAATACTGCCTGGTCAAGTTGGGTAAGAATCCTAAGACTGGGGTTAGCACACTCCTCTTCTAGCACGCCTTAGCAGCATGGCTCTAAGGCTTAGTTGAAACTATTGATTCTTCATTGATTGATAGAATGATTACACTGTAGCTCCTTTTAGTAGGATGACAGACTTGATCCAGAAGCTGAAACTTAACTCAAACATGACAGAATCACAGCTCTGTCTTGCTAGTTTGATTGGACTCCCAATAAGTGATGTTTTCGACATGACATGGTCTCCACTCTCCAGAATGCATCTCTTGTAATCAATTTACTGTTCTGCGCTATATGTGTTTGTAGAAATAAAACCTAATAAAATTAGTACAACATTATGGAAGTATCACGCAGACAAATCTACTCCTATGTTCTTAGTATGACCAATGTGTGTGTGTGTGTGTGTGATATTCACAAATATGTTGTTCGCAAAGTTATAGTTTGACTACATGCATTCGGTGATGTCGCCTTTTTTTGTATTGGAAGTAGTAGTATTATCGTAGATGTTGACAATCCATAGCTTTGCCGTACCTTTTGGTTGTGGATATTAGCGTAGAGATGCACATTTTGTTGTTATACTTCTAAAGCTGCTTACTTGTTTAATGTTGAAGTAATCCTTAAGAAATTGCACATTTGAGATCATTGTATATGAGTGTATTCCCTTATTTTCAGGGAACACTTGCTATCATATATCACAGGTGGGGATGGTTCCCAAGCTTTGGGTTCTTTGTGCTTATTTGCTACATTATTGCAGACAAAAGGTGTCTAACATATTCTCATCTGATTATTGTTATCACTGTGGCTTTCCCAGAGATATAACCATTCATACATGTTGGCTTTTCAGAACTTGATGAATCAATGTTAGATGCACTTGGAATTTTGCCTCAAAGAAAGCAGCATAAGAAGCTTCTATTAGTGAGTATTATTTATTTCCATTTGCTGTCTGTTTTGGGAAATGTAATTAGGTTGATTCCTCTGATGTGGTTTTGCATCCCGATTGCATCAATATTTTCTGCAACATTAGGACACTGCTGCTGTGTGCACACCCAGAATTCCTAAATTATTGTTTCTAGATGTCCATGTATAGCAGTAATCATATGTATAAACTTAATAAGGCATCTGTGGATGACTGAAGACTGCTTTATGCTTATTTACTTGGATTTCGGAAATTCGAGATGACATGTATTTAGGATAAACAAATTGATGCTAGAATGGCATGTATTTGAACAGAGGAGTACAAAATACTACAACTCTTGGCTCGAGAATTCAAATGTGTTACCAGCCAGAGTTACCCTCATTAAGTTGGCTTGGCACACGAGAAACGATCCATTATGCACTTATTCTTGCATTTAGATGATGGGCACTAGATGGAGAGAGCAGCAACAGTTGTTACCAAACAACTAATAAGGCACTGAATGACTTAACGCGTGAAACAAAATAAGTCTAGAATAGCACTGCAGATTAGGTAAGCTAAAATTCTTTGCATCGATTCAAAACTTAGTACTCTAGTTAACCTGTAGTGGTGGAGCCGGCAAAGCGTTGTTGTCTGTTATGCTGTATGTGCTGTATAATAGAGGCAGTGCTGTAGCAGCCACCGACCAGATGTAGTAGTGGTAGTTTCTTTCATGGTCCACTTGGTGCATATTCTGGCCATAGTCAATTTGGATATTTTACTCAAAGACTTGGCTTAAGTCATCTGTTACCTCACAGCCTCCCCTTATTTAAATTTTGTCCTGTTAAGTGTGCTGTTATTGGACAGATCACATGTTGAATCGTATTTCATAACTTCGTTACTGTGCTGCATTTTAATCCAATTTTCTGACACTTGCACTCACTACCTGTAGCAAGCTTTGGTTGGTGAAGATACAGCTGAAAGGCAGCTATTTTCATCAAGTAGTGGTGTTGCAGATGATAGCATCTGCAGTGATTTTGATATTTATATAAGGAAGCTTCAGGTATACACTTTCTAGACTTACTGCAGTCTGTTACTTAGCCAGCATTTTTCTGATTGACTTTCTGGTGCGCAATCAGGTTACCACACTTTCCTGTAATAACATGTAACCTTTGGCTTGTTAAACGACCAAAAATATGTTGTCTCTCATGTATGGTTGAGTGGCCAATGGAATTAACTTAACGTTTGCAATTGGAATTTTACGCACGGTGTTATGAGAAACAAATTAGAGAAATTTGTCTTATGGGCACGGGTGAACCTTAGTAGCCAAGAAAGTCAAGGCATATCAAATTATCGATAGGAGGATACGAATATTTTTGGGATTCTATGTGCCTTCTAGTTCCAGTATGGGGCCTTGCATGTAACATGAGGGACGAGACCCTCAGTACGCATGGTGGTTAGCCTTGTCATCCCTTCGCTCAATGCCCTAATTCTGATACCATCTCGTCCCACCTCATTTTTGTATCTGATCCTGCACTACCAATGCTGGGCATTTTCTAATGGAAAGGTGCATATTACTCACCGTTTTCATCTTGTCAAGATAACCCCTCAAACCTTTTTTGTCTCATACTGTCTCCAAGTATCAACACCAGGTTACTTCTCCCTTGACTCTTTTTTCCTCACGTGGTCTCCACGTCACCTTGGTCTTAGCACGTTGTCAGTGCCTCATTGTCATGTGATGGCTCATCGCCGTCTTCTTCATCTCTTCCTCTCCTCTTTGTGCTATGGCAGTGGCCAGCTGCTAAACAGGTTGCTTGTATCCTCCCTCCTCTCACCCATCCTTCCTCAGTTTCACTCACATTGGTGTGGCTTCCAGTAGAGAAGTGGTCAACCTTCTCGGACTACACTACCATGCTCAGCATCTTTGAGGCGCTATCCCTCTGCTGCTGGCCTGCTGCTCAAGAGAACTGAGTGGTCGAGCAAGCGCACAACCGGACGGTGGTTGAAGAGAGGAGGGATACGGAAACACAGATCTATTATGCTTGGGGCAACCATCGCCCCTCATCTTACCTCCCCAGGCCCTGACCATCTGCATATATGCTAAATGTGCACACGCACCATCTCAAGCTGCCTATTTGCGCAAGATACAGGAAAGCAAGAGTCAGGTGTGGATGGACATGTACTTGAGGTTGTCGGGAGCAAGGCGAGATGGTGGTGCTCATCTTCACCTGCTACTCTGCTCGAGCTCCTACATGTGCTCGATTTTAAGAACAGAAGAAGTTCAAGATATCCCACTGTGTCACCACCCGCCCATTGCAGCCGCCACTCAAGAAACAATCAAATTTGGGGCATGCAAGAAGAGGAAGATATTGCAAGAGCAGGGACGTGGTCAGGGGGAAGGGAAAGGGGGAGGCTGGCGACCTGGGCACCCTGGACCAGGGGAGCCACAATTGAGTGAGCTGCTGGGGGAGGAGCAGATGCAGCTTGGAGCTGAGAGAGATGGAATGATCAAGGAGGATTTGGGGAAAACCACTATTGAACAGGAAAATTCAAGATACCCCCTGTGTTACCACCCGCCCATTGCAGCCGCCACTCAAGAAACAGTCAAATTTCGGGCACACAAGAGGAAGAGATTGCAAGAGGGCGTGCAGATGCAGTTAGGGGGGAAGGGAAAGGGGAGGCTGGCGACCTGGGCACCCTGGACAAGGGGAACCGCAGTCATGCATTCGTGCGAGCAGAAAGGCTACCGTTTTTCTTATAGTTAAAGGCTCCCTTACATCCACTGATCTACCTGCCGAAGAAATGTGTGGACTTTGTGTCGTACAATAGAATCAGCAAGATTGTTGTGACAATCTGTCCTTAGATGCAGTATCCAGGAACATTATTAATATGTTTTTATCAATGTAGTTACTCAGAGTGATAACCCGTAGTTCCTGTCATATTCCGTGTATTCTTTTAATTGCTCAGCTATTCTATTCATGTCTATGGCGACTATTTTACGAACTAAACATTTTTTGGTCCTCTTTCCACAGAGTAATTATGGGTTACAGTGTCATCATCCACGGCAATTGACTTCTAAAGTTCACAGATATCAGGTTTATTTGTTGAGCCTTGTGTTCATATTCAGTTCTTTAGCTGTGAAGCATACTTTTAATTATAGATCTTTATTTTTGTGCTGGTTTTGCTTGTGCCCCACCTGATAATTGAAAAGAAAACCAGTCCAACCTGGTCCATTTAACCCCCTCAGTGTCCTCTAGTACATTTTTTCGCCTGGGAATTCCAAAACCGGTTGCTGTTTCAGAGGTGGTGGCTTTATGTCCACAACACGGAGTAGACACGACGCACATCGGTGTGGAGTAAACAAGCTCCCTGATGTAAATTAGACTTGCTACTTGATTCAACTGGTTTTGTATCAGTGCATGACTTGTCTGGGAACTGTTGGTGCACATTTTACTGCTTTAGACTCACAATCTGATAACATGTGTTCTTATGATTGTTGCATCTCTCAATCTACCATGCTAGTCTCCTTGACATGATTAATGATTTATTATGACTGGTTGCTCACATTCAGTTCTATATTTTGTAGTTGAAGGTTGATGTTATGCTTTTTCATGTGGATGCTTACTCTGTTATGTTCATGTGTGCATTGATTGTTTTGTAGGTGCTCGATGCATTAGTCACCCTTTTCAGCAGGGCTAATATATCAGCAGATGTTCGTGTAGTTGGTGGCTGGCTTTTTAGGCAACTGCTGCCCCATGGAGAGGACGAGTTTACTGCTTTTCATCTAAAATTACTAAAGGTACACACATACCGCCTCATTATTCCTATGACACTACACCATGATTGGCATATACTCCCTCCGTTCCAAAATAGATGACCCAACTTTGTACAAAGTTAGTACAAAATTGGGTCATCTATTTTGGAACGGAGGGGGTAGTAGTTTACATACCTTAAGGGTGTTAAAGTGAGGGATTGATACAGTACTGCTATAAGTTTGGTTCTGACAACATAATGTTTTGTACGAGATATTGAGACCAAGTATCAAGTTTGTTTTAACAAAAAAGGTGAGGGGAAAGAGTGAGTCCAGTTCTTTTTGTTAGCTGTCAAGTGGTACTGTGAGAACATGTTTCTTGGAATCACTTAAATTCCCCAACTGAGTATAATTCTGCATGGTTTTAACAGTTCTCACTCCATTTCCGGAACTTAGCAGTTATGCTTGTTTCTGGTCCTGGCTCTGGAGCAGAACATTCTCGCTTGCAAGAAAAGTGGGTACTTTGAGAGAGTTAGATCATCCCTACGCCTTCCCATACAAATCTGTATAACTCCCTAAAGATTCTTTTTTTAGGGAGTCGACACTGTCTATCCCTCCCTTAAATGTTTAAAAATATTAGGAATTACGTTTAGGGAGGAGCAGATTCTGCCTATATTTGACCAGAATTTGCTCCCTTCTCCCTACCCCATCAAAAAGTGGCAGGAGGAAGTTTCCTTGCCAACGTCACCTCCCACCACTGCCAAAGTCGACGCCGGCTACCTCTCTGGCCACGCCGCCCCCGCCACACATTCCTTGAACCGAGCCAGAACTCATGTCCGTCCTCGCTGTGCCAGAAGAGCTCCCCGCTGCGGCGCCCGACCACCGCCACCTCCCGTGCCACGGCACACCCCTCCCCTAAGGCTTTGAGCCACCTTCCGTCACCTCCCACCACTGCCAAAGTCGACGCCGGCTACCTCTCTGGCCACGCCGCCCCCGCCACACATTCCTTGAACCGAGCCAGAACTCATGGCCGTCCTCGCTGTGCCAGAAGAGCTCCCCGCCGCGGCGCCCGACCACCGCCACCTCCCGTGCCACGGCACACCCCTCCCCTAAGGTTTTGAGCCACCTTCCGTGCCGGCCATCGCCGCCACTCGAGCCGAGCCGTGGCCTCGAGCTTCGGTAAGGCTGGGAATCAGGCTGTGGGACCCCTCTGCCTCCCCATGCCTCCTATCAGGCCAGCATGACCTCTGGCTGCTGAGCCCGCTTGCTCTCCGGGCACGTAGCTTCCCAAAGAGCAGCTCTGCCCGGCGGCGACGGTTAGGGATGGCAGTTTTGCCCATGGGTATGGGTACATGCGGGTACCCTACCCGAAAATAGTGGGCATGGGTAAGAGTTTGAGAGATTTTGTACCCACGGGTAATGGGTATCCATACCCGCAAAATATATGGGTAGGGCATGGGTATGAAAATACACCCATGGGTAACCCAATGGATACCCACAGATAGTAAATAAATGAAAATAACTCCTATGACATGTGGGGTCAACATCCAGCTCCTATGGCCCAACCCTAAATCCCGTACTCCCTAAACTGGCTATAGCTCATAGGCCCATAGGCACATGCTCGGCACTCCTACGTCCTACACGTCTCCTCAAAATGATAAAATCTCGACTTATCCTCACCAGACTCCTATTAATCTCTCGATCGCCGACTCCCACCATCGGCTCCCATTGCACCGGGTTTCCACCAGCTATTGCTCATACTCGCTTGATTCCTCCAAGAGGCTTCCCATCGAAGGAGGCCGCATCAGCGCTATGCTGCTTGCCCGTCATCACTTGAATTTCAGACTTATCTACCTTCTAAAAAAATTAAATGCTATACATTGTACCCATTGGATACCCATTGGGTATAGGATACCCGATGGGTATGGGCATGCGTATAAATATATACCCATGGGTATTGAAGTGGGTGGGTATAGAAGGTTTCTATGGGTATGGGTTTGGGTAGAAGAAGGTCGTACCCACCCATACCCTACCCATTGCCATCCCTAGCGACGGTCTCTGTCAATGGTTCCGCGCGCGTCGTCGGCTATATGCGTTGAAGCGCGGGGTGGTTGGCCTGGACAGGATCAGGATCATATGCGTGCGTGGCAAAGGGGAAACCGCTTTGGCAGCAACAAGCGCGTGAGGTTTACATGTAACCATCTTCGATGATCCCCCCACCCCCCTCCCTGGTCTTTGACGGAGACGGTCTCTGTCAATGGTTCCGC
>NC_041383.1:415933388-415999704 GCF_002162155.2 Triticum dicoccoides
TGTTCGACCAAATGGCAAAATACATTTCCCCCTTTTCTTTTCTCCCTTTTCTATAATAATATGGAAATATATTTCAAATAGTTCTTTTTTTGTGCAAAAGAAGGCATGAATTAGCAAAATAATTTTTCGAGGGAGTCCTGTTTAGGGGAAGGACTAGGCGCACAGAAATTTAACTCGAATTTTTAGGAGTTAAGATTAGGGAGGTGGTATAGGGAGTTAAATTTTAGGGGAAGGGCTAGAGATGCTTCTAGGATCAACCTCAGAGCATATAGCTGACAAACAGACCGAATGGCCACCTCTTCGTTGGAGCTGCAGGAGATCCGACCCCGGTTTAGTGTACTATTTTTAAAGGATTATAACTTACTCAACAGTCAGCAAAATTCTGCAGCACAGATGGGCGTCGCACTACCTGGGAAGGAGCTGAAATCAAATGTTGTGTTTGGGATTACCTCTGTGCTGGCTCAAAATAAATAGCATTTTGAACTGTGATCTCCGCCCTCTCCTGCTCTCCCAAAATGTTCTAGTTCGCTAGTTGCTGTATGGGGCTTGACCTGCCAGCAGTCCTAGCATCTGAGCTGCTCCTAAAGTTACTTTTGTGGTAGTGACCCGATTTTAAGTTCTAATGCAGCTAAATTATGGAGAAGCACTTCCTTGCTCTGTGCAAGTATATCATTTAGTTATTTCCACTATTGCCTATCTATCGAAGGACAATTGAAATTCATCCTGGGTATAGCTTTAGCATGTCTTCCTGGGATATGGTTGGATTTGCAGTATTTCATGCACAATGTCATTGCTGAAAACTTTGATATATTTGAATCAGGCAGGTCAGATGTGATATGCGAGATGCTTTTGTTTTGTGTCATGTAGGATTCACACAAGGATTGCAGTGAAAAGCTGCTGGAAGAATCTGGAGGATGCTGGTGTGACTTGCTTCTTCCTATCGTTAGAGAAGCTTGGAAAAATTGCAAGAAAGGTAGATTTCAGTTTGGAGCGGAAGTCCTGTGTTTTTATGTGTGGTGCAAATGAAAATCCGTCCTAATATTCTTTGTTTTTCTTTGGAGTTAGCAATTGAGGCATCTTCACCACCCAAAGGATCCAAGTCTATTATTTCACCTTTGGATTCGTGTTTATTTGGAGGTCAGGACTCAATACCACACTAAATGAAAGTATATCTTACAAGTATCCTGTTGCTATCGTGGAGAAGTATCTTACAAGTATCCTTCTTGGCTTGATGTACTGATCTATAAACATTGTCTTCCAGGTGATTCTTCTATCGCTATCGCGGAGAGAATCTATGAGATGGTTAAGGTATTGGCTTGATCTTTTTCATTCGCTGGCTTTGACATATTTACTTTGTTAATTGGTTCAGTTCCAGCCAAGAAGTTTGTTTGGTTGGTTTCTGTTTTATTTATTATTCTCAACGTCAACAGAATAGCACATGACGCAAAAGTACCTTTGTTTTGATTGAAATATCCAATGTGCAACTCAACCAGCATTTAAGAAACGCGTCCAGATCAAAAGGCTTAAGGATATCCACAATCCTTTTCCTGATAGTTGTACTGGACTTTTAATAATGCACAGTTAACTTACTCTTGCGCTGATGCTGCAGTATTAATGTATTATACTCATGAACAATGAGTGTGTACGGGTTCACCAGCTTGCTGGTCTAATGGCGCCATGACGGTCAACTATGGTTCAAACTGCATGTATTTTAATATTTTAATATTGAATCATGTGAATTTAAAATCATATGCAGTGTTGGTAGGTTGATATTTGAGGATACTGCCTGTTTTGTCTCTGTTACCAGCTAGCCCAGTGAAGTTAACTTTTTCAGTTCCTCGTATGTTTGCTGAAATGTGTGATGATAATTTTTACAGGGTTTTGTGCTACAGCATCAAGTTATACTCTTCTGCCTTGGAGAAACTTTCACTGATCAGCCGCCTATTTACTCTCCAGTCGATCTGCCTGTAAATAAGCGAGCAACTGCAGCAGGCTTCGATGGTTCAGTGCCCAAGCCTGGGCTTGAAGTCAACTTAGGTCTGAGTTTCCTTGAAGTTCTTACGTTGGCATAATAGAGATTGAAGTTCCTTAATTCCTCTCTATGTTTGTGATTTAAATGTTTGTCTTCTTGTTCTTACAGTTGATGCAATTCCTTGCCGGATAGCATTTGAGAGGGGCAAAGAACGTCACTTCAGCTTTTTAGCTCTATCTAATGGAACTTCTGGGTGGATTCTCCTTTTAGAAGAATTACCACAACAACGTGGAATTGTTCGTGTCACTGCCCCCTTGGCTGGTTCTGATGTATGTATCATGCATTTATCGTGACATTGAATATCTTTGTTTAGTTGCTCTTTCAAAGCCATATATATATTCTTAGTAGCATTAAGACCTTTTATGTATGAATAATGCATCTGATGATGAAAATTGTGGCATTACTATTTCAGCCAAGAACAGATGAAAAGCATGTGAAGTGGTTGCATTTAAATATTCGTCCTTCAACTGTTCCTTTCCTTGATCCGGAAAAATTCAAAGGCAAGACAAAGAAGTATCTTGTTGATGGGAGATGGACCCTTGCCTTCAGAGATGAACAATCTTGCAAGGCAGCAGAGGCCATGGTTATTGAAGAGATGAAGCTCCAGCAAGATGCCGTCAGGGAACAGTTGAAGGCATTGCTTGAACTTAACATGCCTGAGAATGGGTTGCAGCATCCTCAGCTTTCCCAGGAAACCTCTTCTGATGACGGTTCATGACCGGTTAAAGTTTCTTTTGCAGTGTTGAACTTCTAAGAAATGGCGACAGGAAGTCCTCCATGTTGGCGAGTAGGTCGCCATGCTCTGTATATTACATCGGCAGATTAGATATCTTGTTAACACACACACACTGTAGAGTTTCAACCCTTTTGAGGTAAGTTAGGTCTATAGGATTCTTTGTACAATAGTCTGTATCTGTCCTTTGTCCCGTGTAATGTTATATACATATCGCAGTCCATTCTTTGATAAGCTTCAGGACAGAGTTGGGTGGTCATTGTACACTAATTGTTTGAAGAGACCGACCTGCAAACAATAAGATCTCTTGTCAAGTGTACACTAGCTGTTAGAGGCCTGCAAACAATCAGATCTGTTGTCAAGTGTACACTAGCTGTTTAAAGAGGCCTGCAAACAATCAGATCTGTTGTCAAGTGTACACTAGCTGTTTAAAGAGGCCTGCAAACACTCATATCTGTTGTTAAAGAGAGCACTGCCAATAATAATAATGTTGGAACCCTTTCATGATTTTTCTTTATCAACTGAACTGTTAATGAACTATACTATGTTCCTCTCCACTTAAAATATGGAACATGTATTCTGGCAATTCACTTTCTGGTGACTGTTAACTTCAACAAAACAGGATGTTTGTCTGATGGTTGTTGCAACGGAAATTGCTCACTGTTGAGCTGACACTTTTTTTTGGTAAGGTTTGATGTGCGAGACATACTCTGCTGTTGTTTTATTCTATGTGGGAATGAAATGATCGATGTGATCAGTTTGGCGGTGCTGGAGAGGGCTCGAAAGAGCCAATGCGCTAGGATCGCAAATCTAAGAGATGGTGATGCAAACACCAAATTGCATTAACGCCCGTAGGAGGAAAAACCACATCCATCGAATCAAGCGCGAGCATGGTTGGGTAACAGAGCACAAGAAAAAAGAAAAGATCATTCACGATCATTTCTCATCTAAGGTGACGGGGAGGGGGAGCACGAGCAGTAAGGACTTTAACTAGGAGGAACTTGGCATCGAGTCCTATCATATGCATGGCTTGATAGTGATATCACTGAGGACGAGGTATGGGAAGCCATCAAGGAGATGCCTAATGATAAAGCGCCCGGGCTGGATGGCTTCACATGCATTTTTCTTAAAAAGTGTTGGGGTGTCATCAAGCATGCCGTCATGAGGGTCATTCAACGCTTAGCTTCTTTCCGCACCTCCGACCTCCAGTGGCTCAACTCCGCCAATGTAGTTCTCTTGCCCAAAAAGGAAGGGGCGGAAGGCATCTCTGACTACAGTCCTATTAGCCTCATCCACGCCATTGCTAAAATCATTGCCAAGGTCCTCTCGTTGCGACTAGCCCCCCACATGGATGGCCTAGTCTCCAACGCTCAAAGTGCATTTATTAAGCGGGATAGCATTCATGACAACTTCATGTATGTTTGAAATTTTGCGCGGAGGTTACACAAGTGCAAAACTCCGGCCCTCCTTTTCAAGCTTGACATCAAGAAGGCATTTGACTCGGTCAAGTGGAGTTACAACCTGGACCTTCTTCAACGTCTGGGATTCCCCGCAAAGTTTCGTGCCTGGATTGCAGCCCTTCTATCGACATCTTCATCTCGCATCCTTCTCAATGGGTTGCCCGGCCCACCGATCAAGCACGACCGCGGATTTCGGCAGGGAGACCCGATCTCCCCCTCCTATTTGTCATTGCGATTGATCCACTGCATAAAATCCTTGACTTGGCAACACGAAAAGGCCTTCTTCATAAGATTCGTGGGCATGGGGCCATGGTGCGAACCTCCCTCTATGCGGATGATGCGGCGGTATTTGTGGCTCCTATCAAGCAGGATGTTGATAACCTCGCCTCGATCTTGTGAGGCTTTGGTGATGTTACAGGGCTCTGTACCAACTTTCAGAAAAGTTCGATGGTGCAAATTAGGTGCAACAACCTCAACCTGGACACATTCTTGGAAATATGTCAGCTACCCGGACAACCTTCCCGGTGAAATACTTAGGCCTGGCACTCTCGGAATGGCAACTTAAGAAGGTGGACTTTCAATATCTCAAGGATAAGGCGGCTGGCAAACTGGTCAGTTGGGAGGGCCAAAACATCACGATGATTGGCCGCACGGCTCTGGTCAAGTCAGTTCTCTGCTCCCAAGCGGTGTACTCCATTACGCCTCTTATTGTACCACCAAGCATGCTCCATAATCTAACCAAGATTGAAAGAGCTTTTCTCTAGTCTGGAGGGGACAAGACGACAGGCACCAAATGCAAGGTCAATTGGGATACGGTCTATAGGCCGAAGGAGTTCTTAACTCTGACAAGTTTGCACGTGCTCTTCGGTTGCGATGGCCTTGGTATGAGTGGAAGGAACCCCATAGATTATGGGTAGGATTTGGCAACCCTTGCACGGAGGATGATCTCAACTTCTTTTATGCTTCGACTTCCATCACAGTGGGGGACGACGCCAAAACGCCTTTTTGGGACTCCCCTTGGCTTCTCGGGCGCAAACCCAAGGACATTGCGCTAATTTTTGATGCTTCAAGGAGAAAGAATTGGAAGGTGAGGGAGGCTCTCAAAGGCGATGCATGGATATTCAAAATGAACTTCAACATCGTCATCTTTGTTGATCACATCCGGGAATTTTTCACTTTATGGATGCTTGTGAATGATATTCACCTTGATGAACAACTTGAAGATGACAATGTTTGGAAGCACTCGAACGATGGGATCTACACGGCGGCCACCGCGTACAAGGTCCAATTCCTTGGATTAACTCTCTTTCCTATGGATCGCATGGTTTGGAAAGCCTGGGCTCCCCTAAAGGTAATTTTTTTCGCATGGTTGGCCCTCCAAGATAGGATCTGGACCGCCGCGTCTGGAGAGACAGGATTGGGCAAATTGTGGCCTCTGTCCTCTTTGCAAAAGGGAACAAGAAACTGGTGCACATCTCTTTTTCAAGTGCCGCTACACGCTTAGACTATGGAGGTCAATCATTGCCAAGCTTGGCCTTGCTCACATGGACACCTCTGACTGGCACCTTGCTGACTCTGTCCACGAATGGTGGGACAAGCAAACTGACAACCGTGTCCCCAGCCAAAGCGCCTCGGCCTCCCTCACCATGCTTGTCTCTTGGACCATTTGGAACGAGCGCAACGCCCGGGTGTTCTGGCACAAGTGCGTGCCGCCGCCTATCCTTCTTAACATCATCATGGACGAGGCAAAGCTTTGGGTTACTGCGGGTGCTAAAAGACTAGGGTCTATTATCTTGCGTGAGTAATCGTCATGCCGTGTATGTGGGTGTTATTGTAAAACTCTAATCTCTATTCCTCTCTTATTTAATAGATGAGGCAAATCTTTTGCCTCCGTTTCGAAAAAAAAGTGATTGATGTGACAATAAACATATCTACTGTAGTTAGAAGTACGAGAAACTGTTGCGTGGAGTTATTTACTTATTGAAAATCTTCCCATCATATTTTTTGATCAAAGCACATATTTGACTAGTACTCCCTCTGTTCCCAAATATTTTCTTTCTAGAGATTTTAACAAATGACTACATACGAAGCAAAATGAGTGAATCTGCACTTTAAAATATGTCTACATACATATGTATATTGTAGTCCATTTGAAATGTCTAGAGAGACAAATATTTGGGAATGGAGGGAGTAAAGTGTTAATGCATGTCATAAAAAATAATATTGTTAGATTTGTGCTTGAATGTATTTTTAATGATGTTTTAACAGAAAACACATATTTTATCAGTTAAAATTGTGATCAAAGTATGACCTAAAATAGCACGGGGATAGCATAGCAAGAGGCACTCCATTTGTCCCATATTAATTATCGCTCAAATAGATGCATTTAGCAATGAAATATGTCTAGATACATCCGTTTCAGAATAGACGACTAATATGGATCAGAGGGAATATGATGTCATTTCTATAAATCAAAACCAAAGGAATCTAAGGGAACTTTTCCTATAAAATTTATCATATATAATCCCTGTATTTCTTTTTGTAAATGATAAGAGGTCGTTTTTCATAGAAGTATGAGCCATATGTATTTGTTTGGTAAATGAGCCGTATGATTGAACCGGTCTTTCTAAATCTGAGGCTTTGTGAGCGTTCTGGGAAAATAAGCTAAGAGCAAGGAACGCTTTTCAAGTCCAAACGATATGTGTTAAAAAAAGTCCGAACAATATAAACAAAAAGTTAACGCATCTAATGACTAGCATCTACTGTATTGGGTAGTGGTACTTCCCAATTTTTGTGCACTACGAGGTTGGTGAAACATTGATGTCTATGTGCAATCGATTTTTGTTAGATGTTCAAATTATTCGTCCGAGCCTAGGCCAGGCCTCACAATATTGTTTTCGTCATGTCATAGTTTGGGAGAAATGCTAAATGGGTTTTATTTTAATATATAATAATCACTAGCATCACATATAATTTTGATAGATAAATATTAGGTGTAAAAATTAAAGTTTTCTTGAGGATTTCAAAAACTTTCTTACAAACATCATAAAAAAAGTGATTTTTTATAAAAGATTGGTAAGAAGCCTAGAATTTTTGATTTTCCTTAAATAAACAATCTATAGAAACCAATATGACCCAGGAAACTCTGTATACTTCTTATATCTATAGAATAAGACATTTTCTCAATAGCGTCAACATTAGCTCTATCAACTTCAATATATCTTTCAGAAATTCTACATTCGATAACAGTATCTTCATTTACCATAACGTGGCACATCTCCTAATTTAGCACAAGATTTATCTCCTCACATCTCTGCAAAATTTTAAGATTGTACAAATTATCGAAAGAAGTTTCTATAGAAAGTCATCCATAAAGACCTCAACAATATTTTCACAAAAATCGACAAAGATATCAGTCGTACATATTTAAAAAGTATCAGGTGCATTACATAAACCAAAATGCATATGTCTATAAGCGAATGTTTCAAAAGGAGGATAAACAGGTATTCAAGAAAAGTCAGAGTAACCATCAAGGTAACAAAAAAGTGAGCACTTACACTTTTTCTAACATTTGATGTGTAGAAGGTAAAGGATAGTGATCCTTCCTAGTTGCGTTAGCTAACTTTATGTAAGATAAATTAATTTAATCATTAGTAACAACTGCAATTTTGTCCTTTTTAGGAACACAATGAACAATATTTACTCATCTACTATCAGATATATGATAGATTGTACCAACTTCTAGGAGTTTAAGAACTTCATTTCTTTCCACACCCTTCATCTTAAAGTTCAAACGGCGTCGATGATTATATCAAGTTTAGCATCGGGTTCCATATGAATCCTATGCATGCAAAGAGCATGCCTAATACATTTGAGATCATCGAGAGTGTACCCAATAGTACCCTAATGTTTCTAAGGATTGTAGGTAATCTTTCTTCTTCATACACTAAAAAGTCAGCACTGATAATAACATAATATATCTTCTTTTCATCCAAATAATCATATTTCAGACTTCCAGTATATCATATAATGGTTTAAGTTCAAACACATGATCACCTTTAGGAGGCGGTGTAGGTCCCTAAGGCTCCAAATCGTATTTAAGTAAAGTTGTGTGCCTAAAGAAAACTTCATCTATTTATTTCCTCTCATGCATATTAGATAAATTTCATGCTCCAATAAATATTGTTCTAATGTATCACTAAGAGGTATATCTATTGCAACAATTCTTTCTATCTCATCCACATGAAGCAAATCTTTAGCATGATGTTGTTTAGTAAACTTTAAGAAATTTAAGAAAACTTCATCTGCTCCAAACTAAACATAAACATTTTGTTTTTAGCAATCAACAACTATACTACAAGTATTCAAGAAAGTTCTACCAAAGATTATGGGACAAAAATTATCTTGTATAGCTCCAAGTATTAATAAATTGGTAGGACACTTAGTCTTATGACATATTCAACATCTCTAATAATTTCCACAGATGAAATAGTAGACCTATCCGCGAGCTTAATTGTTAAATTAATATCCTTTGTCGAGCAAGGTGAAATATCTTCAACAATTGGTTGATAAAGAGAGAAAAGAATTGCACTTATACTAGCTCTAATATCACATAGACCATGATAACAATGAGTACTGATCTTAACAGAAATAGCAGGCATGCCAAAACAATTGGAAGTCTTTCATATTTAACAATATTGATAGCTTCCTCACAACGCTGAATAACATGCCCATCTACATCTTGAGTTACAAGATCTTTAATGGTAGGGTTGGACCGACAATATATCGACCAGGGGGGGGGGGTTAATGGGAGACTCAAATTTCTTTTGAACTTCAAATCTAAACCAATCGGCACATCAGAACTAATAGTCGATGAAGAATACCTATAAATAACAGAAGCATGCGAGCTTAACGAACTAGCAGAGAGAAAGATTAAACAATAATTTAGATGAAAGTGATGATAATCTTTCACATATAATAGCACTCACCTTTGGCAATAACAATTTTGGGACATAATGGAAGTGAAGACAATAGCATAACATGATAATGATGCAGAGCATCCTATGGACATCACCACGTCAAGGGTCCGTTTGGCGAGTGTCATGTGCGACATCTACTCCACATACACAAAGGTGAATCATCTCCTTTACACGTGCTCACTTGACCCCTTCGAGGATGGTATACTACTTGACACTCCACTCATGTGCATGCATAAGTATTGTCGGAGCTTCACGGACGGCGAGGAGGAGTGCAAGTGCCAAGGAACAACTACACCATCTGCGAGGGAAGCATGGAAGCGACGACGAAAGAAGATGGAGACAGCTCCCAGGACCCGGACATCCGGCCAGGACCCCGGACATCCGGCCCCTGGAGCATCACCCACAGCAGCCGCCCAGCCGCCAAGTACCTACAGGCCCTAGACATCTGGCCCCAGCACGGACATCCGGCCTAGCCCGGTAATCCGCCCAGAAGCCCGAAAATCCGGCGCCCCCTATCCAGAGAGCACCGAGTCCGACCTCGCCAGCCCGGACATCCGGCCCCTCAGGAAGGCCCGGACATCCGGCCTGACGCCCGGACATCCAACCCTGTCTGTCTACACACAGTAAAGGGCCGACGCCCATGTACCCCTTCGCCCACCTAGACAATATATACTCCTCCTACTCCCTCTTTCTAGGGTTAGCAAAGTAGTATCTCATTGATAAGCTTTGCTCTCCACTTGATCCCCCTTCTCTTTAGGAGTTCACGACATCTACGGAGAAGATCCCCCAAGTGGATTCAAGACCCCAATCGGGAAGACCCTAAAGACCTCCTCTCGGAGAAGAACGTGCCTCTTGTATCATCCTTTGTTGGATTCGGATCGTGTATCTCTTTATGTTTCGAGGATCTAGCATATGTGTGTGACCGAATCTTGTTGGTTTGAGTGATTCTCTCGTGTTCTTCGTGTTCCTCGTTGGGATCCGCTCCTTTCATGAAAGATCGGGAATCTAGGGTTCTACCATACATCATCTTGGTATCATGAGCCATGTTGATCACGAATTTGGAGCCCCCACCCCTTGTTTCTAGCCTTCTTTTGCTTGATTTCGTCCTAAATTCGAAAATCCCCACCAAAAATAGCCCCCAATTTTTTTTGTGATTTGTTGGTTTGATGATGTTTTGTTGATTTTGATCCATGGATTCGTTGTGTCTTGAGTAGATCTAGCTTTTTCTCAAGTTTCCCCACTTTCCATCCACGAAATCCATCAAATTTTGCCCCCGAAATCATCAATTTCCGCTCCCAAATCGAGTTTCGAAGTCCAAATCCCGATCTAGAATCGTCGGGTCGGACATCTTGGCCACAAGCCGGACATCCGGGCCCCAAGCCGGACATCCGTCTCCTGGAGCACAAAATCCGCATGGTTCTCGACACCAGCCCTCGGATATCCGCCCCCACCCCCGGATGTCTGAACCCCGGCGTTTCAGCCTCCCGTGTTTCACCGTTTTGCCCATAACTTTCACATTCGGAGTCCGATTTTTGCGTTCGTTAGCTCGTTGAGTAGCTATTGACATCCTCCATCCATCTAGATAGGTTTTAACATCATTTGGGTCCATCAAAATTTTGTAACTTTGGAATCTTTGCCTAGGCCTTCCACCATATCATCCGCTATACCACCACCGACTTCCGCAACCTAATCAATTTTGTTTCATATAGCATTAGTGGTTGCTTGAGTAGCGATTCGAGTCTCCTAAAGTGTTTAGGCTACTTAGGGACGATTGCTTCTTCATCAACCATCACCACCATAACTTCCGCATAAGCTTGCCCGCCATACACTTCCGACACCTCAACTTAACCCAATTTTGTTTAAGCTTGTTTGAGTTGTGGATTGTGTCTCCTAAGGTGTTTCGGCTACTTAGGGACGACAACTTCAACTCCGACACATGTATATCCCATCACTCCACTTCCACATTGCCGACTCGTATAACCCATCATCCCACTTCCGCATTGCCCAGCGCAAACCACCACCACTTTTTCGCTACCACCATTTGACATTTGCCTTTGAGATTTTGAGTTTGCGGTTTTTCCATTTCCTAAGGTGTTCGACTAATTAGGAACGATTCGACATCGAGAACACGGCAAGTCATCATCGCCATGAGGTCGCCATCGACTTTTACTACTTCACCATCATCCGTCCGTGGCATACAAACGAGAAACCCTCGACGGTAACCTCGACGACACCATTGTATATTCCCCTTGCCATTGCATTGATAACCCCTATCCCATTTTGCGTCACTTGCCTATCGAGACTAGCCTTTGAGTATTGCCGGCAACGTTACTTGTGCACATTAGTGATCATCATTCTACACCTTCCATTGCATACATACCATATCATATTGGTATCATCTTGGTATCATATCATCTTTTGTGTCAAGATTGTCCCCGCATATACGCAATTGCTATCTTGGTTTGTGCATTGTGCAAAAGTGGCCATACAAAAAAAGAAGAGAAAAAAAGCTTTTAAGCAAAGAAAAAGAGAGCAAAGATCTTGTAAGCAAGTGCCATAGCATCATACCACAATGCATATAAGATTGTCATATCCGATCATCTTGGATCATCTTATGAGAAACACTGGGAACCATACAAACATAGCATACTTGGGATAGAAAGTTTATCCATTCTTGCATCTTATAGGTTGTGCACAAGTGTCGTATACGCCTATAGAGCAATCGTGATAGCGTCTCTCTTGAGTTGTGCAACACGAGCGTTTTCCGTGGATTCCACATTTTTAGCTCATTCCTTGGTTGCACGACCCCATTTATCTATCCGTGTGTGTGTTTCCGTGTGCCACATATTGCTATTGGTCTACTTGTTTCACTTGCGAATTTGTGAATCTCTTTCAACATTATTGACTGTTGCTAACATTTTGCATCAAATTTTTGTGCCACTATCCTCACCAAGCTCCACCATAAGCCTTATTTGTGTAGGTGTGAGAAATTGACGAGATCGGTACCAATTGTGCTATTTCCTTGTTACATCATTGAGTGATCATTGATCCATTCTCAACATCGGTCAAGGTATATTTTGTATACTTCTCTCCTTTCTTCCACTCATATTTTCTCAAGTCTTGTGATGGATAGGCAAGGCATTTCATCTCCGGTCTTCGACAACAATGACGGCGCGAACAACTACATCACCAAAGCGTCCATCTTCGATCTACAACGACAAATGCAAGGCACACAATCAAGATTGCGAGAGTGCATCAAGAATCTCTCCATCGACATTCGTAACTCCAAAGAAAGGAAAAGGGACTACATGGGCAACAAGCTTTCCGCACAAAAAGAGGAGCATGATGCAAGGATGGAGGAGATTAGGGCCTTGATCAAGTCTACTTCCCCTTCGTCATCTTCAAGGTGGCGGCAAGCAAGTCGATCATCTTCGGAGCGCCCATGCGATCCAAGTGCAAGTCTTCCACGTCCACATCTCCATGGTGATCATCATGATCAACATCGTCATGAAGGAAAAGTCACCTATAAGCATCATGTGCACGACGGCGACGAACGACATCTACGACAAGCTCAAGCATGACAACAACACCATCATCATGAAGATGCTCGCCAAGCGCAAACCTACAAGTCCGAACAAGCTCTACTACACTCCAAGGCCAAGCTTCAAGAGCACAGGAGAAGACCGCGAGACAAGCACCACCAAGAGCAAGCTACGACTACCACCACCACTTCGGCATCTTCGCCAAGTGCTATCAAGGCATCTTCGCCTTCGGACGTACGTCATCTTCGTCTACTTCCCACAAGTTCACCTACATCGACATCTTCAACAACGAGGCGACCACCTACGAGTGAGGGTGACACTTCCATCTCCGGAAGCCCCTCAAGAAAGATGGAGCATGGGAAATTCCCTTCGGTCATGGAGACGAGCTATGAGGTGCCACATCATATGGACCTCCTATAACAAGACTGCGATAAGACGGTTAAGCAAGGTCCACCCCCTTCGACCACGGCGACGAGCATGAACCTCTTCAACAACACGAAGACGACACCCATATTGGACTCATACTCCGAGTCAAGCTACGCGAGCGCACATGAGACCTTCTCTTTAATCTCAGAGGAGAGTGATGTTTTGCCACATCCCACGACATTCATATTTGGAGGCGTTATGGATGAGGAGGTTGAGCATGGGATTATCCCTTCAACCAAGGCGGCGATAGGAGCTGAGCATGGAGACATTTGCACCTACACCTCTCCGACACACACATATCATGACATGCCCCAATTTCCATGTGAGGAGAGCCACCACAACATGAGTGACATGAGTGACTCCACCATATGTGACATTAAGTGCATTTCCTATGGGAGGATGAGTGTGACCACCGCTAGCCCCACACATGAGAGCATGCTACACATCCTATGTGAGGTTGAGAGCCATTTGAGTGACTCCACCAACCATATGAGTGAGTGCATCCTTGAGGGAGTGAGTGAGCCACAACACTTAGTGAGTAAGGTAGTTGAGACGGCATGTGAGGCCACTATGTTTTCTAACAACTTAACCTCTACGCCGAGTGTGTTTTCTTCTTTGGTGCTAGGTCTCCTACATGACGAAATGCCGATCCTCTATGACTTCCTCCTCCCTTTGGACAAGATGATGGCCATGGTGGAATATGATGCACCCCCACATGGTTCCATCAAGATGAAGATGACCACCATTGGTCTTTCCCACCTCACCTACACCACTTGAGTGGAATAAACAAGGTACCATAGGTGAAGGTGATGCTCTAGTCCCACTGATGGACATTCTTTATATTGATTGCTTGCATGATGTTGCTCCACCTAGTACCATGCTTCATGCTAGTGTGCTTTCCCTATGCGATGATTTGCGCATTTATGATGAGTACAATGATTCTCATGTGGAGTCTATTAGTTGTGATGCC
This sequence comes from Triticum dicoccoides, assembly GCF_002162155.2. Classification (NCBI taxonomy): domain Eukaryota; kingdom Viridiplantae; phylum Streptophyta; class Magnoliopsida; order Poales; family Poaceae; genus Triticum; species Triticum dicoccoides. The sequence continues at coordinate 415,947,531 of NC_041383.1, forward strand.
ATGTTACATAGGATTTCTTGTGACAATTCTTTAAGCCACATCATGTTTGACAATCCGCTTGACTTGTCATATGCTATGCATGAGATCAACCATATGCCATACTTGCAATCTCATCATAGTGACTATTCATATGCCATTAAAATTAACCCAATTTGCACTTATGGCATAGATGACAAGCCCATGGTTATTGGCATTTGTTTTTCTTGTGATGATATTGATATGCTTCCATTGCATAATTTATCTCATATGCCATGCCATGACCACCTAGCTTCGGATATGCATTGTTTTGGATGTTGTCCATTTTCTCCATATGATGTTTCCAATATTGCTCATGAGGAGACCCCCATAGTTTCCTCATACATGTTAGGAGATTTTGGTCCATACCATTCATTGTATGATCCCAATATTTGTGTGCACAATATGCTCCCCATGAATGAACATGATATTGATGTGCCATATACTAGTATGCTCAATTTATGTCCCCATCCTGTCATACACAACAACTATTCTTTCATGATGGATGACATGTTCTTATACCATGCATCAAATTTCTTTGAGCGATGCATCTTGTGCTAACTCACACATGCACATACACATCATGATGGATGATGTGTACATTTACCACGCACACAATTTTTTTGGTTTATGTCTCTTTTGTGTAGGTACCCATGAATACTTGTCAACCTCACAATCCCATGAGTTGACAAAACGAGCTCTAGAGAGCAACGATGACTTGGGATCACGTGGAGTGTATTTCACACCGTTCCAATTGCGCTTCGCGCATTTCTTCTACATGGCCCTCACTTGGCTATGGGTTATTGTCCATTACATATTATATGCCCATCTTGCCATGTTCACTTTGCATGATATGCTCATTCATGTGCCTTTGCCATGCATTCATGACCGATGCTTTGCATTACACATGATGATTGGTTCTAGTACTTGTATGTGTATTTGCAAGCTTGGTGGAGATATTGCTTGTTATTGCCATGTTCCATTTGTGACCCATCCCTATGATGATACATTGATCTTGCTTTGTGTTCGTGCTTGCGATATGTCATGTGCATTTCCTATATCCACCAATTGCTCACATGACATGATTGCCATGATTTCCACTAGTGTGTTGCATCTTCGCTCCACTAGTTTGCATGATTGATATACTTGCTTATGTTGCATCACCCATGATTCATACTTTCTCATTTCATGCGGTTGATGACAACCATCTACATGCTTTGCACATGATTGTTATTGCTTCTTGTCATATATCTCCATATGTTGCATCCCTCATGCTAGATTTGCCATGTATTGAGTGCAACAATGATTTAACTCTTGCTAATGATATTGCCCCCATAGCATTCTCACATATGATTAGAGATCTTGACATATTTTTTGTGGAGCATGCTTGTCTTACCTCTTTGCACCATATACCTAGTGCCATGAATATAGCCATTGTTGCATCATATTATTCATGCACTTGTGCTTCTAATGGTTATGTGCAAGAAAAGAGAACCATCATGATGGATGATGTGTTTATCTACCATGCGCATACGTTCTTTGTTTTGTTGTGTGCATGTGTAGGATACTTGGACTTTGTGTCGACTTCCACTTCACGTGAGTTGACCATTCGAGATCTTGAGAGAGAGCCCCATACATTCTACCACGACTCGCTTCTACACCACATTTCCTACCACTTCGGCATTGTGAAGAATGCACAAGGACACACTTTCAAGGTGACATCCTTCTTGAGCTTGGATATTGTGGATCATACTTCATGTGTTGCTTGCACCATTTGCACGCATGTTAGAGATATTGATTTCACCCATGATTGCCACATTTCCATGCCTCATGACATATATACCTTGTATGTTGCATCCAATTCTTGGACTACTTGCTCCTATCATATGTTTGGTTGCAACAATGTCATTTCTTCACATATGCCATGTCCCATTGATTGTCACACGATTGACTTGATTGCCTCACACACAAGGAACAATTGCTCTTTCTATTGTGTTGAGTGCCATACTATCTTCACTACACCCTATGCATGTTATGCTTGGATTGTCTTGCACTTGACCCATATGTTTAGACACTTCATTTTATTTGGTGTTGTGAATGATTCTTATGCTTACCTTCGACCATTTGTCAAGTGCTATGTGAATGCTTGCTATGACTTTGAGGTAGATGCTTATTCTCTTGTTAAACATATTTTACATGCTTGTCCCCATGATATCTTTGCTTGTGCTCGATTGATATGCTTACATGCCATGTCACAATCCTTTGTCACACCATATGTAGCGACCAGACCTCAAACAATCTAGTCTCTTTGCATCAGTGTCATCCCTGGATCGGTAATGCTGACATGCACAATACTTGAGGATTTATAACAGAGTTCAATCACACACTTATTACATCGAATGCCTCAAAAGAGATCTTATTACAATAATATGGCTTAAGGCCATCTAAAAACAATAACAACGAAAGGCTTGGAAGATAAAGTGAGTCCATTAACTCCAACGGCATAGCTGAGTGAAAGAAAACAACCTATGGCACCTTACTCGTCGTCTGAAAAGTCTGCAACATGAAATGTTGCAGCCCGAAACGGGTCAGCACATGGAATATGCTGGCAATGTAACACATAGAGTAATGAACAGAATAATTGCTATCACTACATGCATATATGGCTGGTGGAAAGCTCTATGGTTACAGTTTTGCATAAAGCCAAATTTTCCCTACAACAAAGGAATAAATTTTATTTAACTATCATGGTGGTTGTTAAACATTGAGAAGGTTCCTCCAACTCAATCCCAATTAAACATCATCATTAAACCCAATCAAATTAATTTAGAGTGATGAGATCAACATGATAATCCAAGAACCAGATACTCAAGATGTCCATAACCGGGGACACTGCTAACCATGATTAGTTTATACACTCTGCAGAGGTTTCCGCACTTTTCCCCACAAGACTCGAACACATCCATGATTGGAGATTCGAGACACAGTCTTTCTGAAGCATTAACTCTCTACTCTGGGTAGACAGTACCACCTACAACCCACTACATCTGCTAGTCTACCTCTTCAAGAGCTTCACGCAGCTTACTCAACTATGCCAGAGCCCATATTGGCTTGTGGCTGCATACGGAAGTTTCTAGCATGAATAATCTTATGATCCCTTTGAGCTTGGGTGGCGGACCGTAGGATGATCACACGGGTACTCCGGGATATCCTAGGACAACACTGGAATCTCCAGGTGCCCTGATAACCACTGGGTACTCCAGGGTGCCTCAAGCAATCCACCCAGATGTGTATTTAAGTAGCCACCTTACTTTAACCTTTATTTAACAATACTCACATCTGTCATGGATACACTTACCCAAACCGTGTCTACAAGCATAGCATAGCAATAAGCATCACGTAAAGGTAACTCCCAAAGGTATGATAATAAACAGGACAATAGGTTCTACCTCATCATCTACTTCCCAAAACCAACATGTTAAAACAGATCCTAACCATGCAATGTTTGAGGGTTGATCTAATGCAATAAAACTGGGTAGTAAAGAGGTATGATCACAATGTTACTTGCCTTGTTGATGATCCGCAAAACCTAGAGACTCGTAGTAGCACGCTTCGCACTCCGGGTACTCTATCGCAAACAAACAAAGCATACAATAAGCACTCAACTAGAAGCACGGGTAAAACTCAAATAAAAGATCTAACCAGAAATTTCAACTGAAGAACTCCGGTTTTCAAAAAGAATCAAATCAAACGAAGCAACGAAACTCAAACCGCGAAAGAAACAAGATCCATTTACTAATCTGGACTAAAGTCAAATTTTACAGTACAAAAATCTTGTTCAAGTTATTTAAACAGAAAGAGGGCTTCGAGACGAAGATCTAGGCGTCCGAATCGCCTGATTCCGATAAACGAGCGAAAAGATAAACTAAAACGAAAATCAGGGCAGAAATCGCGATCGAAAATAATCACGGAAAAACCCTGGAAAAAGAAAAACTGAAGAACAAGCTAACAAACGAACGTTCACTGTCTGTGGCTAACGGGTGAACACCATTCGTTAAAACGAACGTACCGACGAAGTCCGTTTTTTAGCTAAACCGGAAAAAAATAAAACTGACCTATATAAAAAAACCCTAGGGTTTTCAAATGAAAACCATTCGGTTTTCTTTCGAAAACCGGCGGCGGCGGGGTCGGCGGCGGGAGGTGGCGGCTCCGGCGATTGGCGGCGGTGGCGATGGGTGGCGGGGTCTGCGGCGAGGCGACGACGGGTGGTGGCGGGGCGATGGGGCGGCGGCGTTTGTGGCACGAGGCAGCGGTGGCGAACTCGCGGCGACGGCGGTAGCGGCGCGGCGCGTGGATCGAGGTGGGGCGGTGGCTAGGGTTTTGGGGGTGGCGGGCTGGCGGCGGCGGCTTATAAGGGCCTGGCCGGGTCGGAGTCCTAGCCGGACACGACCCGGTTAGGTGGGTTGACTTTTGTTTTTAAATATTCCGATGCGCAGAAAAACAAATAAAAGAAATACTAAACGGAGTCCAAAAATTCTGAAATAAATTTTCTCCGCCCTCTAAAAATATAGCGGACAAGATGAACATTTATTTGGACCTCTAATGCAATTTTGAAAAACGCATTTTTCCTAATTCAAATAAAAATAGCGATAAAACTCCAAATAAAATTCTTATTTGATTTTAATCTTTTCCTTCAATATTTCTTTGTTTTGGAGAAGTCATTTTATCCCCTCTCTTTTATTTTTATATAAGAAATATTCAAAGAGAAAATAATTAAAACCAAATGATCGTCTTTTCAAAATTTGAGAAAACTCAAATATGAAATTAGCGAAATCACCAACTCTCTCCGTGGGTCCTTGAGTTGCATAGAATTTCTAGGATAAACCAAAAATGCAATAAAATATGATATGCAATGATGATCTAATGTATAACATTCGAAATTGAAAATTTGGGATGTTACAAACCTACCCCCCTTAAGATGAATCTCGCCCTCGAGATTCGGGTTGGATAGAAAATAGGTGTGGGTGGTCCTTCAGTAGGTCTTCCTCTCGTTCCTAGGTGGCTTCATCCTCGGTATGGTGGCTCCACTGAACTTTGCAGAACTTGATAACCTTGCTGCGTGTGACTCGGCTGGCAAACTCGAGAATCTTCACTGGTTTCTCCTCGTAGGTCAAATCGCTATCCAACTGAATCGCTTCTAGTGGCACTGTATCTCTCAGAGGAATATCGGCCATCTCTGCGTGGCACTTCTTCAACTGGGAAACATGGAACACATCGTGAACTCTTGACAATCCTTCTGGCAATTCCAACTTGTAAGCAACTTCTCCCATACGCTCCAAAACTTTGTATGGTCCCACAAAACGTGGCGCTAACTTTCCCTTAACTCCAAAATGCTTAACTCCTCGAAGTGGGGACACACGAAGATACACTCTGTCTCCGACTTCGTAAACTGTCTCTAGAATCCGCATAGCTCTTCTGCCTGCACTGGGCTACCTTGAGTCTATCACGAATCAGCTTAACCTTCTGTTCAGACTCCTTAATCAAATCTGGTCCAAACAACTAACGGTCTCCAACTTCATCCCATAGCAACGGTGTCCCGCACCTCCTTCCGTACAAAGCTTCGAAAGGGGCCATCTTGAAACTGGCTTGATAACTATTGTTGTAAGAGAACTTTGCATATGGCAAATTGTCGTCCCAACTAGATCCATAATCTAGCGCACAAGCTCTCAACATGTCCTCCAGAATCTGATTGACTCTCTCGGTCTGTCCATCTATCTGTGGATGAAAGGCTATACTGAACTCTAGCCTGGTACCCAAAGTCTCATGCAACTGATTCCAAAACTTTGAGATAAACTGGGTTCCTCTATCTAATACAATGGTCCTTGGAACTCCACGCAGACATACGATCCTGGTCATGTATATCTTTGCCAACTTAGCACTGGTGTAAGTGGTCTTCACGGGGATGAAATGAGCTACCTTCGTCAACCGATCGACTACAACCCATATTGAGTCCTAGCCTGAGCGAGTCCTGGGCAATCCCGTGATAAAATCCATGCCTAGCTTATCCCACTTCCATTCGGGTATCGGCAATCGCTGTAACAATCCAGCTGGCTTCTGATGCTCTGCCTTCACTGGCTTCTGATGCTCGGCCTTCACTTTCTGACATACATCACAAACTTCTACATACTCCGCAATATCCTTCTTCATTTCAGTCCACCAGAAACTGTCCTTCAAATCCAGATACATTATGATATTTCCTAGGTGAATCGAATACGGCAAATCATGGGCCTCCTGGAGAATCAACTTTCCTGATCTCGAGGTCATTAGGCACATATACGCGATCCTCAAACCATATGGTATCGTGCTCATCCTCATGAAATCCTTTAGCCTTTCCTTTGTTCATCCTTTCCTTTATCTCGGCAATCTCTTTGTCAGTCTTCTGAGCTTCCTTGATCTTATCCATCAAAGTAGACTGAATTTCCAATGCTGCTACATAACCTCTCGAAACTATTTCCAAACATAGCTCGCGATGATCCTCGGCTAACTCCTTGGGTAATCCTCCGGTCATGAGTGTATTGACATGGCTCTTGCGACTCAATGCATCGGCTACTACCTTAGCCTTGCCAGGATGTTAGTGCAACCTCATATCATAATCCTTAATGAGCTCCAACCATCTCCTCTGCCTGAGATTTAACTCCTTCTGCGTGAAGATATACTTCAAACTCTTGTGATCTGTGTATACCTCACAATGATTTTCCATGAGAAAATGTCTCCATGTCTTCAACGCATGCACTACGACTGCTAACTCCAAATCATTTGTAGCATAATTCAACTCATGGGGTTTAAGCTGTCGTGAGGCATATGAAACATCTCTTCCCTCCTGCATAAGCACTGCTCCAAGTCCTCGACGAGAAGCGTTGTAATACACTCGATAATCCTTGCGTTGATCTGGAAGAATCAACACTGGGGCTGTAACCAAACGTTTCTTCAACTCTTGAAAATTGGCCTCACATTCCTCAGTCCATTTGAACTTGGTGTCCTTCTTCAACAACTCCGTCATGGGCTTTGCAATCTTAGAGAAATTCTCAATGAACTTCCTGTAGTATCCCGCGAGTCCAAGAAAACTCCGGATCTCTCCAACTGACGTGGGTGATTCCCAATTTGTCACTGTGACAACCTTGGTGGGGTCTACTGTTATTCCTTCTCCGGATATAACAAGTCCGAGGAATCCAACTTCCTTCAACCAAAACTCACACTTGCTGAACTTGGCATATAACTGATGTTCTCGGAGCTTCCCAAGTACCAAACGCAAATGCTCCTTGTGCTCCTCTTCATTCTTCGAGTAGACCAACATATCATCAATGAACACCATGATGAACTTATCCAAAAACTCCATAAATACTTTGTTCATCATGTTCATGAAATAGGCAGGCGCGTTAGTCAGCCCAAATGACATAACGGTATACTCATATAGCCCGTACCTTGTGGTAAAAGCTGTCTTAGGTATATCCTGCTCTCGAATCTTCAGCTGATGGTATCCTGATCGCAGATCGATCTTGGAGAATACTTTAGCTCCTTGCAACTGGTCAAACAATTCATTGATCATCGACAACGGGTACTTGTTCTTGATCGTCACTTCATTCAATCCACGGTAATCAACAACCATCCTCAACGATCCATCCTTCTTCTCCACTAGAAGCACTGGCGATCCCCAAGGTGACGCACTTGGGCGAATGTAGCCTTTATCCAGCTCCTTAATCTGCTTCTTAATTTCTTCCAAATCCTTTGCGGGCATCCGATATGGTCTCTTAGATATTGGCCCTGTGCCTGGCAAAAGCTCAATCAAAAACTCAATGTCTCTATCCGGTGGCATGCCTGGCAACTCCTTTGGAAATACATCAGGGAAATCCTTCACCACTGGTACTTCCTCCTGTACATCTCCTGATAAGGAATTCACTTGAGTCCTCTTCGGCACATGCCGGGATACATACTTAATCCTTCTTCCTTCTAGGGTAGTGAGCAAAATCGACTTACTGGCGCAGTCAATGTTCCCTCCATACTTCGATAACCAATCCATGCCTAATATTACATCCAGTCCTTGTGACTCCAATACTATTAGGTCTGAGGGAAACACATAGTTACCAATCCTTAATGGTAACCGATCACACCATAGGCTAGCCATATACTCTGCTCCTGACGAGGTTACTAACATGGGTGACCTAAGGGCTTGGGTCGGTAGGTTAAACTTATCCACAAATCCCCTTGATATGTATGAATGCGATGCACCAGTATCAAAAAGAACGATTGCAGTAAATGACTTAACCAAAAACTTACCTATTACTGCATCTAGCTGCGCTTCAACCTCCTCCACGCTAACGTGGTTCACTTGTCCCCTGTTGAAAGGGTTGGGCTTCTTCCCAGAGCTTCCATTGCCATTTCCATTCTTTGCTTTAGAATACTCCGTGGCGTAATGTCCATTCTTCCCGCACTTGAAACAAGTAATGTGACTTAGATCGTTCTTGGCGGGCGTTGCTGGGTTGGAACGGTTCTGGCCGTTGCTTCCTCCATTCCCATTTCCATTCTTGGGGCCACTATGGTTATGTGAACTCCCTCCATTGGAATTATGGCCCCCATGGTTATGGTGAAGGCGTCTGAGGGAGTCCTGGATTAGGGGGTATCCGGCAGCCGGACTATATACTTTGTCCGGACAGTTGGAGCGTGAAGATACAAGACTCAAGACTCCGTCCCGTGTCCGGATGGGACTCTCCTTTGCGTGGAAGACAAGCTTGGCGATCCGGATATTATATTTCCTTCTTTGTAACCGACTCCATGTAAACCCTAGCCCTCTCCAGTGTCTATATAAACCGGAGAGGTTGGTCCTTAGAGGGACGATCACAATCATAATCGTCATAGGCTAGCTTCTAGGGTTTAGCCTCTACGATCTCGTGGTAGATCAACTCTTGTACTACTCATATCATCAATATCAATCAAGCAGGAAGTAGGGTTTTACCTCCATCGAGAGGGCCCGAACCTGGGTAAACATTGTGTCCCTTGTCTCTTGTTACCATTAGCCTAAGACGCACAGATCGGGACCCCCTACCCGAGATCCGCCGGTTTTGACACTGACATTGGTGCTTTCATTGAGAGTTCCTCTGTGTCATCGCTATAAGGCTTGATGGCTCCTTCAATCGTTAACAACACGGTCCAGGGTGAGGCTTTTCTCCCTGGACAGATCTTCGTGTTCGGCAGCTTCGCACTGCGGGCCAATTCGCTTGGCCAACTGGAGCAGATCGACAGCTACGCCCCTGGCCACCAGGTCAGGTTCGGAAACCTGAACTACACGGCAGATATCTGCGGAGACTCGATCTTCAACGGATTCGGGCCTGTGCCAGGAGCACCGGACAGTCACGATGAGCACGGCTTAGACCTGCTGTCGGACAATGCTCGGGATATTACCCCTGCAGTAGCCCCGGCCCTAAATCTAGAGCAGACTGCGTTGCCCAAGGACGGGTGGATGGACCCCGCCCCGCAGGCTGCACACTCATCGGCGGTAGAGCCGAACACATGCCTCACTCCTAAAGAAGCCTGTGACACCGGACCCCCGGACTCGTATCCGGCTGTAGGTTCCAGTCCGCGCGCTCCCGAGCCCGCCGAACTTGGTTGGGCTCCGGTAATGGAGTTCACCGCCGCGGATATCTTCCAGGACTCTCCCCTTGGCGACGTGCTGAACTCGTTAAAGTCTCTCTCTCTTTGTCAGCAGACTCATGGTCGAACTATGCCCGGCTCGAGTGGAAAGCAGGCGACGAAGGAATTCGTTGCCCACCCACCACCCACTTCATTGCCACTGTCGACGATGTATCAGACGTGCTTGACTTCGACTCCGAAGACATCGATGGTATGGACGACGATGCAGGAGAAGATTCAGAATCACTGGGGCGCTGGACTACCACCTCGTCATACGATATATACATGGTGCATAAGGAGGACGACGTCGACAATCCGGAAGATAAAACTCTCGGGTAAAAGCCAAAATGACGATGCAGACGCTCCAAGTCCAGCAACAGTAAAAATAGCGATAAGAGAACCAGAAAGATCGACACCCCAGTCAACTCCGAAGGCAACAACGACCATATGGACCCAGCAATGGAGCAGGATGAGCCAGGTCACGCCGAACACAGCTCGGAGCAGACGCCCGATCACAATGATCCCGAGGGACGAATTAATCAAACCGCCCCGGGACAAGAACATAGTCTGGATGACGATCATCATCCCGGAAACACGCTTGGAATGAGATAACCTCCACAGAAGGCTTATGGCCACTGCGAGAAGTCTAAAGAAGCAGAAGCAACGGCTAAAGGCCGCACAGGAAACGCTCAATCGCAGATGGAATAAAGTGCTAGACACTAAAGAAAAGTACGGCGATGATCGCCATACAAAGAGCTACCCAAAATGCAAGTTGCTGCCAGAATTCGACGACGAGGCCGTTCCACCAAAGAATAACACGGCCAGGAGGCCGGACAAACCACTTCATAACCGCAACAGAGCAGCTACCGACGCTGCACATGATTTACGCGAGCCCCTGGATAAGAAAGCCGGCGCAGCCAGGTCCATCTACGGGTCTAAAGGACACACCCTGGCTGTAACGCCCCGGATACAACTTTCCATATTCGTAACTCCGACTCTTGCCTTTTCCGGAGATGCTATATGATACTTCCTTCGTGGTTGGGTTTTTGTCGTTTGTTTTGCATTTTGTTCTTGTCTTGCATCTCGTCTCATAGCATCATGCGCATTGCATCGACATTGTTTTCATAAAACTTGCATCCGTTCGTGTTCCGCCGGTTCTCTCCGTTGTCCGTTCAGAGTCCAGACCACACTTGCACGCGCCCGCGGCACCTCCGAAATATTATTTTATAAGTGGCATAAAAATGTTCTCGGAATGGGTTGCAACTTGTCGTGCAGTCTTATTATAGTGTAGACAGAGCGCCTGCCAAGTTTCATCGCATTCGGAGTTCGTTTGACTGCCCAACCGTTAAATATATAACCGCGATATAGTCGGTATATTCGTCGGGTGTTTTCGGTCTCCCAAAACCCGTGCCGGCTGCTATCTCTTCTCTCACCTTAGTCCAGACCCTCTCGTCACAGCCCACCTGCAGCCCACCTAACCCCCCCTCCGCTCTGGACTGTCCGATCGAGATCGAACGGCTCCGAAACGGCCTCAAACCCCCTAACCCTAGCACCCCTACTATATATAGATGTCTCCCCTACCAATTTTGGCCTTCCCCTTCCTTCCACCTTGTTTTCCGCGCAGCCCAATCACCAGCACCACCGCCACCTCCATTTTCGCACCCCCAGCCTCCTCTCGCCACTTGGCGCCACCGCACGGGCCAGCGCCGCCGTCCCCGCTGCCTGGAGCCACTCAAGCCCCGCCACGTCGCCTCCCCTGTATCCCCACTTCCCCGCGGCCCTGCCAGGCCCATTTGGGCCCCGCCGAAGCCCGCCCGAGCCCGTTTGCCGCTCGAGCGCCCTGGGAGCCACTGGCTCCCTCCTCCCGCTCGATCCCGAGCCGGATCGAGACCGCCGCCTCACGCCTCCCGCCGGCGACCCGACAGCCCCGCCGGAGCCAGCAGGTCAGCGCCGTCCCGCCCCGCTCTCCTCCTTCCCTCTCCTTCCTGTCCTTCTTCCTCCTCGCCCTCTCATCTTCTCTCTCTCCCTCGCAGGGCACCGCCGTCGCCCGGGATGCCAAGCGCCGTCGCCAGAGCCGAGCCTCGCCGCCGTGTAGATCGTCGCCCCGGCCTCCTTTTCACCTGATCCGGTCGAGGACCACCGGATCCGGCCACCTGTGGCCCCGTCCCGGCCTCCCCGCGCCTGCCCTCGCCGGAGATGGCCCCGCTCCGCCGCCGCGCCCTGCATCGCCCCGATCCGGTCTCCCCTCCTCGCCGTTGACCGCGTGGGCCACGGCCTCGTCCGGCCCAGCCCGCCTCCAAGCCGACCGGGCCTTGGCCCAGGGTGAGCAGCCCCGCCCCCTCTCCTGTGCACTTGTGGGCTGACTAGATTCGGCCCGTTGCTATTTTTTTTCCTGTTCGGTGACTTTAACATTATCCGGTGAATTACAGTTTTGCAGAACACCCCCTGTTGTTCATGCATATAATAACTCCTCAACCGTGCATCATATTAAAATGATTTCAACATGTAAAATGCTCAGAAAATTGTGTAGATTAATAATATGCCACTTTCATCTATGTTAAAAATGTTTAACATGCTGTTTGTGTTTATTTTGCATAATGCCATGCTAAAATGATTTAATTCATAACTAAATAACCGTAACTCGGTTTTAAATAAACTTTATATGTAAATGGGGTGGAAAAATGCTTAGTTTAACATGGTCCACTTTATTTTCCTGTTTTTAACAACTCTAAAATTATGTAATAGGCAGAACAGTACCAAAACTAGAATATGGACATGAGGATTTATCGGAATTGTTGTTTGTTATTTCCGGCCTCATTTAAACTTGCCTAGATAGGTAGTTTCATTATGTTTCACCCCCTTGCCATGCTAATAACATTTAATATTGTTGGGTACATAACCGAGATCAAACTAAATAATTGATGTGGTGTTTTGCATTTTGAGCTCCACTTAATTTGTAGGATTGTTTGTGCAGTTTGCCATGCCATGCCTTATTAAATCGGACATGCATCATACTTGATTGTGCATCATGCCATGATTATGCTTGTGCATTTACCATGTTGTTTGTTTCTTTCCGGTGTTGCTTCTTAGTTTCGGTAATGTTGTGATTGTGAGGATTCGTTCGACCACTCCCGTTCGTCTTCTTCATGGACTCGTTCTTCTTCCTAGCGGGATTTCAGGCAAGATGACCGCTACCCTGGATCTCACTACTATCATTGCTATGCTAGTTGCTTCGTTCTATCGCTTTGCTGCGCTACCTATCATCTGTTTGTCGAGCCATCCCATGTTGCCATGAACCTCTAACCCTTGACACCTTTCCTATGCAAACCGTTGTTTGGCTATGTTACCGCTTTGCTCAGCCCCTCTTATAGCGTTGCTAGTTGCAGGTGAAGTTGAAGATTGCTCCATGGTGGACAGGATTATGTTGGGATATCACAATATCTCTTATATTATTAATGCATCTATATATTTGGTAAAGGGTGGAAGGCTCGGCCTTATGCCTGGTGTTTTTGTTCCACTCTTGCCGCCCTAGTTTCCGTCATACCGGTGTTATGTTCCCGGATTTTGCGTTCCTTACGTGGTCGGGTGATTTATGGGACCCCCTCGACAGTTTGCTTTGAATAAAACTCCTCCAACAAGGCCCAACATTGGTTTTACCATTTGCCTCACCACCACCTATATTTCCCTTGGGAGTAATTAACCCAAGGGTCATCTTTATTACAGCCCCCCCGGGCCAATGCTTGTCTAAGTGTTGGTCCGAACCAGAGCCACTTGCAGCGCCACCTCGGGGAAACTCGAGGGCTGGTTTTAGTTGTACATAGTGTTCATCCGGTGTTGCCCTGAGAACGAGATATGTGCAGCTCCTATCGGGATTGTCGGCGCATCGGGCGGTCTTGCTGGTCTTGTTTTACCATTGTCGAAATGTCTTGTAAACCGGGATTCCGAGTCTGATCGGGTCTTCCTAGGAGAAGGTCTACTCCTTCGTTGATCATGAGAGCTTGTCATGGGCTAAGTTGGGACACCCCTGCAGGGTATAATCTTTCGAAAGCCGTGCCCGCGGTTATAGGCAGATGGGAATTTGTTAATGTCCGGTTGTAGATAACTTGACACCCGATCCGAATTAAAACGCATCAACCGTGTGTGTAGCCGTGATGGTCTCTTCTCGGCGGAGTCCGGGAATTGAACACGGTTTATGGGTTATGTTTGACGTAAGTAGGAGTTCAGGATCACTTCTTGATCATTACTAGTTGACGACCGTTTCGCTTGCTCTCTTCTCGCTCTTATTTGCGTATGTTAGCCACCATATCATGCTTAGTCGCTGCTGCAGCCTCACCACTTTACCCCTCCTTTCCCTTTAAGCTTTGCTAGTCTTGATACCCATGGTAATGGGATTGCTGAGTCCTCGTGGCTCACAGATTACTACAACAGCAGTTGCAGGTACAGGTTTATGCGATGATCATGACGCGAGAGCGATGCTTGCTTGCGTTGAGTTCTTCTTCTGCTTCTTCGATCAGGGGATAGGTTCCAGGTCGGCAGCCTGGGCTAGCAGGGTGGATGTCGTTTGAGTTTCTGTTTGTGTTTCATCCGTAGTCGGATGTTGCTCTCATGTATTGTGATGTTGTATTCGTGTGGCATTGTATGCCTCTTGTATGTATCCCCATCTATTATGTAATGTTGATGTAATGATATCCACCTTGCAAAGCGTTTCAATATGCGGTTCTATCCTTGGTGGGACCTTCGAGTCTCTTTAGGATAGTATCGCATATTGGGCGTGACAAGTTGGTATCAGAGCCTCGACCGACCATAGGAGCCCCTTGATTGTTGGCTGTTGTTGAGTCTAGAAGAAAGCTATTTTTGAGTCTTAGGATTATATATATATCGGAGAGTAGGATTCTTTTTACTCCTCAGCCCCTTCGTTGCTCTGGTGAGGTCTCCTGACGTAGATGTTTTGTCTTTCCTCTCCTCAAATTTCACTAATTTTTTTTTAGGATCACGCGGGTATCTTGGAATCGTTCCGATGGTTTTGTGACGAGAACATTGTTCTTGGTGCCTCCTGTCTATTTATGTGGCTTTGACCCGGGGAGTTGAGCTCCGAGGTGTTATAGTCACAATTTTATCGTTGCAGTTCTGGAATACCTGAGTTTTGCCGACATCGAAAATCTCTTTTATGCAGTTGTTGATGAGATAACCTCGACGTCACCCAGTACTGGGGAGTTTGAGAGTATTGCCATAACTCGTATAACGGATGCTTTTTGAAGATTGAGGTACACGATTTCCGGAGTTTTCTTGGTTATGTGTTGACGGATGGATACAGCTGGATGTAGGAATTGTTAGTTTGGGTGAGATATATTTCTTCCCCTGTATCCCCAACACCAGATTGCATAACCAGAAAGTTTCAGGATTTTTATAGGTGGGAATTCAAGTAGCTCCTAGAATATCTTTTCGACAGATGCATGATATGAGATTGGGGTTTGACGTCTAGTGGTCCGCCTTTCCACGGTCGTTTTTACAGTGGTCTCGTTGTGTCTTAAAGAACCCTTGGCTATGCTGGTTCGGGGACACTTTGTATGTCATGTGCACTGCCTTGTACATGATGGTGCTGTACAATCGAGCCCGTGTGGGCCCCACCACGAAAACTTCGGACGAAATCTCTATCATATGTTTGTTCCGGCTTATTTCTGCAAGCCAATCCTTTGTTTTGTTTTATTTGTGGTATTCGAGTTGCTTCAAAGTCAAGTGTTGAATCCATACCTTTCCTAAATGGTGTTCTCATATTTCTATGGGAGTGCTAATCCTTCTTGATCATTGAGGTTGTCATGTTAATTCTTTTCCAACCGGCGTGCTTCTCTTCAAGTGGATCCGATCATTTTCAACATCCGCAAGATCAATTCTAAGTTTTCTCAACGGTATCCGTTTCATTCCTCCCAAGTTGTCTTTGTTTTCCCACCCTCCCACCCTTTTTCTGCAAGGACTCATATATGTTAATCAAGTATCCATTTATTCATGTGAAGTCTATTCACTCTTTTCAATCAATGTTCTGATCTGGTGATCCCTCGTGAAGATGCTCACAAGCTTCAAGTTCATCATTCTTCATTCTCGTATTCTTCTCCGGTGGATTAATTTCAAGCTTTCAGTGTTGATCATATTCTTTTCCTCGTGTCAAATGCTTTTTCATACCAGTGCACCTCTTAATCTTTCACTTCTCGCTATTCATTTGTTCTGGAGTGCTGAAGATATCTCACAAGACTTGTGTTTCCATTCTCAATACGTTCAATATATTTTGAGGTTGTTATCTCATTCAAGTAATTTAATTCAACTGGTGCAATCCCCCTTTCAATCATTGTTCAACGGTGTATCTTTTAGTGGGCCCTAACCCACAGGTCTTTTTCCAGGATCTTACCTGACTCTTCTAATTTTCCCGGAGCCATTCCCAAAGTCTTTCAAAGTTTGACGTAAGAATGAATTATCATCAGTCATATGTCTTTCTCCAAGATCTTTCAAACTCTTTTCATCGTTGGCTCAACCCCCTTCGCTTTTCATTCTCCCAGAGTATCTCAACAATTCATGGTGGTTCTCATCATCATTCTCAACATGTGAAGACCGAAGAAGAGTTCCTCTTAAATCCTTACCCGTTCTTCCAAAGATGCGTAGTTCAAGCTTGATGCCATCCTCTCATAATTGTTTTCGATTGTGAGAATTCTTTTCAACCATCTGATGCATTTCAGGAGTCGCTTCCTTTCTTGATAATCCATATGCCATCATTTCTGAATATTACTCATTCTCAACCTTCAACTTTTGTTCTCCAAATCTTACCGATGGATCATTCAAGTATTCTCTAATAAGCTCATGATATCTTCGTTCACTTGTATCTAAATCCCCTCAAGTATCTTCATTCTTCTCGGTGAATTGTGCCTTTGCTACTTTCATTTTCAATTCTTACGGTGGTTCGTTCAGGATTTCTGTTCCTCCGTTATGATATCAAATATTCGTTGTTTCCAAATCCCACCGGTGGTTCCATCAATACCTTCTCAAGTTTGCGCTATATCCCTCTTAATCCTTTCTACAAGAATAAGTAGTATGCCAAATCCGTTGCTTGTCATCAATTAAATTTGAAGAAGGATAAGCATACAATAAATCTTATTCTTATTTCCTCGAGGTGATTCAATTCTTTTCTTCCGAAGATTGTTCATGATGAAGTAATTCTCGGTTCTAGTGTTCATCTTTTCTTTCCGGAGTTCCAAGTTTTCTCGGTTATATCATCGCAAAGCTCCATCTAAATCATTGCAAGGCTTCACCTTGTGTTTCCAACTTCTCTTTCTTTCTATCATCCTTTCATTACCGGAGTTCTTCATGGAGGCGCTACATGATGGTTCATCAAGGATTCTTTTCATTCTTCAATTGTTCTTCAAGATTTCTCTTGAAGTTATGATCCGTCAAGCTATACTCAAAATTAAACATGGTGCTCAACACATGTTTTGTTTTGAGGAGTTCAAGTACTCTTCTTCTTGCATTCTAAAGTGCAATTCTTTCTACCTTATCATTTGAGGTGGTGTTATGTCATTCTTGATAATTTTGAGTTCGTGTTTCTTGATTCACATGTTCTCAAGAATGAGGTATTTTAAATCCATCAATCTCTTCGTTGGAGTTAGCTCGGTAAAGATTTCACCTAAAGCCTTCCCTAAGGAGTGTTGCTATTTGTGGTGCTTATCAATGATTCAAGTTTTCTCCTATCCTCTCAGCAAAAGCAGTTTTCATCTCTTCTTTGATCTCAAACAAGCAATTGTTTTTCGTTAGTGGCAGAATTTCACTTCAAGCGTTGAGATGTTTCCATAAGCCCACTACAAGTTTATTCGTTTCGTTGTTGGTTTTCCAACAACTACGTTCTATTCTTCTTTGCACAGATGCTTTCCAAGCTGTTTTGTGGTAGAAGTTGGCATTTTCTTCTTCATTCTGTTATTCCGATGATCTATCTTCTATTCCTTCTTTCGGAGGCAATGTGATGTTGCTCTCTTCACCCATCATCTCGTTTTATCAAGATCATGTCATTTTCATGCTTATCCATTGAACCGGCGTGTCGTGTTTTCATTCGAGTTCTCTCATCTTATCAAGTTTTGCCTCCTTCCTCAACCGGAGAGCTGTCTGAAATCTTTCTTACCGCTTGTGCCATTCTTTTAATAGTTTCGGAGGTAGTGTGTTGTTGATCTCATCAAGTATCCTCTAATCTTGTCAAATTCATGTTCAATTCCTTCTATTTTCAGTCGGAGTGCTGTCCAAATTATATCATCATTATTCATTCTTATCTCGTTACAACTGGAGTGGTTCCGAATTCCTTCTTGTCCATTGTACTCGTCATTCATGTCTTTGCAACCTACACGGTTCTCTAATGTTCCTTGTTCCTCTTTTCTAACGGAGTGTTTTCAACTTTGTTCATCTTCGTTGTTTTCTTTCTTCATTTTGCTCAACCTCTCAAGGTTCATGGTTTCACTCGTTTGTCGAAGAAGCAACTTAGTTTTACCTCTTCTCTTGCTTTTCCTTTTCCCTCCGGTGCCATCCTAGATCTCGGGACGAGATCCTCTCGTAGTGGTGGAGTGTTGTAACGCCCCGGATACAACTTTCCATATTCGTAACTCCGACTCTTGCCTTTTCTGGAGATGTTATATGATACTTCCTTCGTGGTTGGGTTTTTGTCGTTTGTTTTGCATTTTGTTCTTGTCTTGCATCTCGTCTCATAGAATCATGCGCATTGCATCGGCATCGTTTTCATAAAACTTGCATCCGTTCGTGTTCCGCCGGTTCTCTCCGTTGTCCGTTCGGAGTCCAGACCACACTTGCACGCGCCCGCGGCACCTCCGAAATATTATTTTATAAGTGGCATAAAATTTTTCTCGGAATGGGTTGCAACTTGCCGTGCGGTCTTATTATAGTGTAGACAGAGCTCCTGCCAAGTTTCATCGCATTCGGAGTTCATTTGACTGCCCAACCGTTAAATATATAATCGCGATATAGTCGGTATATTCGTCGGGTGTTTTCGGTCTCCGAAAACCCGTGCCGGACTGCTATCTCTTCTCTCCCCACAGTCCAGACCCTCTCGTCACAGCCCACCTGCAGCCCACCTAACCCCCCCGCTCCGGACCATCCGATCGAGATCGAACGGCTCCGGAACGGCCTCAAACCCCCTAACCCTAGCCCCCCTACTATATATAGATGTCTCCCCTACCAATTTTGGCCTTCCCCTTCCTTCCACCTTGTTTTCCGTCCAGCCCAATCATCAGCACCGCCGCCACCTCCATTTCCGCACCCCCAGCCTCCTCTTGCCACTTGGTGCCACCGCACGGGCTAGCGCCGCCGTCCCCGCTGCCTGGAGCCACTCAAGCCCCACCACGTCGCCTCCCCTGTATCCCCACTTCCCCGCGGCCCTGCCAGGCCCATATAGGCCCCGCCGAAGCCCGCCCGAGCCTGTTCGCCGCTCGAGCGCCCTGCGAGCCCCTGGCTCCCTCCTCCCGCTCGATCCCGAGCCGGATCGAGACCGCCGCCTCACGCCTCCCGCCGGCGACCCGGCAGCCCCGCCGGAGCCAGCAGGTCAGCGCCGTCCCGCCCCGCTCTCCTCCTTCCCTCTCCTTCCTATCCTTCTTCCTCCTCGCCCTCTCATCTTCTCTCTCTCCCTCGCAGGGCACCGCCGCCGCCCGGGATGCCAAGCGCCGCCGCCGGAGCCGAGCCTCGCTGCCGTGTAGATCGTCGCCCCGGCCTCCTCTTCACCTGATCCGGTCGAGGACCACCGGATCCGGCCACCTGTGGCCCCGTCCCGGCCTCCCCGCGCCTGCCCTCGCCGGAGATGGCCCCTCTCCGCCGCCGCGCCCTGCATCGCCCCGATCCGGTCTCCCCTCCTCGCCGTTGACCGCGTGGGCCACGACCTCGTCCGGCCCAGCCCGTCTCCAAGCCGACCGGGCCTTGGCCCAGGGTGAGCAGCCCCGCCCCCTCTCCTGTGCACTTGTGGGCTGACTAGATTCGGCCCGTTGCTATTTTTTTTCCTGTCCAGTGATTTTAACATTATCCGGTGAATTACAGTTTTGCAGAAAACCCCCTGTTGTTCATGCATATAATAACTCCTCAACCGTGCATCATATTAAAATGATTTCAACATGTAAAATGCTCAGAAAATTGTGTAGATTAATAATATACCACTTTCATCTATGTTAAAAATGTTTAACATGCTGTTTGTGTTTATTTTGCATAATGCCATGCTAAAATGATTTAATTCATAACTAAATAACCGTAGCTCGGTTTTAAATAAACTTTATATGTAAATGGGGTGAAAAAATGCCTAGTTTAACATGGTCCACTTTATTTTCATGTTTAACAACTCTAAAATTATGTAATAGGCATAACAGTACCAAAACTAGAATATGGACATGAGGATTTATCGGAATTGTTGTTTGTTATTTCCGGCCTCATTTAAACTTGCCTAGATAGGTAGTTTCATTATGTTTCACCCCCTTGCCATGCTAATAACATTTAATATTGTTGGGTACATAACCGAGATCAAACTAAATAATTGATGTGGTGTTTTGCATTTTGAGCTCCACTTAATTTGTAGGATTGTTTGTGCAGTTTGCCATGCCATGCCTTATTAAATCGGACATGCATCATACTTGATTGTGCATCATGCCATGATTATGCTTGTGCATTTACCATGTTGTTTGTTTCTTTCTGGTGTTGCTTCTTAGTTCCGGTAATGTTGTGATTGTGAGGATTCGTTCGACTACTCCCGTTCGTCTTCTTCATGGACTCGTTCTTCTTCCTAGCGGGATTTCAGGCAAGATGACCGCTACCCTGGATCTCACTACTATCATTGCTATGCTAGTTGCTTCGTTCTATCGCTTTGCTGTGCTACCTATCATCTGTTTGTCGAGCCATCCCATGTTGCCATGAACCTCTAACCCTTGACACCTTTCCTATGCAAACCGTTGTTTGGCTATGTTACCGCTTTGCTCAGCCCCTCTTATAGCGTTGCTAGTTGCAGGTGAAGTTGAAGATTGCTCCATGGTGGACAGGATTATGTTGGGATATCACAATATCTCTTATATTATTAATGCATCTATATATTTGGTAAAGGGTGGAAGGCTCGACCTTATGCCTGGTGTTTTTGTTCCACTCTTGCCGCCCTAGTTTTCGTCATACCGGTGTTATGTTCCCGGATTTTGCGTTCCTTACGTGGTCGGGTGATTTATGGGACCCCCTCGACAGTTTGCTTTGAATAAAACTCCCCCAGCAAGGCCCAACATTGGTTTTACCATTTGCCTCACCACCACCTATATTTCCCTTAGGAGTAATTAACCCAAGGGTCATCTTTATTACAGCCCCCCCCGGGCCAATGCTTGTCTAAGTGTTGGTCCGAACCAGAGCCACTTGCAGCGCCACCTCGGGGAAACTCGAGGGCTGGTTTTAGTTGTACGTAGTGTTCATCTGGTGTTGCCCTGAGAACGAGATATGTGCAGCTCCTATCGGGATTGCCGGCGCATCAGGCGATCTTGCTGGTCTTGTTTTACCATTGTCGAAATGTCTTGTAAACCGGGATTCCGAGTCTGATCGGGTCTTCCTAGGAGAAGGTCTACTCCTTTGTTGATCACGAGAGCTTGTCATGGGCTAAGTTGGGACACCCCTGCAGGGTATAATCTTTCGAAAGCCGTGCCTACGGTTATAGGCAGATGGGAATTTGTTAATGTCCGGTTGTAGATAACTTGACACCCGATCCGAATTGAAACGCATCAACCGTGTGTGTAGCCGTGATGGTCTCTTCTCGGCGGAGTCCGGGAAGTGAACACGGTTTATGGGTTATGTTTGACGTAAGTAGGAGTTCAGGATCACTTCTTGATCATTACTAGTTGACTACCATTCCGCTTGCTCTCTTCTCGCTCTTATTTGCGTATGTTAGCCACCATATCATGCTTAGTCGGTGCTGCAGCCTCACCACTTTACCCCTCCTTTCCCTTTAAGCTTTGCTAGTCTTGATACCCATGGTAATGGGATTGCTGAGTCCTCGTGTCTCACAGATTACTACAACAACAGTTGTAGGTACAGGTTTATGCGATGATCATGACGCGAGAGCGATGCTTGCTTGCGTTGAGTTCTTCTTCTGCTTCTTCGATCAGGGGATAGGTTCCAGGTCGGCAACCTAGGCTAGCAGGGTGGATGTCGTTTGAGTTTCTGTTTGTGTTTCATCCGTAGTCGGATGTTGCTCTCATGTATTGTGATGTTGTATTCGTGTGGCATTGTATGCCTCTTGTATGTATCCCCATCTATTATGTAATGTTGATGTAATGATATCCACCTTGCAAAGCGTTTCAATATGCGGTTCTATCCTTGGTGGGACCTTCGAGTCTCTTTAGGATAGTATCGCATATTGGGCGTGACACCGGCGCAGGACTATGGTCACCAAAATGATCATACCGATCGGATACCAGTTCGGAGTCAACACTGGACACAACAACAGTCGACAGTATGCCACAGCACGTCCAGATACAGAGGGGCTGCTCACCCCCTGTGCTTCACCGAAGAAGTACTGGACCATGAATTTCCACATGGTTTTAAACCTGTGAACATAGAGGCATACGACAGAACGACAGACCCAGGGGTCTGGATCGAGGATTTTATCCTGCATATACATATGGCTCGTGGGGACAACCTCCATGCCATCAAATACCTTCCCCTCAAGTTGAAGGGGCCAGCTCGACACTAGTTGAAAAGCCTCCCCGAAAATTCAATTGGAAGTTGGGAGGAACTCGAGGACGCTTTCAGGGCCAATTTTCAAGGGACTTATGTCCGGCCTCCGGATGCGGACGATTTAAGTCACATAATCCAACAGCCCGGAGAGTCCGCCCGCAAGCTTTGGAACAGATTCCTCACTAAGAAGAATCAAATTGTCGATTGTCCGGATGCCGAAGCCTTAGCAGCCTTCAAACACAGCATCCGAGATGAGTGGCTCGCCAGACACCTCGGCCAAGAAAAGCCAAGGACAATGGCAGCCTTAACAAGCCTTATGACCCGCTTTTGCACAGGTGAAGATAGCTGGTTGGCCCATAAAGGCACCAGTGACCCAAGTACATCCGAAATCAGGGATGGCAACGGGAAGCCACGGCACAATAAAAACAAAAGGCAAAACAAGGAAGAGAGTCCGGACAACACAACAGTCAACGCCGGATTCAGGGGCTCTCGACCCAGTCAAAAGAAGCCATTTAAAGCCAGCAAGGAGGGACCATCCGGCCTAAACAAAGTCCTGGATAGACTGTGTCAAATTCATGGCACCCCCGACAAACCTGCGAACCACACTCACAGAGAGTGCCGGGTCTTCAAGTAGGCCGGCAAATTAAACGCTGAACACAAGGGAAGGGGAACACCAAGTGGAGACGAGGATGAACCTCGCCAGTGGAACACTGGGGGGCAGAAAAAATTCCCACCAGAGGTAAAAACAGTAAACATGATCCACGCGACTCACACACCCACGAGAAGGTGCGAACGCACACTCAGAGACGCATACGATGTAAGGCCTGTCGCCCCCAAACTTAATCACTGGTCAGCCTGCCCGATCACCTTCGATCACAGGGACTGCCCGACTCGTATGCGGCACGGAGGATCAGCTGCCTTGGTGCTCGACCCAATAATCAACGGATACCATCTCACTCGCGTCCTCAT
Source organism: Triticum dicoccoides (assembly GCF_002162155.2). Taxonomy (NCBI): domain Eukaryota; kingdom Viridiplantae; phylum Streptophyta; class Magnoliopsida; order Poales; family Poaceae; genus Triticum; species Triticum dicoccoides. Next base: position 415,970,919 of record NC_041383.1, read on the forward strand.
GGACGGCGACAACAGTCTCTGTTTAATATACCAGGACACTGTCTGCAGGATGGGGATAGACCCATCCAGAATTAGACAAAGCAACACCGCCTTTGAAGGGGTGATACCAGGCGTTGAAGCCCACGACAGGGGCTCCGTCATACTGGAGGTAACATTCGGTTCCCCCGGCAACTCCAGAAGCGAAGAACTACTCTTCACCATCGCCGCCCTCCAAAGGGGCTATCACGCATTGCTCGGGAGAACGACATTCGCCCGCTTCAACGTAGTACCACATTACGCCTACCTCACACTCAAGATGCCTGGTCCACGCGGCGTCATCACCATTAACGGAAACACAGAGCGCTCCTCACGCGCGGAGGAATACGCGACGGTTCTAGCAGCCGGACTCTAAGTGGCCTCCAATACCAGAAAGCATGGCTGGTCGTTAAGACCATGGACATGGCTAGACAAGTCCGGCAGCCCGAATAAACCTGAGCTAGGGCACCATGTACGTAATCCTATAGAGGACACCAGGGGCTATAGATATTTAATACAGCCCCACTGTTGGCTTGACCTTATTAACAGGCCAATGTCTTACACTTTTACTATCCATCGCACGCTTATGTTATACTCTCCTACATGAGTTTTTTCTTTTTCACAGACACAATTCGCGCGATGCCCTTCCAGGAAACGGCACAACGGAGACAAATGTGCAGACGTGCAGCAGGGCCCCGCTTAAAGGTTTCTCTTTAGATTATGCCCCTGTGTAAACCTTTTTATTGTCTCTTGTTGTTTCCACATCCCATGGGTACTATACCCACAGAGGGTACTGCCGTTATTGGCATTTCGCCACGACAGACTAATGCACGTACCTGCAACTACATGGTTCATAATGAAAGGGCATTCTTCAGCCCATTTTATATTGCAAAGTCCGAATACCTTCGGGAGTGTTCGGCGTCACGAGTTTGGCCTTATATGCATCAGCTCCGAATCATGTCTTTGGTCAAATGTTGGGTTTGCCCGGCTCCTGGGTTTTCCACCTTACGTTCTGTTCTTATCGGCTAAAGCGGCCAAAGGAGAACTACTGCGATTGTGCCCTGGTTATTCCGGACGAGCACCTCAGTAGAGAAAGCCGAAAACTGACTGTCATGATGCAGCGAGAGACTGTTCAACCACTCGAAGACTTACCGGAATCTTTAGGATTCCTCCGCATTAACGAAGGACCGTTCCCCGGTCATGTACACACGCGCCCGTATTCGGATGTACGCGAAGGTACCAGGGGCTACATAGTAGCCCCACCGTCAAACTCCTATGGCTAAGTGAAAGTGTTACAGCTATATAGTCCAGTTGCCTAGTCCGACGTGCGATCACCTCCTTAATGGACCAAGACGTTGGATCAAGTGTGATTACGCATATTTTTCGCAAACACCCCCGCATTGTATGCATGGAGGCTGAAGCCAACGACTGCTAACTTTCAGATTACACATATACATAAAAACGGCCGCACATGAGGCACAATTAATACTTTTGGGCACAAAGTATAAATATAGCCTCATAATCAAAATAACATTGTTTTTACAATGACACGATTTGTCATTCGAACATGACATTTTTCGAGCACAAAGCCTCTATTAACTGAGCACCTTCCGTTACCGCTCCAAGTAGTGCTCGGTCGGATCCTGGCCTCCCGCCGGATTCTGGGTCGCAACGATGGTGGCCTCCATATCTGTCCAATATGCTTTAACGCGGGCAAGAGCCATTCGTGCACCCTCTATGCACGCCGACCTTCTCATGGCATCGATTTGTGATACGACACCAAGGAATTGTTGCACTAAACCAAAATAACTGTCCGACTTTGGCTCCTTCGGCCAAAGATGGTCTATTACAGACCACATCGCAAGACCGGACAGCCTATGAAGCTCAGCCACATCAGCCATCTTCTCACTCAACAGCAATGGGCGCGCGGGAGCATTGAATTGTGACCAGAACAGCTTCTCCACTTCTTTATCACCTTGATCCTCGAAAAACTTGGCTGCATCAGCTGCACTATTCGCCAAGTCCGCATACGCGTCTGCAGGACTCCAGCGTCGATCTAGGGGAGCATACTTCGGATCCAAAAGCTTCATCCGCAACAAGTAGGGGTTCCTAGCCGCGATTTTCCCGGCCTGTCGAAGCTCCTCCCGCACATCCCTGATTTCGGTCCGCATCTCGTTGGACGCATTAAGTGCCTTGTTCAGGTCAGCCGAATTAACCTGATTCTCCTTTTCAAGGAGCTCATACCGGTCGGCGGCATTTTTCAACTCCACAGCCATTTTGGCTATCTTTTCTTCGCTTCGGCGATGAGCAGCCTGTTCGGCTCTCAAATCTTCGGCCGCCTTTAGGGCAGCCGCATTGCTAGCCCGAGCTTGTTCCTTGTCCTGGGCAAGTTCTGCCCTCAGGGCTTCCACGGCAGCAGCACCGTCTACAGTCCAAGCATGTCGCATTAATATTATGCCCCTCTCAAATTTTCCTACACAACATAATAAGGAAAGCAGAGCACATACCTTGTGACTCGTTCAGTCGCTCGTTCACCAGCATGATATCGGCATCAATAGCTCCAATCTGCCTCCTTAGTTCGGCAACTTCAACGGACTGGTCGGCTGCTGGATCCTTAGACACCTGCGCATATATACAGCGCAATCATTACTTACACATTATGATCCTCCGTTTGCTGCCTAGGGCGGGCAACCAGAGTCTCAGGGGCTACTATCCATATGGAGCACACCTAGCGCGTGCCTCAGAGCCAAAAAATTATGTATTTTTCATTACATACCTCAAAGCCTCTGAGCAGGCTCGTAAATGCTTCATTCAAACCGCTTGTGGCGGATGAAATCTTCTTGAGCACCATGCTCATTAATGAGCGGTGCTCCTCCGAGAGTGCAACTCGCTCCAGAAGGCCCATCAGTATGTACGGCCGGACACTATGCCGGACGCTTCTCATCGCCCCCCGTGGGAGACGAACGCTCCGGGCTTAGGGCGGCTGAAGGATTAGCTTCTGACTTCGGCAGATCCGGACTCCTCCATGATGACACCTCGGGGTCGCCCGCCTCATGAGGCGGAGAGGTTGGTGGGGTCTCACTCTCCATCATCTCCAGAGGGAGATCCCCCGAAGACGAACTCTGTCGAGAAGAGCTGCTAGCCGGACTGCAAAAAATGAATCCTGGTTATTGTTCTTGGAGAAATGCAGTACCTTCGAATTTACGATTAACTCACAGCTCGGTTGAGGGCTGGCCCATCGGCAGGCATGACGCGGTAAGGGCTCCTTTCGTGGCAGGGCCCCCTGGTGACGCTTTCTTCCCTTGCTTGGGCACCTCCGTATCCAAGTCTTCGTAGGCGGCCCTCTTCTTCCCGCGCGGGGAGGAGGCTTTAGACTCCCCTCCCCGACTATCCTCCTTAGGGGAGGTAGCAATTCCCCCAGTTTGGATGCGCAGTGTGTGAAGTTCGGCTTCTCTGTTCTTCCCTTCGTATTTCCCTGAGGGCATTTTTCTAAGCACCCGACCAAGCATCTTGGCTATGGTAGGACTAGGCGAGCCTTCGAGAAGTGGCGCCGGACACCTGATTCTCTCCGCCTTGCTGAGCCATTCCTGGCCATGGAGGATTTTTAGAATAATGATTATGATAAATATAAACGAAGTGTTCGGTTTCGGGGTTACTTACTTGGGTATCTGGGCGATTGCAACTTAGGCCCGCATCCTCGGTGGTGTCCGGACACATTACTTGTGGTCCAAAGAATAATTTACACATCCCTTCGAGCGTCAGGCCGAAGAAGTGCAGAATAGTCCGTGGACCCTCTGGATTGAACTCCCACATCCGGAGAGGCCGGCGTTTGCACGACAACATCCGTCGGATTAGCATTACCTGAATTATGCTAACAAGGTTAATGTCCCTCTCGAGAAGCTCTCGGATACGGCTCTGCAGTGTTGGTACATCACTAGCAGACCCCCAATCCTGTCCTACGTTGGTCCACGACGCCAGCTGTGATGGAGGGCCCGAGCGAAAGTCGGGGGCAACCACCCACTTTGTGCCTCTGGGAGCCGTGACGTAAAACCACCTCCGCTGCCATAAATCGGATACCTCTGGGAAAGAACCCTCTGGCCATGGGGCGTCGGCGTTCCTGCTTATTATGGCACCTCCGCACTCTGCATGTCGCCCCTCGATCATCTTCGGCTTCACATTGAAGGTCTTGATCCATAAGCCGAAGCGTGGAGTGACGTGGAGAAAAGCCTCGCACACAATAATGAACGACGAGATATGGAGGATAGCGTCCAGAGCTAGATCGTGAAAATCTAACCCGTAATAGAACATGAGCCCCCTCACAAAGGGATCAAGGGTGAGGCCCAAGCCGCGGAGGAAGTGAGAACAAATACGACGCTCTCATTAGGCTCGAGAGTTGGGATGACCTGCCCTGGAGTAGGAAGCCTGTGCTGGATGTTGACAGTCAGATATCCGACCTCTCTAAGCCTCACAATGTCCTCCTCTTTGACCGAGGAGGCCACCCACCGGCCCTGAGAGTTGGATCTGGACATATTGGAGGATCTGGGGTGTTTGAGTTTGGGTCTCGGGTGTTAGAACTCGAGATGCGAAAGGGCGCAAGGGTGGTGGAAAAGAGGTATAGGCCTCGGCCCCTTTATAAGGGGGGGGGGGGTGAATATCAAGAGTCCTCAGTGTTACCACTTGAGGCTTATCTAAAAACACGGAGTCATACCAACAGTCGTCGTGGGGTTGCACACGCCCGTATTGATGGAAGATCCTGTAATAAGGGAAACATGATCTCTGCTTTGGCAGGGCATGCTAGTAAAACCACCTCACAACGTGTATCGAGGTGGGATAAGAAAAACCGGTTCGTGTTGGGCCGGGCCATGATGCAAGGGCACGACGTACAAAGATTGCCAGCGGATCAGAGTTAAGCTATGCTCCCTACGGTGGTATGTGAAGATCATCTTGCAGATCCGGACACGGTCTAAGTGTTCGATAATTACTTTCGAGTATTCGGAGATGGAACCCGCCTTGCAATGCCGGAGACAAAACTGTGCGCCGGACTCATCGTCATTGAAGCCTGGTTCGGGGGCTACTGAGGGACTCCTGGATTAGGGGGTATCCGGACAGCCGGACTATATACTTTGTCCGGACTGTTGGAGCGTGAAGATACAAGACTCAAGACTCCGTCCCGTGTCCGGATGGGACTCTCCTTTGCGTGGAAGACAAGCTTGGTGATCCGGATATTATATTTCCTTCTTTGTAACCGACTCCATGTAAACCCTAGACCTCTCCGGTGTCTATATAAATCGGAGAGGTTGGTCCTTAGAGGGAGGATCACAATCATAATCGTCATAGGCTAGCTTCTAGGGTTTAGCCTCTATGATCTCGTGGTAGATCAACTCTTGTACTACTCATATCATCAATATCAATCAAGCAGGAAGTAGGGTTTTACCTCCATCGAGAGGGCCCGAACCTGGGTAAACATTGTGTCCCTTGTCTTCTTTTACCATTAGCCTAAGACGCACATATCGGGACCCCCTACCCGAGATCCGCCGGTTTTGACACCGACAGCGTCCTCCCGAGTTCGGGGTAAAATAGGGCCTCTGCTGAGCTCCTGAATTGTACTTCCCTGCCCATACTTCCTCTTGCGGTTGTCAATCTGTTGATGCTTCCCTTCAATCATGAGAGCTCTATCTACCAACTCCTGGTAGTTGTTGAAGGTTGCCACCATCAACTGCATGCTCAGCTCATCATTCAGTCCTTTCAGAAACTTCTCCTGCTTAGCGGCATCTGTAGCAACGTCATCCGGGGCATAACGTGCTAACTTACTAAAATCATCCACATACTAGCCCACTGTGCGTCATCCTTGGCGCAAATTGCAAAACTCGCAACTCTTCATGGCCATAGCTCCTGCTGAAACATGAGCAGTGTGATAAGCCTGCTACAACCGGTCTGATGTGACATTGTCGATGGGGTAAGTGGCTGTGAAGTTCTCCCACCATGATGCTGCGGGTCCATCAAGCTGATGTGTGGCAAAACACACTCTCTCCGCATCTGTGCATCCTGCAGTGGTCAACTCCCTTCCAATCTTGCGGAGCCAATCATCTGCAACAATCGGCTCGGTGCTACTGGAGAACACCGGTGGATTCAGCCTTAGAAAACAGGCTAAGTGGTCAACAGGTGGTGGTGGTGGGTTGTTGTTGTTGTTCCCCTGGTTCTGATTCTAGACTAGTAGCTGCATCAGGGTACTCTGCTGCTGGATCAACTGAGTGAGCTCCGGCAGGAAAACAAATCTATTGTCACGTCTCGGAGGCATCTGATGGCTTTAGAAAATATGAGAAAATAGAATAGAATGAGGTCTAGAGGGAAAACACTACCCATATGCACATGATACAAACACAATCATATCACTTCAATCAATTCAAACAGGTCATACAATCGGTCTAAATATCATTACAAAGTGCTCGGACTATACTATATACATGGGGAAATACTACTACTGATATGGTGGTCGTCTAGAAGTTCTAATCGGTGGAAGACTCCATGATATCTGCTCCAACTTCATCAACATAGTCATCATCACTATCATCAGGGTCCGAGTCGGTGTCGTCGATGATGATGTAGTTCTCCAGACAAGTGGAAACGTCGTCATCTCCTCCTGGCGCGGGGTCTCCCATGAATACTCCTAGCTTCCTCGTCAAATCGTCATTCTTCTCCATGAGTATCATCATCTCCTCCTCATATCCATCACATGTAGACTTGAGTTCTTCCTCCAGCTCCGTGATCCTGGTCATTGCCTTCTTCAGATCTATCATGCCTGCGCACATCTGGTTCTCCTGGCGTCGAATGTGCTGGTTTAACTCCTGGATGAAAGCTGCAATGGACCTATCCCTCCTGGTACTGATCATCTCTAATTGCTCATCTCGGCACTTGTAAATCTGGTACATAGTATCCTTGAGATCCCTGTGGTAAACTTCTCCAATGCGTCCCATGGTGATGTGGGCTGCCACGCTCTTTCCTAGACTCCAGGTTGGTGCATCAAAAGAAAACTCTATGGGCTCAGTGACTGGCATGAACGTCCTTCCTGGAACTTGAACTCGAATCATCCAACGCTCCTCTTCTGGTAAAGTGGGGATGTACGTCCCAGTGAATCTTGGTATTCTGATGTTCAGGTACCTAGTAACTTCCTTCAAGTGTCGTCCAAAAGGTGTATCTTCATTCGGTTGTGAAAACTTGTTCCTTGCATCCGCCATCCTATAGAGTAGAAAAGTGAGAGGAGTCAGAAATGAGAAGAGAGGAGTGACCTATGGTTTTAGCTTAGTGGCCGTGTCCTACAGTCAGCGTGTGCTCTGATACCATCTTGTAGCGACCAGACCTCAAACAGTCTATTCTCTGTGCATCAGTGTGTACCCTAGATCGGTAATGCTGACACACACAGTACTTGAGGATTTATAACAGAGTTTCAATCAAACACTTATTACATGGAATGTCTCAAAACATATCTTATTACAATAATATGGCTTAAGGCCATCTAAAAACAATAACATCGGAAGGCTTGGAAGACAAAGTGAGTCCATCAACTCCAACGGCATAGCTAAGTGAAAGACAACGACCTATGACACCTTACTTGTCATCTGAAAAGTCTGCAACATGAAACATTGCAGCCTGAAACGGGTCAGCACATGGAATATGCTGGCAATGTAACACAAAGACTAATGAACAGAATAATTGCTACCACTACATGCATATATGGCTGGTGGAAAGCTCTATGGTTACAGTTTTGCATAAAGCCAATTTTTCCCTACAACAAAGGAATAAATTTTATTTAACTATCATGGTGGTTGTTAAACATTGAGAAGGTTCCTCCAACTCAATCCCAATTAAACATCATCATTATACACAATCAAATTAATTTAGAGTGATGAGATCAACATGATAATCCAAGAACCAGATACTCAAGATGTCCATAACCGGGGACACGGCTAACCATGATTAGTTTCTACACTCTGCAGAGGTTTGCGCACTTTTCCCCACAAGACTCGAACACAGCCATGATCGGAGATTCGAGACAGAGTCTTTCTGAAGCATTAACTATCTACTCTGGGTAGACAGTACCACCCACAACCCACTACATCTGCTAGTCTACCTTTTCAAGAGCTTCACGTAACTTACTCAACTATGCCAGAGCCCATATTGGCTTGTGGCTGCACACGGAAGTTTCTAGCATGAATAATCTTATGATCCCTTTGAGCCTGGGTGGCGGACCGTAGGATGATCACACGGGCCGGGATATCCTAGGACAACACTGGATTCTCCAGGTGCCCTGACAACCACTGGGTACTCCAGGGTGCCTCAAGCAATCCACCCAGATGTGTACTTAAGTAGGCACCTTACTTTAACCATTAATTTACAATACTCACATCTGTCATGGATACACTTACCGAAACCACGTCTACAAGCATAGCATAGCAATAAGCATCACGTAAAGGTAACTCCCAAAGGTTTGATAATAAACAGGACAATAGGTTCTACCTCATCATCTACTTCCCAAAACCCACATGTTAAAACAGATCCTAACCATGCAATGTTTGAGGGTTGATCTAATGCAATAAAAGTGGGTAGTAAAGAGGTATTATCAAAGTGTTACTTGCCTTCTGATGATCCGGAAAACCTAGAGACTCGTAGTAGCACGCTTCGCACTCCGGGTACTCTATCGCAAACAAACAAAGCATACAATAATCACTCAACTAGAAGCACGGGTAAAACTCAAATAAAAGATCTAACCAGAAAGTTCAACTGAAGAACTCCGGTTTGCAAAAAGAATCAAATCAAACGAAGCAACGAAACTCAAACTGCAAAAGAAACAAGATCCATTTACTAATCTGGACTAAAGTCAAATTTTACAGTACCAAAATCTTGTTCAAGTTGTTTAAACAGAAAGAGGGCTCCCAGACGAAGATCTAGGCGTTCGAAATCACCTGATTCCGACAAACGAGCGAAAAGATAAACTAAAACAAAAATCAGGGCAGAAATCGCGATCGAAAATAATCGCGGAAAAACCCTGGAAAAAGAAAAACTGACGAACAGGCTAACGAACAAATGTTCGCTGTCTGCGGCTAAAGGGTGAACACCGTTCGTTAAAACAAACGTATGGACGAACGTTCGTTATTTAGCGAAACCGAAAAAAATAAATCCGATATATATATATAAAAACCTTGGGTTTTCAAATAAAAACCATTCGGTTTTCTTCCGAAAACTGGTGGCGGGGTCGGCGGTGGCTCCGGCTATCGGCGTCGGTTGCGACGGGCGGCGCGGTCGGCGGCGAGGCGACGGGGCGGCGGCGGCGGCTCCATGGGGCGGCGGCGTTCGCGGCGGGAGGCGGCGGCGGCAAACTCGCGGCGGCTGGCGGCCACGACGCGGCGCGCGGATTGAGGCGGGGCGGCGGCTAGGGTTTCGGGGGTGGCGGCGGGCTAGCGGCGGCGGCTGATAAGGGCCTGGCCAGGTCGGAGTCCTAGCCGGACACGGCCCAGTTAGCTCGGTTGACTTTTTTTGAAAAATATTCGGATGCACAGAAAAACAAATAAAAGAAATACTAAACGTACTCCAAAAATCCTGAAATAAATGTTCCCCGTCCTCTAAAAATATAGCACACAAGATGAACATTTATTTGGACTTCTAATGCAATCTTGAAAAACGCATTTTTTTCCTAATTCAAATAAAAATAGCGATAAAACTCCGAATAAAATTCTTATTTGATTTTAATCTTTTTCCTTCAATATTTCTTTATTTTGGAGAAGTCATTTTATCCCCTCTCTTTTATTTTCATATAAGAAATATTCGAAGAGAAAATAATTAAAACCAAATGATCCTCTTTTCAAAATTTGAGAAAACTCAAATATGAAATTAGCAAAATCCCCAACTCTCTCCGTGGGTCCTTGAGTTGCGTAGAATTTTTAGGATCAACCAAAAATGCAATAAAATATGATATGCAATGATGATCTAATGTATAACATTCCAAATTGAAAATTTGGGATGTTACGCCATATGCTTTGCGTGATGACGACACTTGTTTGGTGAATCACCTCTTGAATGCTTGATTTTGCACTAACGCTGACGACATTTGTTTTTCCAAGTGTTTGTTGTTCTTGCTTATTTTGAAGGAATCACAAGATGGTTCGACATTGGAGAGTGCTCATTTCAAGCTTGAAGATGATGACTACTTGGTGAACGTCCCCTTCTACACGGCGAAGCCATCTCTTTCCCATGGTGATTTGGTTTTCGATCCAAGGTCAGATATTTCCCAAGGGGGAGATGATGGGGAGCATCCTATGGAAATCACCATGTCAAGGGTCCGTTCGGCGAGTGTCACGTGCGACATCTACTCCGTACACACAAAGGTGAATCATCTCCTTTACACATGCTTACTTGACCCCTTCGAGGATGGTATACTACTTGACACTCCACTCATGTGCATGCATAGGTATTGTCGGAGCTTTACAGACGACGAGGAGGAGTGCAAGGGCCAAGGAACAACTACACCATCCGTGAGGGAAGCATGGAAGCGACGACGAAAGAAGACGGGGACAACTCCCAGGACCTGGACATCTGGCCAGGACCCCGGACATCCGGCCCCTGGAGCATCACCCACAGCAGCCGCCCAGCCGCCAAGTACCTACAGGCCCTAGACATCCGGCCCCAGCCCGGACATCTAGCCCAGCCCAAAAATCTGGCCAGAAGCCCAGAAATCCGGCGCCCCCTATCGAGAGAGCACCGAGGCCGACCTCGCCAGCCCGAACATCCGGCCCCTTGGGAAGGCCCGAATATCTGGCCCGGCGGTCGGACATCCAGCCTCGTCTGTCTACGCATAGTAAAGGGCTGACGCCCATGTACCCCTTCGCCCACCTAGACTATATATACTCCTCCTACTCCCTCTATCTAGGGTTAGCAAAGTAGTAGCTCATTGAGAAGCTTTGGTCTCCACTTGATCCCCCTTCTCCTTAGGAGTTCACGACCTTTAAGGATAAGATCCCCCAAGTGGATTCAAGACCCCAATCGGGAAGACGCTCAAGACCTCCTCTCGGAGAAGAACGTGCCTCTTGTATCGTCCTTTGTTGGATTCAAATCGTGTATCTCTTTATGTTTCGAGGATCTAGCATATGTGTGTGACCAAATCTTGTTGGTTTGAGTGATTCTCTCGTGTTTCCCCTCATGTTCTTCATGTTCCTCGTTGGGATCCACTCCTTTCGTGAAAGATCAGGCATCTAGGGTTCTACCCTACATCAGATAACCATGGAGGATAACAGGTTAAGATTACACATAACTAGTCAGAATGCATCAAAGCATACAACAAGTATAATGATATATAGCACAGAGAGATTGAAGGATAACACGAGAAATAAGCAAGAGAAGATAAGTGATCAGATATATCTATCGAGACACAGAGCACGGAATATAAACTGCTGAAAGGTTGCAGTAGAGTAGAGTAGAGTAAATCAATGGTGCTAGATGGTGATAGATGATTTGGTAGACCAGTTCACTCATCTGTAAAAGAGGTACTTGGAGGGACTTGTGATTGAACACAAGATCAAACCTCTCTTCGTCCTATTCTCCTTGAACCCGAAGCTGATGAGACTTTGGTTGAATTCATTCGGGGTAGATTCTTGTCGGCAATCGCCAAACCTTCGATAGACTTCTTCGTGAACCACAATTACCTTGGTTTCTTAAGACTTAACTTGGTGAAGACTATTATTCTTTGACACTAAAGCCATCACCTACCCGTCTAGAGAGTGTGCAACTCTCAAGAGTAATAGGTACAAGAACTCTAACTCAGGTCTACTGTGAAGCTCAACCACTATCTAAGTTTTGGCTCTTGATTTTCTCTTAGTGGATCTTCAACCCAAATATCTCGAGAGGGGTGCTCAATCAATCTTCTCAGATCTCAAGTAGAGCAGCCAATAAAAAATGTTGGAGCGGGGTGGCTATTTATAACCGCAACCTTCACTGATAGGAAATGATCATTTAGGACACGAAGCCCAACCAATGGCCAACCGACATGTTTCCAATGGTCAAATTTTGAGCACAACCGTAACATTACTTGATGAACAAGTAATGTTAACTCCTTGGTCCGAAAGATATCTCTCGCAACCCAGAAGAACATCGTCTCTAGCTGGCAAGTAAACTTTCAGTGCACAAAGAGATTTCTCTCAGTCTTGCATAGGTTTCAACTAAGCATCACAACAAACCTAAGCATCGAGAACCTATACCCCTCTTAATAGTACGGAGGTCCTTTGACTCAAACAAGAGAAAAAGAACAACGAAACAAATAATACATCTTTGCTTCATCTTCAACCTTCTCGTCTATAGCCATTCTTCTTCGGACACACCAAATTAAAATTGGTTCGCGTCAATAATAATTTTGAAGGGGTCATCTCCTTCACACACTCTTCTCAGTATGCTTTCTTCTCAAAAAGTATCTCTTTGTGATCTGCAACGCAGATGTTCCTCGGTGAAGTTCTTTGAACTTTAGGCAAGAATATGACATTCTTCTCTGCACTCCAGGGACTATTTCTCTCTATGTGCACTAGCAAACATATGTTTTTGTCAATAATCTCCAAAACGCAAGGGGCAAGGTATTGCGCCAACAATCTCCCACAGAAAACATCAAAGGGCAGATAGAAGGGTAACTGATAATGTGTGAAAAGTAAATGTTGAAAGATTATAATATCTGAAGATAAAGTATGCCCCCCTAAATGTATGCATTTTACTGAAAGATTTGTCATCCTGAATTCCTGCACTGTTAGTGAACCAGGGTGCGATATATAGATCTTCATAATGAGTGTCTTTGAGATATGATTCGGTTGAGTAAGAATGATCAATGCATTTAGTGAAATCTGGGTGAAATGTTTCCTGCAAAACAGTGCCTTTGAAATGATTTCTTTCAATATTACAAAGAATTTGAAATGATCTGTCGCAGAGACAAGGGGTGGAGTTTAACTTAGAAAATTATACACGGTTTTAGATCCATCTCTAAATAATTTTCTCCTGCAAGTCAAATTGTCGAGAATTATAGGAGCAAGAGAATCGAAACATTTCAAAGAACTTATGATAAATTTTCAGCTGCAAAACAGATATGATAACGATAGCATAGCATGGGGGTTATTAACATTACATGCCAAGATGTTCATTAGTACCACATGCGGTACCATAAAAGTTCAACAACCGACCACCTGAAGTTCGATGACATGACTAAAAACCAAATGTTCCATGAAAGCAAATGACATATGAAAACCCCAACCCCTGACAAAAGACCCGTACATATAGACTCTAGATGTACATGTCCCCCCTTTTGTCAACACGAGGCAATAAGGAACAAGATAACACGAGGAACTACTCGTTCGGAGAATCAATAGAGCTAGAACTGATTGGTGAAACCGATCCAGCGGTAGCAGAAATAGAAGACTGAGCAACAATAGAGCTTCCGACTTTGGCATCGAGAGTGCGACCTGCTTTTTCTTCGGGGCGTGATACATCTCTAACGTATCTATAATTTTTGATTGTCCCATGCTATTATATTATCAATCTTGTATGCCTTATATGCAATTTTATATCATTTTTGGGAATTAACCTATTAACTCAGTGCCCAGTGTGAGTTCCTGTTTTTGCCTATTTAATTGTTTCGCAGGAAAACCATACCAAACGAAGTCCAAACACGAAACTCTACGGTGATTTTTTGGACCAGGAGAGACCCTAGAAGCTTCGAGGGGAGACCAGACGTGTTGGGAAACATAGTAGAAAAAAATTCATGTCTTCGCACACCCAAGATCAATATGAAGATGCATAATGGGTTGGGATCACAATCGTTATCGTTACCGAGTTCCATCGGATGAAGAACATGTCGGTTTAGACCTTACTTGGAGTCCCTCGAACCTTGATGAATGATCCCCCATACCGCCCACAAATCGATGACTGAAAGCATGACCTCTCTACTTGGTTGGAAGCATACAACCCTCACGATCAGGCAGCGCTTCACCGTCCAGAGCTAATAGTTGCGGAAGAATTAGAGGGAGGATAATTAGAACCACATGGGGCTTCTAATTATGAGGACAATAGGATTAGCCTAGGTCTATCTAATTAGTCAACTAGGACCAACTAGAACTAGAAGAGCTAGAGGAGGCTTCAAAACTTGTATGTTCAAAAGAGCACAAATCCTCAAGTATATATAGGTTACAGGGAGAGGGAGGGCTTTCGCCAAGGAGGAAAAGCCTCCTTGGGGCACCGGCCAAGGGGGAGGAGGATTTGGACTCCTCCCCCGCTCCTATTTGGCCTCCTTCCTTAAGGAAGGGGCGCCTCCCCAACTTCGGCTCTTGTGGCCCAAGTTTCCTTTCACCTCTTGGCCTTTTAAGGCCCGTTGATATTAAATTAAATATAAAGTTGTTATAAATACTTTTATACCACTACATATATATAAATTAACAACCACCCAAAAAAATTCCATGTATATATTGTTTATCGGTAATACCCGATATTACCCAATATTCATCGAAACCTTCGAGTGACAATGAAACACTTCCGGATCCTCTCGAAACTATTCCAAATATTAATGAAACAATTTCACAAATATATTCTCACCACTCCTGTTCTACTGACACTCATCAGTGTGATTGCCTTAAGCTTGTGACCCTGTAGGTTCGGTAACGCATAGACGTGAACGAAAACCCTTCGTTCAATGACCGATAGTGTGACCGGGGACCTATCACGTGATGTTCCCTTTGCTTCGCGATACTTCACAGAACCCGAGATGCATTGGTATCCTCTTGATTCATCACTATGCTCACTAAACCGAAATCCTCGTAATCAGTTTTATTCTTTCTCGTTATTGTGTTCCGACATCCCCGTGACATGGTCACCTGTGTTTGGCCAGACGATGATGGATTTCGTCACATCGAGAGGACCCTAATAATATCACTCCATTGTTGGAGGAGCAAATCACACTCTCGAGCTATCTAGTCTCTTGTCTAACTTCTCGATGAGCCTGTAAGTTGTCGTTACGATCACCGTGTTATAGGTGACGTTTGAGCAACCCCAAAGTCCATCGTACCGTAAGCAGTGATTACAATACTCTCATGGTCTAAGGAGCAAAATCACACGTTAACACTCCATGGTATTACAATAGATTGTAGACGATACTATCTCAATTCATAACAAACAAGTTTGGGTCGATTCAATATGATCGCTCTTCCAACATCATAATATCAATGTTGTTTTAGGACTATCGTTACACTTAATGACATCCTAAGATCAGGAAAACGTGATCACCAACAACACTTGATCTAGTCTTAGAGGCGAGACTAGAACCTTTATTTTATCCGTTTATCATTTCACACGTGCATATGAGTTTACCACTGAATCGCATATTCCAGCATCATAGCATTATAGCATGAAATGTAAACATTTAATTATGAATATGGAAATATAATAATACAATATTATTGCCTCTAGGGCATATTTCCAATAGTCTCCCACTTGCACTAGAGTCAATAATCTAGTTAGCACTTTAACTTTTACACCAATGGCAATCCAGTGTCAGTCCATGCTTTACTAGTGGTATAGACTTCGTCCTATCGAATTTGACAATCTTCAGATCGATGTGTATTATTTGTATTTTAATGCATCTTTCATGCTTTCACATAAATTCATAATTTGTGGAAACTGGCTCTATATGTATTGAATCACTGGCAGGACCTATGATTCCTTAAACTGAGCTATGGAACCACTATTTACAAGCAGTGTTCCATTTGCACAATCATCTATAAACATACCAAGCTCATATATAAAATTTTATTTCATCACCCTCTATTGTTACTTAAGTGACAATATACTTAGCCTTCTGTTGTAGAATTCACCACAGTAATCTCTTGGACCAAATCCAACTTATTCTGCCAGCATAAACTGAAATCAAAAATCGCTTGGAGTATGAGTGAAGTTTTTATTAAGTAATACTTAAAACGAGCATGTATTGATGTAAATCCTTACAACAATCCCTTCATCTTCTACGTATGCGAGAAACATGTCATTAGTACTTAATGACATTTTACTATTTTCCTATGATCAACAATTTAGTCATTCTGGCAACCTTACTCACAACTTACTTGAAGTACTAGACATATCTGGTTGTTTACATACCATGGAACATATTTAACACAAGAATGATTGAAACCATGTATTTTGTTTTTTCAGTGTTTCAGGACACCGATTAAAACTCCTTCCATGTGACTTTGACAAGAAACTCTTCTTGCGTATTTTAAACTAGCCTGCTTTAGTATTCTGTCAATATTTATTTTTGTTAAGCCCAATTTAGGCACTATTATCTCCAAGATCATTATGCCTAATACCAGGACTATATATTGCCTAAGTACTTTACTAAAAAACCAGTTTCAATAAAGTATTAATCCATGTCAAGAAATTTATATAATTTCCAATCAACAATGTGTCATCCACACACAATGTTTAGAAATACCGTCATGCTCCCACTTACTTTCAAGCATCTTTGCTTCTATCGTTGAAATCATTTGGTCAATTCATCAAAAAAAAAGATCCCAACTCCAATATGCTTGCTTCAGATCATTATAGGATCTCTTAAAGTTTGCACACTTACTAGCATCCTCTGGATCGATAAAATTATCTTGTACTGTATCAAATATACGACCTTGGCTCTATCTCCATATCATGGGAATCATTTTGACATCCTTATGTTATATCTCACAACTAAAATATTTAGTACTTGCTATTTAATCTGAACCGACTTTAAATATTATTATGATGAGACAATCTTGTCATAATCAACTTCTTGATCTTATCATAAACTATTTGCAACAAGTCAAGCATTATGAAACATTTTTATCTTTGTCAATCTATAGATCCATCACTACACTTTATACTTTAAGTCTTTCCGAGGGTCCATCAAGTTCTAAACTTGAATCATGTGTATGGACACTATATCGGATTATTTTGGCGTATAGCCAATTCCGGAGTCAGGCCCATTAACGCTTCTTTGTGTATTATAGGTTCATTGTTTGTTTTACCAATATTTCGTCTACATACCATGAAGGTCTGCACGAATTTCCCCAATCTACATGGTTCAACTACAAGTTCGACTAAAGTCTGTATATCTCATGTAGAGTCTTTAGTATCAGTCGTGGTAGAAAATTCTAGAATCAGTTATAGTGTTTCTTTTCATTGACCTAATCACGAAGATACTGCAATTTTGTCGAGTTGCACTGTGCTCCCATTCACCCTTTTGCAGAAACCATTTTATTCAAATTTTTTGCACTCTCTTGGAAACACTTTGCCTTGGCGTAGTGATAGAGGAATACCCAACCATTTGGGATAACCTACAAAGTAGCACTTATTACAATAAATTTGATGACTCTTTTAGTGTAAAAGCCACAATCTTTCAAGCATCACATTAAAAACTATATTGGCGAAATCATTAATGCCACCTTTGATCACACAATGTCATACATAGCTTGATTATATCTACTCAAAACACTCTACTCTTAGTAGTGTTTCTAGGAGGTGCAAGCTATAAAATATTTTTCACATTTGATCAGACATTCGCTAAATTTATAACTCAAATCTTCTTTTCTACAATCCAATTGCAGAAACATAATTTTCTCGTTACAATAATTTCCACTTCATTCTGAATTTTTTTTCAAACATTTCAGCAGATGGAGATTTATGTCTCAATTAGTAAATATAAATATCTACTTGAGTCATCCTTGAAGATAGATAAATCCACTGCTTGCAACAACACTTATTGGACTAGATACATCAATATGCATATCGTAATTACTTTTAGGTGCGTTCTTTATGGCATGTGAACGATATTTTTGTTTACTTCACTATTTGGATGAAAGTTGCAAGTGTCAGATGATCCATAATCATATGACTCCAAAATCCATCACTATAGAATTTCTGCATGCGGGTTTCTCCAATGTGACTAAATGTAGTGCCACACATATGTGGTATTCCTTTAGTCAGGCGACATTTAGCGTCGGTGTTATGGATGTTCAATTCTATCATCAGTATTCATAACTTACATCCTATTCACAATAGGAGCATGGCCCTTTTGTTCATTACATCAAACAACTATTGTTGTCTTATGAACAACCTCCTTGCAACTTCTATGCAATGGGCTAGAGTGTACAAAACTCTAAAATGATTTATGACAATAAATTCAGAGGTAATATGTTGATAAAAAGTATCATAACTTCTACAAAAAAATTCAACACATATTTTAATCTCATTAATTTGTTGGTCATTAGGCCGTAGTAATTCTTGCACCGATCCACAACAACATGCAATCGAGTCGGTATCCTTGTGATCATCTTTTAACCACAATTCCCGAAAAATTTAGTGTTTAACAATTTAATCACAATTATCAAGAATCACACTTTACCTGATGACTTTCTCTACATATTATAACTTGTATGACATTCATACACGAGTTGGACATTCCAGTCTTTTTTTCATTCCGCCTCTAAAATTCTATAGCTTAACTTTCAATATTTCTCCCACTCCACAAAATAATCATCTAACCTTTTAATAGTGGCGTGAGCCCCGAACTTCCCTAGGTATGTAAGTCTCATTACATCCTTTTGTTCTTTATCTTTAAGTTCTCACCATCAACTCATGAATGGTGTTCTTCCGGATCTTACACATTTTAGTCTCAAACATAGTGGAACGCTTCACTAAACAAAACACTTGTTTAGATATCATATATCTTTTAACCTTCATTTGTTTCTAAAAACAGTTTTCAGTTCCGAGAATATCACATAACTATCCCAAACATTTTGAAGTTTAGGTTTCTCAAAAGGAACCAGACTGTAATGTAATTCTTAGCATTTTGGATCGAAAGACATAAGTCTCATCATCCATAGCATTAGCAGGAGAGCATTGCAAGCATGCAGTAGGAAAAAAAATTCCTTCTTGGCAGTCGTAGAGGACAATACTCTCAATCGTAAGATTCAACCAGATAAACAATAGTTAATCAATTTCAACACCAAGGGTGGAACCGCAAGCCATCATTCTACAACTATAATGCAAACTACACATAGACATTGGTCATAATTAATTTGCACTAGTGATTATACTAAATTAGTAAACAATTATGCTCCCACTCAAATCAATATCTCTCATAATTAATATTGAGTGATTTAAGATCCAAATCTAGTTCTTAGCCATTGGTGTGGACATCACTGATGACAAGAATTTCGACTGGTTGTCAATCTTTTGCCAATCCTATCGGCATATGACTCTTGTTCATATTTAGATGCTTTGTGCTCCAAGTTCAGAATGATTCTGCTAGAACTTCAAGACAACTGAGTGTTATCTTCTTGCTCGGCCTGACCTCGCACGTCTTACACTTCATGATCCATTTGTACTCATGTGGACGTGATGCACTCCGGAAGCCACATGTTATAGACGGTTGCAAAAATGGGAAGAGCACCTTTTAACTTGATATTTACTGTGAGAGATCACCCTAATAATTGAACACCGCTCAATTAAAGGGTGCAAACAACAAAGGAATAAACATCTTAGGCATTTCATAAAAGCATGATATGGTATAGCCCTGGGCGCCAGGAATCCTCCAAGATCATCTTCAATGTTCTGATGAAGTATCGCGACGACCAATATTTCGTTGACGTGGCAACTGTTTCAAAAACGTTGTCGTGGCGGCAATTTTCAAAAAATGTTACCATGAAGACCATTTCAAAAAACATTGTGGTGGCACCAAATTCAGAAATTTCGCCGTGGCACAAAATTATATCTCCTCATCCCGTGCCATGTACACCTTATCCACGTTGGGGTCCTCCGTGTATGGTTGCCATCGTCACCTATAACCCCGTAGGCAATCTCTATGATAATTTAAATTAACATGGCAATCTCGTGGCTCCAGCCATCATGCTGTGACATGCAGTCCACTTAACATTACAACATATAACCATCTCATACATAAACTCATCATGATGAAGGCTATACCGCATCATATGCATACCCTGCAAAACCAAGTTAGACGTGCTCTAATTGGTTTTAGCAAATTTTAGTTACGCGGTAAACCAGTTTTGACAAATAATACTAGATACCTACATCCACAATTTAGGTGATGATTCTTGATGCTAGATTAATTTTCGGGGTGTGTGAAACAAGAGACTTAATTAAAAATCTCTAGCCTCACACTAAACTTTGTCAAATACGCGTGACCCCCTAGAAGATCATCCATCTTGGCGGCACCCTCTTGTGTACGCGAGGTCCACTATTCTCAACTATGGTGAAGCCTAACGAACTGTTAGCAGATCGTTGACAGCCAGAGTTGATTGATTATCAGAACCTTGTGAAAAGCAACACCATGCCGTCGATGAATTGAACCAAAGCAACACTCGAGGGAAGGGTAGCAAGAATATCAACCCTCACAATCACATGTGATCTAGATCGCAAACTTCACCTACTCATATAACTTCTCATGATGCCACTTTTGGGAAACATAGTAGAAAACAAAAAATTCGTGCCTTGATGTCTACTACACAACTTATTCTTGTAGACTCGTGTTGGGCCTGCAAGCACAGAGGTTTGTAGGACAGTAGCAATTTCCCCTCGAGTGGATGACCTAAGGTTTATCAACTTGTGGGAGGTGTATGATGAAGATGGTCTCTCTCAAACAACCCTGCAACCAAATAAAAAAGAGTCTCTTGTGGCCCCAACACACCCAATTACAATGGTAAATTGTATAGGTGCACTAGTTCGGCGAAGAGATGGTGATACAAGTGTAGTAATGATAGTAGGTATTGATTTTTGTAATAGGAACAATAAAAAACAGCAAGGTAGCAAGTAACAAAAGTGAGCACAAACGGTATTGCAATGCTTGAAAATGAGGCCTAGGATTCATACTTTCACTAGTGCAATCTCTCAGCAATGCTAATATAATTGGATCATATAACAATCCGTCAATGTGCGACGAAGAATCACTCCAAAGTTATTATCTAGCGGAGAACATAAGAAGAAATTGTTTGTAGGGTACGAAACCACCTCAAAGTTATCCTTCACGATTGATCTATAAAGCTATTCCCATAAGTGTCACAAATAGCCCAAGAGTTCGTATAAAATAACACCATATGATACACATCAACCAACTCTAATGTCACCTAGATACTCCAATATCACCACGAGTATCCGTGAGTTGATTATATGATATGCATCAAACAACTTCAGATTCATAATACTCAATCCAACACAAAGAACTTCAAAGAGTGCCCTAAGATATCTACCAGAGAAACAAAGATGAAAACATGCATCAACCCCTATGCATAGATTAATCCAATGTCACCTTGGGAATCTGCGAATTGAGTGCCAAGACATACATCAAGTGCTCTCAAATCCATAAAAGTATTCAATCTGATAATAATGAAATCTCAAAGGTAAAAACTCAATTCATCACAACAAGACAGAGAGGGGAAAACACCATATGATCCAACTATATTAACAAAGCTCGCGATACATCAAGATCATGCCAAATCAAGAACACAAGAGAGAGAGAGAGAGAGAGAGAGAGAGAGAGAGAGATTAAACACATGGCTGCTGGTACAAGCCCTCAGCCCCGAAGGTGGACTACTCCCTCCTCATCATGGTGGCCGCCGAGATGATGAAGATGGCCTCCGATGAGGATTTCCCCTCCAGCAGGGTGCCGAAAAAGGGTCTAGATTGGTTTTTCGTGGCTATAGAGGCTTGCGGCAGCGGAACTTCTGATTAAGGGTTATTTCCGGGGGCTTATGTATTTATAGGATTTTTTGGTGGCGGTCTCACGTCCAGATGGGCTTTGAGGTGCCCACTACCCACCAGCCCACGGCCAAGGCCCCTGGCGCATCCTGGTGTGTAGTGGCAACCTCCTTCACCTTCTAGTCCTCCCACGAAGCTTCTAGTGCTTTTTTTGTTCCAAAAAAATCATCAAAAAGTTTTGTTGCATTTGGAGAACTTTTATTTCTGCACAAAAACAACAACATGGTATTTTTGTTGAAAACAGTGTGGGTCTGGGTTAGTTCCATTCAAATCATACCAAAACCATATAAAATTATTGTAAGCATGACATGAATACTTCATTAATTATAGATACGTTGGAGACATATCAACATCCCCAAGCTTAATTCCTGCTCGGCCTCGAGTAGGTAAATGATAAAAGAAACAATTTATGAAGTGTTAATGCTAGCATAGTGCATAAGTTTGATCAATTATAATTTCAGTCACTTTTCCTAGCATTATAACAACAACTCTTTCTCATAAAACTCATCATGATAAATTAGCAATTGAAAACAGATTTTTTATGTGGAACGCTGCCTATCATATTCATCATATACTGTTCTCTTTTGTAGCATGGATATTTGGACTTGAATGATTCAAAGCAATAGTCTATAATTTGACATGAAGACATCAATACTGAAGTATACTAACAAACAACCATGCCTTTTAAAATATCAATGCTAAAGAAAGTTATTCCTAGCCCATTATGCTCAATCATTGATCCATTCATGAAACACACTCAAATATTAGCTACATCCAATGCACAAGTATGAAAACAATGTTCCCAAGTGGTGCTTTATATTAAAAATTGCATAAAAGTAAATAGATAGGCCCTTCACAGAGGGAAGCAGAGATTTGTAGAGGTGCCAGAGCTCAAAAATTAAATTCAGAGATAAAATTATTCTGAGAGGCATGCTTTTCCTGTCAACGAAAATGACTGAGAATTCCCAATATCTTCCATGCTAGATAAATCATATGTGGTTCCCAAACAGAAAGTAAAGTTTATTTCCTTTCCACCATTCTTACACAATCCAGGGCTAGCCGCATCCATGGGTGCCTTCCATACCAACACTTTCCAAGGAATTTATTATCATATTAATTTTTTCATTTCGGGACTGGGCATCCATATTACCTACCACACTCTCGTGCAATGACAAGTGAATAAACACTCATCATGAGAATAAAATACCTAGCATGGAAAATATTGGCCACCCCTGCCGCTTCATGAGTGGTACGGGCACACAAATAGAAATTCATTTTGAATATTATAGTTGGCACATACAAATTTACTTGGAACGACACGTAAATGAAGGTATGGTGGAATCATTTGGCACAATTTTGGGTTTAAGGAATTGGGTGCACAAGCAGCATTCCCGCTTAGTACAAATGAAGGCTAGCAAATAGATTGAGAAGCGACCAACCAAAAAACGAAAACGGTCATAAACATGCATTGAACATAACTAACACTGAATAATGCACTACAAGTAGGATGTAACTCCATTGCATAACTATTGACTTTATGTGCATGCATAGGGAATCACAAACCTTAAAACCCATATTCTTACTAAACCACAATTACTCACTAATATGACTCACATATTATCATCGCCATATCGCAAAACTATTGCAAGGAATCAAAGTTATCATATCCAATGATCTACATGAAAGTTTTTGTTATATCCTTCTTGAATATCCATCATATTAGGACCAATTTCATAGCTTGTGCAAATTGTCACCACTATTATAAACTCTCAAAATAACATAGGTGAAGCATGAGAGTGTTCGACAAACTACTCCAAAAAGATATAAGTGAAGCTCAAGTGAGTAGTTAAGTAAATATGTAGCTATGTGAGGACTCTCTCCCATTTAAATTTTTTCAGATCTAAGTATTTGATGAAAACAACAAGTAAAACAAAATAAAATTACATTCCAAGAATAGCACACATCATGTGAAGAAGCAAAAACTTTAGGCTCAACCGCGGCTAACCGATAATTGTTGATGAAGAAATGTGGGATGCCTACCGGGGCATCTCCAAGCTTAGATGCTTGAGACTTCTTATTATCTTGGGATGCCTTGGGCATCCCCAAGCTTGAGCTTTTGTATCTCCTTTATGCCTTTTATATCACGGGTTCCCTAAATCTTAAAAACTTCATCCACACAGAACTAAACAAGAACTCGTGAGATAAGTTAGTATAAATCAGTGCAATAACCTTATCATTCTCTATTGTAGCAAATCACTAAAATTATAATTCAACATTACATACTAAATGCCTCTGCATATTTAATACTCCTATCCTCAAATAGGATCATTCAACAAGCAAACATATGCAAACAGTGCAAACAAAACAACAATATATCAAAACAGGACAGTCTGTAAAGGATGCAAGAAGATTAATACTTATTTAACTCCAAAAATTATGAAAATTTACCACATTGTAGAAAACTTATCATAGAATACTGTGTAAAAATTTCTAGATTTTGTCACGTCCTGATATTTTTGAAGAATTCACACAATGATAGAAAACTTTCTGTTTCCAAAACAACAACATATAGACTTGCAAAATAAGCATGGTAAAGGCTATACTTGACACTTTTATTGAAATGAAATATGCAAAACATTATTATAAATAATAGCAAGCAAATTCTAACAAAATAAAATGACGCTCCAAGCAAAACACATATCATGTGGCGAATGAAAATATAACTCCAAGTGAGGTTACCGATAATGTTGAAGACGAAAGAGGGGAAGCCTCCCGGGGCATTCCCAAGATTAGTTGCTCGGGTCTTCCTTTAATATTACCTTGGGGTGCCATGTGCATCCCCAGGCTTAGGTTCTTGCCACTCCTTATTCTTCTCATATCGACATCTTACCCAAAACTTGAAAACTTCAATCACACAAAACTTAATGGAACATCGTGAGATAGGTTAGTATGATAAAGACAAATCATTCACTTTGGTACTGTCAAAGACAAGATTCATAATTGTTCTCACACAATGCCGACTGTAACTTATCATTTCCAAAATTTATATTGAGCAATCTAAGCCATAGAAACTAGAAAACAAGCAATTTATGCATTGAAAACAGAATCTGTCAAAAACAGAATAATTTGAAATGATCTGGACAATGACCATACTTCTGTTACTCCAATTTTTTTGAAAATTAGGAAAATGTAGAATTTTTTATATAAATAATGTATCAAAAATACAGAATTTTATTGCATCACAGTGAATTTAAATAATTCTATTACTGAGTGCAAAAGTTTCTGTTTTTGCACAAAATCAAGTCAACTATCATCCACACTATCCCGAAGGCTTTACTTGGCTCTTTATTGAAACAAAAGCTATGAAACATGATTAATACAGTAGCCTAATCATGTGAACACGCAAAAATAGTAGGTAATAGTGTTTGGTTGTATCCCCAAAAGCAATTTTTTTCAAATGCCTTTTTAGCTAGGCATAAAGATTTCAATGATGCTCACATAAAAGATAAGAATTGAAACATAAGAAGAGCATCATGAAGCATATGACTAACACATTTAAGCCTACCCCACTTCCTATGCATAGGGATTTTGTGAGCAAACAATTTATGGGAGGAAGAATCAACTAGCATAGGAAGGCAAAACAAGCATAGCTTCAAAATTTTCAACACATAGAGAGGAAACTTGATATTACCGAGATATCTAAAAGCATAAGTTCCTCTATCATAGTATTTTTCAGTAGCATCATGAATGAATTCAACACTATAACTATCACATAAAGCATTCTTTTCATGATCCTAAGCATAGAATTTTTTTTACTCTCCACATAAGCAAATTTATTCTCATTCATAGTAGTAGGAGCAAACTCAACAAAATAGCTATCTTGTGATACTTGATTGGGATAATCAATTTGAGCATTAAAATCACGATGACAAGTTTCATGGATATCATTACTCTTTATATCATACATATCATCACAATAATCATCATAGATAGCAACTTTTTTATCATATTCAATTGAAACCTCTTCCAAAGTAGTGGATTCATCATTAAATAAAGTCATGACCTCTCCAAATCCATTTTCATCTGTATAATCATCATAAATAGGAGGCATGCTATCATCATAATAAATATTCTTATCAAAACTTGGGGGACTAAAAATATCATCTTCATCAAACATAGCATCCCCAAGCTTGTAGCTCTGAATATCATTAACATAAAGGATATTCAAAGAATTCATACTAGCAACATTGCAATCATGCATATCATTCAAAGATTTTATTCCAAACATTTTATTGAATTCTTCTTCTATCAGCTGAGCACATTTTTCCGATCCATCATTTTCAAGAAAGACATGATAAAGACGAATAATATGAGGCAACCCCAATTCCATATTTTTCTTTCTTTTATAAACCAAACTAGTGATAAAACAAGAAACTAAAAGATTCAATTGCAAGATCTAAAGATATACCTTCAAGCACTCACCTCCCCGGCAATGGTGCCATAAAAGAGCTTGATGTCTACTACACAACTCATTCTTGTAGACTCGTGTTGGGACTCCAAGCGCAGAGTTTTGTAGGACAGTAGCAATTTTCCCTCAAGTGGATGACCAAAGGTTTATCAATCTATGGGAGGCACAGGATGAAGATGGTCTCTCTCAAACAACCTTGCAACCAAATAACAAAGAGTCTCTTGTGTCCCCAACACACCCAATTACAATGGTAAATTGTATAGGTGCACTAGTTCGGCGAAGATATGGTGATACAAGTGTAGTAATGATAGTAGATATTGATTTTTGTAATAGGAACAACAAAAAACAGCAAGGTAGCAAGTAACAAAAGTGATCACAAACGGTATTGCAATGCTTGAAAATGAGGCCTATGGTTCATACTTTCACTAGTGCAATCTCTCAACAATGCTAATATAATTGCATCATATAACAATCCCTCAATGTGTGACGAAGAATCACCCGAAAGTTCTTATCTAGCGGAGAACATAAGAAGAAATTGTTTGTAGGGTATGGAACCACCTCAAAGTTATCCTTTTCGATCGATCCATAAAGCTATTCCTATAAGTTTCATAAATAGCCCAAGAGTTCATACTAAAATAACACCACATGATACACATAAACCAACTCTAAGGTCACCTAGATACTCCAGTGTCACCACGAGTATCCGTGAGTTGATTATATGATAAGCATCAAATAATTTCAGATTCATAATACTCAATCCAACACAAAGAACTTCAAATATTTCCCCATGATTTCTACCGGAGAAACAAGGACAAAAACATGCATTAACCCTTATGCATAGATTACCCCAATGTTACCCCGGGAGTCCGCGAGTTGAGTGCCAAGACATACATCTAGTGCTCTCAAATCCATAAAAGTATTCAATCTGATAATAATGAAATCTCAAAGGTAAAAACTCAATTCATCACAACAAGATAGAGAGGGGAAAACACCATATGATCCAACTATATTAACAAAGCTCGTGATACATCAAGATCGTGCCAAATCAAGAACACGAGAGAGAGAGAGAGAGAGAGAGAGATTAAACACATAGTTAATGGTACAAACCCTCAGCCCCGAGGGTGGACTACTCTCTCCTCATCATGGTCGCCGCCAGGATGATGAAGATGGCCTCCGATGAGGATTTCCCCTCCGGCAGGGTACCGCAAAAGGTTAGATTGGTTTTTCGTGGTTATAGAGGCTTGCCGTGGTGGAACTTCTGATCTAGGGTTATTTCTTGGGGTTTCTGTATTTATAGGATTTTTTGGCGACGGTCTCACGTCCAGATGGGTTTCGAGGTGCCCACTACCCACTAGCCCACGGCCAAGGCCCCTGGCATGCCCTGGTGGGTAGTGGCCACCTCCTTCACCTTCTGGTCCTCCCACGAAGCTTCTAGTGCCTCTTTTATTTCAAATTTTTCAAGAAGTTTCTTTGCATTTTGAGAACTTTACTTCTCCACAAAAACAACACCATAGTTGTTCTGCTGAAAACAACGTCAATCCGGGTTAGTCCCATTCAAATCATACCAAAACCATATAAAATTGTTGTAACATGGCATGAATACTTCATAAATTATAGATACGTTGGAGACGTATCGGCATCCCCAAGCTTAATTCCTGCTCGTCATCGAGTAGGTAAATGATAAAAGAAATAATTTATGAAGTGTGAATGATAGCATAGTGCATAAGTTTGATCAATGATAGTTTCATTCACTTTTCCTAGCATTATAACAACAAACCTTTCTCATAAAACTCATCATGATAAATTAGCAATTGAAAACAGATTTTTTGATGTGGAATGTTGCCTATCATATTCATCATATACTCTTTTCTTTTGTAGAATGGATATTTGGACTTGAATAATTCAAAGCAATAGTCTACAATTTGACATGAAGACATCAATACTCAAGCATACTAACAAACACTACAAAAAAAAGACACATCCGTGACATTTTGGGCCAAACGAAACTTTTTTCTGTCATACATATGACACTTCTATGACGATAGTTGTGACAAAACCCGATATCATCATAGATGTGGCGGGCTCCTACTTCTATGACAAAAAATCATGACAGAAAATGGGCTTTTCGTCCTGGTCGGGCCGGAGACGCAGCTGCATGACATTATTTGGGCCGTCCATGACGGAAAAAACCGTGGTAGAAGCTAGGGCGAGGAAAATTTCAGGGAGTTCCCGGTTACGGTGGGAGGTCGGGGGCCGAGCGATGTGCATTTCTCTTGTACACGTATGCGTGTGTGTGCGAGGCGTTGGCTCTAACTGAACCCGAGCGAGGCATTGGGCTCTAACTGAACCCGAGCGATTGCACTACAGGCTACGCGTTATTGAACCCGAGTGATCGATCGATGGCTGTTAACTGAACCCGATCGAGCAATTCCTTCCATACTGCTGCTAACTGAAGCCGATCGATGCTGCCTCTTTGGATGAACAGTGAGT
>NC_041383.1:415999976-416134546 GCF_002162155.2 Triticum dicoccoides
GATGAACAGGACCCTGTGGTGTGGAGGGCTGGATGAACAGGACGACCCCGTGGAGGGCTGGATTAACAGTAGAGGGTGGAGGGGTGCCCGTGGATGGGTGGTTGAACAGTAGACAATAGAGTAGCGCGCGATGGAGGCTGGATGAGCAGGAGCCCGTGGAGGCTGGAGGAGGTCGACGGTAGCCCGTGGAGGCTGGAGGAGGTCGACGGTGGAGATGAACAGTACCCCGCGGAGTCCTGTTTTGCGGTACGCCACACCCCTCCCAATGAACAGGACCCCCGTTTCGACCGTAGCACTCCAATACAAGTCCGTTTTGTCTGTTTTGCGGTACGCCACATCCCTCCCGATCAACAGGACCCCCGTTTCGACCGTAGGAGGTCCGTTTCGTCCATTTTGCGGTACGCCACACCCCTCCCAATCAACAGGACCCCCGTTTCGACCGTAGGAGGTCAGTTTCCTCTGTTTTGCGGTACGCCAGACCCCTCCCGATGAACAGGATCCCGTTTCGAATGTGGCCGGTCGAACACAAGGCCGTTTCCTCCGTTCGGCAGTACGCCAGGCCTCGTTTCCATCGCCTATTCCGTGCAAGCCCTCCCGATGAACACGACGACACATTCCGTTCCAACCCAGCCGGTTGGCTCCCCATGAACACGACGACGATGCTGTTTCTCCGTTCTAACCCAGCCATGTACATGAGCCCAGGCCGTACGTATGCGTGAGTAGGCGTTAGAGACCCTTCCCGTATGCACGTACGTGGACGTATTTTCTTTCTTGCACCCTGGCCGTTGTACGTACGTGTACATGCTACGTGCGCGCCTCTACTATGACACGTGCACGCCTCTACAACGACTAGTATGTTACAGTATAAGTTACTCCACACTATGACCAGCCTTGGCCTCTCCCAGTGCTCCACCATGTATAGCTGCTAAGCCTGCCACGTAGGCATAAAATATGATGTGGCACCAATAAACTAAGCACCTATGCATTGAAGACTTGAGTTACTAAGCCATTTAATGCACTTAGCACCTCATCTAAAGAGCATTAATAGTATAGCCAGCTGCTAGCTATAAGCCAGTGCCTTGTCATCTACAACCCATCTTATAGTCAACATGTACAATAGTAGATCAAAAGAGTGTACTACTTTTTTATTATGTGGCCCACCTTTCATTCTCACAAAGTGCCTAGGAGCACGTGCTAGAGCTGGCTCTTCACGAAGAGCCCGCTTACATTCTCTCTCCTCTTCTCTTTCCTCCAACTAAGCAGAAATATACTTGTTTATTCCTCATAGCCTGCTGACTCAGCTCTATTGTACTTGCTCTAAGCACATCTAAGCACTTACTAGCACCCCCTTGACCGTGGACCTTGACGGTGTACGTCACCTTGTGTCTCATAATTTTCCTCGTCATCATCTGAGTCCTAGAAGATCTCACCCACATCATCATTAGCATGCAGCCGCCATGATAGAGGCGACTGGGGACGCACCACCACCACGTCGTGGGCACTCCGTATGTGCTTGTGTGCGTGCAGCGTGCATTTTTTTCCATCTGTGCTAGCTCTAAGGCCGAGGCTGCGGTCGTCTTCGTCTCCGACTAGTAGTTGAGTAACAACGGCAAAGAGGTGCTGCAAGAGATGCGTATGTGCCGTTGCGTGCAAGCTTCGCCGTAGCACGACGAACCGGACGTCACCGTGGATGACGCACGCCTCCATGCAGCCGAGTGTGTGCGCATGCATGTGTTATTCACGTGCATTCTGCGGCCGAGCATGTCTGCATGCACATCTTGTGTACGTGCATTGTGTGCTCCATGCTGTGCGCGTATGTGCATGAGTTGGATGGGATGGAGTTAGTATGTTGGCTTGTGTACATGCGTGGCTGCATGCGTCCTGTACACGCGTGGCTTGTTGCGTGGTTATCAATAATTCAATATAAACTACTCCCTCCGTTCCTAAATATATGTCTTTCTAGCCATTTCAAATAGACTACAACATACAGATGTATGTAGACATATTTTAGAGTGTAGATTCACTCATTTTGTTTCGTATGTAGTCCCTTATTGAAATCCCTAAAAAGACATATTTGGGAACGGAGGGAGTATAAAACATCTTCAACTTAGCATCCTGATGTACCGTTTCTAGTGGTTAGCAAAAAGTTCGTGTTCTTTTATTTGTTTATAGGTGGGCAGGCGGCAAAAAACAGGAAAACGCGCAAGGTTCCTTGCAGACGCTCCACCGCGAGGTTCCTTGCTCCTCCTCGGTCGTTGGGAATCTATGCTCTTCAACTCTTTTCTTTTACATGAGCTTTGTTCATCCTTTTCCCAACACGCGAGACATCTAGCATCAAGGTGCACGTGTCATGCAAGAAAATGGAGATAATCAGATAAGCAGTGCGTAAGTGAGTCGCGCGGGGGGAAAAGCGGGGGAAAACCCTTATTCGTAAGTGAGTCATGCACTTCGATGGCACCTATGCAATATTTTTTCTCCTCGATGGCACGTGAATAGTGCACATACTCAACGACGGAGCACGGGATGGTAGCAATGACACGGTCAGCCCTTTTTTGGAGAGAGTACGTACTACTAGTAAATAACTTTGATGTGTCCCGTCAACTCGCAGAATGACGAGAAGCTTGATTACACCTTCTCCCTCGCCAACGCGTGCATGGTGGCTCGCAGCACGAGGAGAAACTTTTGCTTACAAGCGGTGGACGTGTAGCAGTTCATTTGGCGTCAGATTGCCAGAAGCACTACTGTAGAACCATCGACTTCCGGAAGAGGCGAAGAGCCAAGCGCAAGGTCACCTACTAACCTTAGGCTAGGCGTAGTGGGAGTAACATAAGTAGGGGTACCTCCTTTTTTATTCTAGAAACAACCACATGCGAATATCAAGGTGCTGGTTACGTAGAACAAATTTCCTGGAGTCCATGCTCAGCCCTCCTCTATCTCTCTTCTCAGCCAGCCAGCGGACGCACGGAGCCCATCGTCTATTTGCTCACATGCGATCCACATGTCAGTGAAAACGCAAGAGGACCCACTGAACCTGCACATCTTTCACCTCGATGTGCTGGTGATGAAAAACAAATCCAATAAAGATCTTCACTGACCACTTTTGGAGTTACTCAAGAGTAGTAAGATTCTATTTATAGTTTAACCCAAGATGCACATCACGTGGCTTCAACTACCACTCTATTTTCTTGCATGACATGACCTGGATGCTGGATGTCCCACGTGTCGGCAAAAGGAGGAAGAACCCGACCAAATCTTCGGTTGTGCTCTCGGATTAGACTAGTTGTGCTAACTTAAATTTTTTATTGTGTACTCCCTCCATTCCAAAATACTTGACTTCCATTTGTCCAAAAATGGATGTACCTATATACTAAAACATGTCTAGATACATATGTATTTTGACAAATAGAAGGCATGTATTGTGCATCGGAGGGAGTAGAATGGATGCAAGTTTTTGTATTGGGAAGAAGAGTACATCCATATATTGATAGAGCGTTGGAGTTGGCCTTACAAGTGGGACCGCAGTTTAGGAAACCGATTATCGGCAAACCCCCACCTCGCCCGCCACGCGATGGCTGAGTTAGAGAAACGATGAGGTTGAAGAGATTGCTCTAGCATGGACTCCAAGAAATATGGTGTCATATGGAAGTCATGCTGGTGGCGTGTGCCATACTCCTGGACGTGAATGCTTGTTCTGGCCCATGCCACCCTACTACTCCTACTACTTACTATATAGTACTAGTATCGAGGATTCGAGGTGCTGGTTACGTACAATATGGCTACAGTAAAAACACTCGCACGACGCGCGAAGCATGTGAAGCTAGTACAAATAGTGTACTACTATTGTTGATTGGCCTCATCCGATAACCTGTTGCAATGCACGTACAATTATGTATTCGGAAAATATTTTTTTGCCTCGTCGCACCACTCACTCAGAGAAGCAACTCGAAAGCCATTCATAAATTTAGTAAGTTTATCACAGGCATATCATTTTATTACATACAATAGGTCATCAACCCACATCGACAACGAGGATACATTATAAATACTAAAGTTTTCATCACACAACAAATAATAAGCAATGAAATGAACTTCAACTCAACCAATCCTCGGCGTTGGAAACGCTTGCTTTGAACCACAAGTGATTCTCTGGGACGGGCCATCTATTGTCGATCTCGAGACCAACGCATGGCTGATCATCCAGGCTGAAGCGGCCTACTATATCAGTACCAGGGTAGGGAACCACCCAAATGTCCGAGATATAGACACAGTTGCTTCTCATAAATGGTATTAGTAACGTTGTGTCAACAGCAGTTAGATCGCCTTTCACCATCATCGAATAGTTTTGTCCAAGGAAGAGCGAGTTTTCTCCAAGACTATCAATTCTGTACCAGGGAGAAGGTGTTGGTGCTAGCACACTAGTATCCATCCTGAATACCATGCAACGGGTGTTGGAATAGGTCCGGAGAATGCGACCATGGGAGACAACACATGCTCCCTCAGTAGTAACAAACTCAGTGCGCTATACACACACAAGAAGAGGTGATCCATAGGAATTAGTTGCCATGCGCCACTGAGTATATATGTTCTACTCGTCCTCATGCTCATGATCATCACCATCGTCATCTCCCCCTTGGTTATAAAAATTTTCAAGTATAGGTGGTCGAATGTTCACAGGACCTTGGAAACACAATAAGAAGGTTAATTAGTAAAGGGAAACTTGCTAACCCGCATGCATGTGGATGAAACAATTATAATTACGATGGAAGACAAACGTACCAAAAGTATAAGGATTCCATGCAAAAACAGTGCCACGAGTGGTGGCAGCAAACACAAGGCCCTCATATTGAATTGCATCACAGTACACATCCGTGTATAGAAACTGATTTTTGAGCAATATCCATCCAGTCGAACCACGAAGGACGACAACAAGCTTGTCGAAGATAGCAACAACTTCATAGTTGTTGTAATTCCAAGAGCGCTTGGGAACTCGACAAATTGCTATATTCCGTAGAAGACAGTCACCATGATCGTATTTGAACGTGCGTACAATACCGGTGTGCTCAACCTCTGGGCATTCTGCTGAGATTTTTGGAAGTGGAACCCGGTCACGAGTGTACACATTCACAAGTTCCCACTCGCTGTTGGACCCAATGTAAACAACCCAATCTCCATTTGCGCCTGCCCAATCCTTGCCCTCAAGTGATGGCATCTTAACATCATACATATCATTATCAAGCGACATCAACTTGCACAGGGCGAGGCCTCCGTCGTCCCCGCGCTAGTAGTCATCAGGGTCACGGCAAAGAAGATAGGGGAGATCAAACCGCTCCTTGACTTTTGGGTTCCTTGTAATGATGTTATTAGTTGAGTCGAGAATGGGCTTGAACGAACCTGCCATGCTAGCCGAGGTGATGATGTCGCACCGATCAATGAGTTCCTCCACCACGTCATCTTTCAGATCGGGGCAAGAATAACGGGGTCGTTTCCGGCCTGTTCCCTCCAGGGAGAAGACGATCGAACAATGGCAGAAGAAAGGGTGAAGGGCTGAAGGAAAATGGAGGAGGGAGAGGAAGAGCGTGCGACAGCAGTTCCAAATTGAGAGGGAAAGGCGAAGAGTCGGTGGACGGTTGCCAGTTTGCCACGGTTCACGAAGAGGCGCCCCGGCCTACACGTCCGTTCAGAAATACTACTAGTAGAAAAGGACTCGCCGTTGCCTCACTGATATGTTGGAACGGGACCACATGTCAACGAAACATGGTGTGTAATTTCTCGTGCAAAATGCGATCTGGCCGCCTTGGCCCGAGGTGCCACATTAGTTTTTTTTGAAAGTTTGCCACATTAGATATCGACCTTTATTTTTTAACATGCAATCTGAATGGATAGCTCCTGTGGTCATCACACGTGAGCGGATATAGTGATGGTTGATTCGGCCGAGCAACTTATTACTGTGGGAATATGGGAGTACCAGCGGATTCAAGGAACAAAGAAATGATGGTTGCTTCGTCCGAGCAACTTACTGTGGTGAAGGTGGGGCTCTGTGATTTGACTTCTCACTAGTCATTACTACTGCAGCGCAACGACCTGGGTGAATCTTTCCCTGAAGTTGTGTTGTGCACCCAATATTGCTGCATGGCAGGTGGAGCCGGATGAAGGATGTCCAACATGTCGGCGAAACGAAGTTGAATTGTTTCTGGCATTGCTATCAATCCTTTAGGATTTGTTTATATGTACGCATAATTTTGATGAAATTGTACTGTGATGCTATGAAGGTTTCAACTTTGGTTCCCGCAGGAAAAAAAGGTTTGAACTTAGGATTCATGTGTCTTGCCTCGAGATTATCTTGTTACAACATTCCATCAAATATAAATGAAACTACCATGGCTAATGCATCTGAATGGTTCGCAGATCAGCGCCAATATTCACATCACAACTTAAGAAAAAGTTGTGAGAAGGTGTACAAATAAAGAAAAAATATAATTGATCGATGTTGTTCGTAGGCATGGATCCATTTCCTTGGCACAATGTTCATTGCTTGGCAGCTAGTTTCACCCAGCTCTATAGCCAAAAGAGAGGTGTATGAAGGACACCACAATCCGATCATTTTGTGCAGCTCCACTAAAATCGAGCGGGCCATCCCTGTTTGCAAAGATATCCAGTCAGTGTGATTACAATAATAGTGGAACTAGATGATGAAACATAACACACATAAATAGAAGCCGATCACCTCTACGATCTCTCTTTAGGACTAACTTCTTGTCGGAGAATATTAGGCACGGAGTTGGATGAGGAGGATAGCAAAACCAATCTCCCTTTCCGCAGTCCCACAAAAATGTAAAAACGTTGCCCATGTGACATTTTGGCGGAACTGCACAAAACACTCTTCTGAAAAGTGATTTGTGCAGTTCACCAAAAGGTCGCAATAGCAACGAGGTGAAAATGGATAGTCCTGTTTGCAAAAGGAGGTCGAAAGGAAACAATTAATGCCCAATAACACGAGTTGAAGACACATACACCGATAAAAAAGAAGCATGTTCCATGTAATAAGGGAAAGATATCACATGGTGGTTTATCAAAAATGGTTTGAGGACGAGATTGCAAGATGGAAAGTACGCCGGCCGAGATACGATTTAAGCAAACAACTAAAGAAGATCCACATGCAGCAACGTGGGAAGATGGGCAGTGGAGCAAGGCCGGAGGAAGCTGTCCCTGAGGGTCATCGGGATGTTACTAGGAGGGTGCCGGCGGCCGAGATCTGCCCATACTGCTGCAGCGAGCAAGTGGCAAAGGCCCTACCGCGCCGGAGCTTGGTCAGAGAGAATGGCGGGTACCGCAGATCGGGACGTGCTGCCTCAACACCGTCGAACGGAGAGACGATGCACATCCTCCCTTTCCGCCGGCGGACGGGATGCGGCTGGATCATTGACTAACGCTGAGAGAGAGAGGCCACGGCGGCCTTGTGTGAGATGGTGTGACGAGAGACAAACCCATTTTTCCATTTTCCCCACGACAATCGTTTTATATTCTGTATGTGCCATTGAGGAATATATAACTTTATTTAATGCTAACGTGTCAAGTCGAACTTTGTTCCGTCTAGGCGTGGTACCCAACCCTCCTTCGAGTAAACAACCGCTACACGCGTCAAATTATCACGTGGGCTGCCTTTTCGTACAGAAACAAACTCCACCGTGTACCCGCGGGGGTGTGGCCGGGAACGAGACGTGAGTATGAGCGTCCTGCGTGCACTTCTTCTTTAGGTGCAGGTACGTACGTGGGTGGGTGTGAGAGAGATGGTGTGTGTAACATAGGCAATGTGTTGATGATATCTCAATCAGAAAAACGTAACATATGCAATGTGTGTGAAACGGAGTCATGGACATGAGATATCGATAGAATTGAAAACTGGGATGAAGTGTGTGGCTGCGCGATCGATAAAGAGTGCCATCGAATTTGTGTTTGCCCACGTCAAAGATACAAGGCGGCTGGCCTACTGGAATTTGAGAGGGCAGAGGTGCAGTTTTTCTCTATGGCATGGATACCTACCTACAACGTTCGACTATCGGTGTGTGTGTGTGGGGGGGAGGGGGTTGTCGGTGTCAAAACCGGCGGATGTCGGGTAGGGGGTCCCGATCTGTGCGGCTAAGGCTAATGGTAACATGAGGCAAGGGACACAATGTTTTACCCAGGTTCGGGCCCTCTCGATGGAGGTAAAACCCTACTTCCTGCTCGATTGATCTTAATGATATGAGTATTACAAGAGTTAATCTACCACAAGATCGTAGAGGCTAAACCCTAGAAGCTAGCCTATGATGATTATGATTGTCTTGATCGTCCCTATACGGACAAAACCCTCCGGTTTATATAGACACCGGAGGGGGCTAGGGTTTACATAGAGTCGGTTACAAAGAAGGAAATCTAATATCCGGATTGCCAAGCTTGTCTTCCACGCAAAGGAGAGTCCTATCCGTACACGGGACAAAGTCTTGAGTCTTGTATCAGTCCGGCCAAAGTATATAGTCCGGCTGTCCGGATACCCCCTAATCCAGGACTCCCTCAGTAGCCCCTGAACCAGGCTTCAATAACGATGAGTCCGGCGCGCAGTTTGTCTTCGGCATTGCAAGGCGGGTTCCATCTCCAAATACTTCAAAGTAATTACAGAACACTTAAATCGTGTCCAGATCTGCAAGATGATCTTCACATACCACCGTAGAGAGAACGATATTCTACAAATGCAATCTGCTGACAACTTCAGACAACGTGACATGACACTACGGTCGAGTCATTATTCGAACCGTTTTCCCACAACCAGCCGCATCGCATATTGCAAGGCGGTTTCCTCGACACGTCTTGTCGAAGCAGAGATCATGTCCCCTTATCACGGGATTCCCATCAATACGAGTATGGGTAATCCAACCGTGCCATCAATCGTGGTGCTTGGGAAATAGGCAATCTTCAACGGGCAAGTGGGGAGGCGCACCGTCGTCGTCGCCTCTATAAAGGGATAAGGATTACCCATTTTTACCAATGCCTTCTTCCTTCTCTGCTTATCCATTCTCGCACCCTCGAGCTCCAGCGCCCTAGTTCACACCTTCTCTGCATAGACAAACATGTCCGGAGCAGGAGGCAAGTGGGTGGCCTCCACCATGAAGGAGGAGCATATCATGAAGCTCCGGGCGGCCGGATACTTGGCTGCAGATATCGCGCACCGGCTGCCGGACGCAGGGCAGATCATTCCGACTCCGGGACCCCACGAGAGGGTCGTGTTCCTCGCCCACTTCATCCGTGGAATGGGATTTCTGCTTCATCCCTTCGTCCGCGAGCTTATGTTTTACTATGGGCTGGACTTCCATTTTCTAGCCCCCAACTTTGTCCTCAACATCTCGGCATTCATCGGCGTGTGCGAGGCCTTCCTCCACATCAAGCCTCACTTCGGCTTGTGGCTACGAATCTTCTGCGTGAAGCCAAAGATCGTGAGCGGCCAGCAAGCAGAGTGCGGAGGTGCCATGGTGGGGAGGATGCCCAACGTCACCTGGCTTGACGGCTCCTTAGCGGAGACCGTGAAAGGGTGGCAATCGGGGTGGTTCCACATCACCGAGCCGCGCGATGCCAACTAGGCGGCGGCCCCCAAATTCCGATCCGGAATTCCCATGCGGCTCACCTCCTGGGAAAAGAAGGGCCTGGCCTGGGGCGAGCCTGCGGAGCTGACCGGACTTCAGAACTGCATCAAGAATATGATGGACAAGAAAATCAAGCTTGTCAACGTGGTCCAGGTCATGCTCATCCGCCAAATTCTTCCGTGCCAAAGACGGGCTTTTAATCTGTGGGAGTTCGTCCTGGCCGAACATCGGACACTTCAAGAGCTCTACGGCATGACACACAAGGATGCATGGAAGGTGCTGTTCAAGGCCTCCGAAATACCTCCTACCACATCCGAGGACCGCGGACTTCACGCCACGCGTCTCCCCCGTCCGGTGAGTTTTCTCACTATCATCAGATGTAGTTTTTTTTCCAGCGTACTCATGGGAGGATCTTAAGTCATTGTGTGTATTTTAATCAGGAGTATGTGGTGACGGCGGAGCGGATTGACTGTCCGGCTCCACTGCAGAAGGTCCAGCAGACGCTCTCCTGACGGAGATGCTAGTCCCGGTGCCCTACAAGGCGCCGGAAAAGAAGGCCGAAAAGAAGTCCCTGGGGACCAGGAAGGGTCTCCAGCGTCAGGTCGTATCGGACGCCTCGTCCAAAGACGACGAGGCACACTCCTCCCCCGAAGGGGAGGAGGAAAAGGAAGGGGCCGCCCCACCTAAGGAGGCCGAAGGGCCTAAGAGGGCGACCCAGGGGACCAGGAAGGGTCCCCGGCGCAAGGCCGTCATAAACTCGTCGTCCGAAGACGACGAGGCGGATTCCTCCCGCGGAGGCGGGGGAAACACGAGGAAACTCCGCCTCCCTGCACTGGGGAGGAGAAGAAAAGGAAAGCCGCCCCCGAGGGGGAGGCAAGAACGCCCAAGAAGGGAAAGGTGTCCCTTTCGGATTACTCTACCACGGCCGCCTACAGCGAGAAGGAATGGCTGCCCAGGGGGAAGCCCCTAGTAAGATCGTCAGTATCCGCACTCTGTTATACTTTAGTGCGACTTTGCTTCATAGTCTGTTCTAACGCCGAACACATATATGCAGTCCGGCGAGGGTCCATCCCGAGGTATCCTCTTTGGATGGGTCTTTGAGCGATTCAGCGATGAACTCGCTCCCAACGGCCACTTCCCCTCGGCCTGCGGATGACACGGAGGTGTTGTCCCAAAGGCCCCCAGAGCAGGGGGAGGTGACTCTGGAGACGCCCCAAGGCGAAACTCCAGACGCCGGGCACACGAGGCATAAGATCCCCGTGGATTGTGTTGACGGGAGCCGCAGCAAGCTGGGCTCCCAGCCGGACACTATACCCGAACCCCCAAAGGTTCTAGATTCGGGCAGGCAGCCCCTCGCCAAGGAGGGCGAGCCGTCTGTGCCGATAACTTCCGTTACGCCAGAGGCGTCGGATAGTCTGCTGGAAGCGCTTCCCGGCGCTTCCATGGATGAAGAGCACCGTACTCTTATGAGTGCGGTGATTCAGAAGGTTCGGTCCGCCAAAAGCGGATTGACCGAAGCCTGCACCAGCCTCCTGACAGGTAAGTAATCGAAAGTGTGTGAAATTATCACCCGATGGACAGTAGCCCCTGATACTCTGTTTGGTGTTCGGTAAGAAAAGTCAAACGGAGGGTCAATTTTAATCCACAGGAGTCTAATATTAGGTGTCTATGTGAATAAGCAGGCGGTGCTGCTTGCCGCTGCTGCCCGCACAACGGAGGTCTCCGGACTCAAACGAGGCCTGGAGCAGGCCCAGGGAGAGCTCAGCCTCACGAAGAGGCAGCTCGAAGAGAACAAAGGTGAGTGACACCCCGTTCACATATCACAAAGAATGGAAAAAATTGGGGACGCTAAAAATGCATCATGATTTTGTAATAGGGGCCACGATCGAAGTGGCGTCCCTGAAGAAAGCGCTGCCCGAGGCCAAAAACAAGGCGGCCATGGAGCGCATTGAGCGTGAAAAGCAAAATGCTAGGGTGGGCGAGGTACAACAAGAGCTCCAGGAGCACGGCAAGAAGTTCGAGTCCTTGGAGCGTGACCTCAAGACGAAGGAGTCTGAGCTTGTGAAGGCCCTTTTGAGCATGAAAGACGCCAAGGCCGAAGCCGAAAAGGCCCAGCAGGAAATCTAGGCGGCCAAGAAGATAGCGGCGGGTAAGACATTCTTTATGCAAAGCAAGCATGTGGAGGAGGCGTTTCTTTTACTTACCCGAATTCGGAGCTCTCTAGGGGCATTCGTAGATCATGTGGAGGAGGGGAGCTCAACGGAGAAGCTGTTCTGGTCCCAGCATGCTCAAGCCGAACACCCGATGCCTCTGAGTGACCAATTGAAGCAATTGGTTGAACTCCACAGGGCGGCCAAAGTGGCTATGAAAGATTTCATAGTCCGAATGTGGCCTGGTGAGCCCCTGCCCGCCAGCTACTTCGGCCTGATAAAGCGGATTGTAAATGCCTGTCCGCGGCTTGAAGTGATCAAGCGATCCATTTGCATTGAGGGTGCCCGCCGAGCCTTTGGCCGTGCGAAGGTGCATTGGGGCAAGCTGGATGCGGAGAAGCTGGTGAAGGATGGACCGCCGGAGGGCAAGGCGCATCGCTGTCCCAAAAATATTATGATGGTGTTATGAAAGGTGCTCGTCTCGTGGCCGATGAATGTACCAAGGACACGATCTTTGAGTGAATGTACTTCTGTCATTTTTGTAATATAAAGACGAAGTTATTTGCGCTATATAGCGCTTTTTTTATTTAAAATATTATATTCTATGCGGCTGTTTATAAAATTCTGAAAGTAGGCCAGTCGTCGGCTTCCGCCCCCACATAACTAGTACTGGGGTGTTCGTGGAAAAAAACCAGACACTCTTTATCCAAATTTTTGGTCCTTGGAGGAGGTGTTTGGCGCAGCGAACAAGGCAATCGGACTATGCGGCTTTATAACTTTCACTTAGCCATAGAAGTCTACAATTTTAAATTTCGGCGAAGCCCCTAGAATTCGGAAAGCCGAATTGGGGCGCTATATACGCCTAAATCGGACAAGCCGATTCCTCTCCTAAAGCGGAAAAATATCTTTAAGGATTTTAAGACCTCTCAAACAGCGACCAACTCTCGCCGCATCATGCCGGTCAGTTTTCAGCTTTCTCTACTGAGGTGCTCGTCTGGAAGAACCGGGACACAATCGCAGTAGTTCTGCCTGCGCTACCTTAGCCTATATAACGGAACGTAAGGTACCAAAACAAGGGAGCCAGGCAAACCCAACTATTGACCCAAGACATGATTCAGAGCTGATGCATATGATGATATAAGTTCGTGGTGCCGCACTGTCAAAAGTGTTCGGACTTATCTTGCCGTATTATGGGGCGTCATAAGAAGCCCCTGGCAAACTGAACGTACCAAGGTGTACGGATGCAATATTAAATGAGCATTTATAAGAAAAATATGCAGATAGGAATAATAAGCTCACGCTACATATTATCTCCCATTGATGAATAATACGTCTAAGCGTATGTTTACAATGAATGCGTAAAGCAAAAGAAAATAGGACTATTTGACATGTTCTATCCAAGGGCGGGC
Source organism: Triticum dicoccoides (assembly GCF_002162155.2). Lineage (NCBI taxonomy): Eukaryota > Viridiplantae > Streptophyta > Magnoliopsida > Poales > Poaceae > Triticum > Triticum dicoccoides. The sequence goes on from NC_041383.1 coordinate 416,013,150, forward strand.
CGCATGTAGGTATATAAAACAGGTATAACGATCGTGAACAGATTCCACCTGGGTATTCCCTTTGTGCGCAAAGCCTTTCGCCTCCTTGGTTCCAGCTCTTCTGAAGAGGCTGCCCTAAAGCTGGGTCCTGAAAGATAAAAAGGGGGATTATTAAAGTATGTTGCGTTTGAGCCGCACTGTTGACTGTGTCACTATTGCGCCTCCGCCTATGCCCATTGTATTTTGAGTGCGTAATTGTGTACGCGCGGCACAAATGCTGCCTTAATGGGACTGGAGCGGAGGCCGGACTGCTAGTCGCGCTCTTGGCGTGCCTGGCGATCCTGTTGCAGGGTACTCTGGACTCGCTTGGCGGTGTTCGGCGTTGTTGTCGCTGAATTGGTGGTTTGCTAGAGAAGGCTGGTTTGTACTTCTGCCGCGAGGGCTGCAGTATGCTCTTCTGTATGGAGAGAGCGGTCCATGTTTCCGTTGACTGTTATGACCCCGCGAGGTCCTGGCATCTTGAGCTTGAGGTATGCATAGTGTGATACCGCATTGAATCGAGCGAATGCGGTTCGTCCAAGCAGTGCATGATAACCACTATGGAAAGGGACGACATTGAAGATTAACTCCTTGCTTCGGAAGTTATCCGAAGATCCGAAGACCACTTCCAGTGTTATGGAGCCCGTGCAATAGGCTGACCATGGGTTGAATTTTGGGGCGACTGGCTCCATCGCATAGACGTCCCGTAGTGCTCGCTTCCGTTCCCATTTGGGGATGTGGGTGGCGTAGATCATATTGACCGTTTTCACCCGGGGAGGAAATTTCTTCTGTCCCCCCGTGTTCGGACGCAGGGGCTCCTCGTCATCGTCGTTGTGTAGCCCCTTGTACTTGTTCTCGGTGTTTATTTTACCGGCCTATTTGAACACCTAGTAGTCTCTGTTAGTGTGGTTTGCTGGCTTATCCGGGGTGCCATGAATTTGGCATGAGCGATCAAGTATGCGGTCCAGGCTGGATGGTCCCTGATTGTTTCTTTTGAATGCCTTTTTCCGCTGACCGGATTTTAAACCACTGAATCCGGCGTTGACTGTCGTGTCTTCAGTGTTGTCACCATTGTCCTGTCGCTTATGTCGGTTGCGCCGTGGCTTGCCAGTATTGTCGCGGACATCTGAGGTGCCGGAATTTATTGGCGTGGTGCTACTGCGAGCCAACCAGTTGTCCTCGCTCGCGCAAAAGCGGGTCATGAGTGTTGTGAGGGATGCCATGGACTTTGGTTTTTCCTGGCCGAGGTGTCGGGCGAGCCACTCATCGCGGATATTATGCTTAAAGGCTGCCAGAGCTTCGGCATCCGGATTATCAACAATTAGGTTCTTTTTGGTTAGGAACCGAGTCCAGAATTTCCTGGCTGACTCTCCGGGCTGTTGGGTAATGTGACTCAACTCATCAGCGTCTGGTGGTCGCACGTACGTGCCCTGGAAGTTGTCGAGGAACGCGTCCTCCAGGTTTTCCCAACTACCGATGGAGTTTGCCGGTAGGCTATTTAGCCAGTGCCGGGCCGGTCCTTTGAGCTTAAGGGGAAGATACTTGATGGCGTGTAGATCGTCACCACGGGCCATATGAATGTGGAGAAGGAAATCTTCGATCCATACTGCGGGGTCTGTTGTGCCATCGTATGATTCAATGTTTACGGGTTTAAACCCTTCTGGGAATTCATGATCCATCACTTCGTCAGTGAAGCAGAGGGGGTGTGCGGCGCCTCTATGCCGGGCTATGTGGCTACGCAGTTCGAATGAGTCTGTCTGGCTGTGTTCGGCCCGGCCGGACTTTTTGATAGGGTATCTGGCGTGACGATCATTGTCCCGTGTTGAGGCGCGCCCCCGTGATCCATAGATCAATCTTGGCTGTCCTGCCTTGTTTTCCAGTATATCTTGGAGGTCTTGCCTATTGCCCCGGCCGTAGTGTATTGGCGTAGGGGTGCGGGCTGGTATTCGGGCTGATACGCCGTTTTATCCCGGCCATGAGGTGCCCGGTCAGCCGTGTGGTGCTCGAGTCCATATTCCTCAGCTGCCAGGACTTCAGTCCATCTGTCTGTGAGCAGGTCTTGATCAGCTTGAAGTTGCTGCTGCTTCTTTTTCAGGCTCCTCGCAGTGGCCATAAGCCGGCGCTTGAAGCGCTCCTGCTCTACGGGGTCCTCGGGGACGCCGAACTTGTCGTCGCCGAGGCAAATCTCGTCTTCGGAGGGGGGCATGTAGTTGTCCTCCTCCGGGTATCCGTCCGTCGCCTGTTCGTATGGGCTGACCTGCCGTCCTCCTGTTCGACCTGCTCGAAGGCGGGATGATCGGGGTTGTATTCGTCTTCGGCACAATCCAGATTGTTTTCGTCTCCTGTGCCGGTATTGCTGTGGCGGGGCTTGGAGCGGCGCTGATGACGCCCATGCTTTGCTTTCTTCCTTGAGGGCTCCATTGCCTCATCGCCATTGGTTTCTTTCGGAGTGTCCACCATATATGTATCATATGAGGAGGTGGCTGTCCATTGAAGTGCGTTATATCGACTAGAGGGGGGGGTGAATAGGCGATTTTTATGAATTCTTCACTGAGGAATTTGCTGGTGAGGAAATTCCTAAATGAAGAACTACTTGCAGCGGAATAAGTACTCAGAAGTAAACATAGCAGAACACAAGCATAGTCATCATGATGAAATGAAGACAAGCACAAAGTACAGAAAGTGTAAACACAGGATAACACAAGATAGAAGACGGACAGACTGAAGAAATTAAACTGAGGAAATTGAGAAAGTCTTCAGTCAAAGTCTTCAAACAGATATGAACAGACACTCAACAACAGACATGAGGAAATGAAAGAGTTGAGGAAATAGAACCAGTAAGCTCGGTGAAGACAATGATTTGGTAGACCAGTTCCAACTACTGTCTTAGTTGTACATCAGGTTGGAGCAGCTGAGTATTTAAACTCGAGGACACCCAGTCCCGGACACACAGTCCTGATTGTATTCTCCTTGAGCTAAGGTCACACAGACCTCACCCAATCACTCGTGGTTAGTCTTCAGGTGACTTCCGAACCTTCACAAACTCGGTCACTCGGCGATCCACAATTCCTCTTGGATGCTCTAGACCTTGACGCCTAACTGTCTGGAAGAAGCACAGTCTTCAAAGGAAACAAGCGTCGGATCCACGCAGGATCAATCTCTTCAATGATGCTCAATTACTTTGGGTTTGTAGGTGTTGGGTTTGGGTTTTCCTCACTTGATGATTTTCGCTCAAAGTCCTCGGAGGATGGGATGCTCTCAATTGACAAGTGTCAGTTTCTCTCAGAGCAGCCAACCAGCTAGTGGTTGAAGGGGGCGGCTATTTATAGCCTAGGGAGTAGCCCGACATGATAATATATAAATGCCCTTGTCTGATATGACCGTTAGGTGGGTAGATATTTCGGGACAGCTGGCGCATAGCACAGCAACGGTCCGAATTTTGACTATCAAATTCCTCAGGGCTATCATGATCCTCACTGCGTAGGCACTTCGCACTGGTGAATTCCTAACTCCTCAGTCAGAACAAATTCCTCAGAGATCAGAAGAGCTTCATCTTTGTCACTGGAGAATATGACTGAACTATATAAGATTTCCAATGGTTTCACTCAAAGGGATTGGTAGGTGTAGGATTTTGAGTTGAGCATCACATGGAAATTTTTCCTTAGTATTTCCTCGACCCCTTTAATAGTACGGTGTTTCCTATGACTCAAGAAATAGAAAATGAAACTACGAAAACAAAAGTCTTCACACTTCATGTTCCTCGAATGAATACCAAGTCTTCAAGGTCACACCAATTTCTTCACTTTCAAAGTCTTCAGAAAGTCTTCAGATATCCAAAGTCTTCAGATGAAGAACTTCATTTTTAGGGGTCGACTTTCTCTGTAAATATCAAACTCCTCATAGAATTATAGACCTGTGTACACTCACAAACGCATCAGTCCCTTAACCTATAAGTCTTCAATACACCAAAATCACTAAGGGGCACTAGATGCACTTACAATCTCCCCCTTTTTGGTGATTGATGACAATATAGGTTAAGTTTTCAATGGGGATAAACATATGAAGCGTAAATACTGATATTGAGGGATTTGATTGCAAGATATAGAAGAACTCCCCCTGAAGATGTGCATAGTGAAGAATTTGCTTTTGAAGCAATGCACACTTGAAGAGTAAAATCATGGAGATCTCCCCCTATATCTTGTAATTCATACACGCATTTGACATATAATATGAAGAATTTGAAATGCATGATGAAATATGGTGACCGATGTAATTCAGCATGGGTGCATTAACATTAATGAGGAATAAGCATGCAGAAGAACACAACAAAAGTATCAGGCCACCATAGAGTTTAAGATTACAACTCGATCCAGCAAAGTCATCAGAAGAACGAGAGTTGGAACTTAGCAAAAAACGCCCATATAGGATAGACCCGCTTGAAGACTAACTCAAATTTCTCCCCCTTTGTCATCGAATGACCAAAAGGGTTGAAACTGAGGACTAACGCCCCTGAAGAATATCATGATGATGGAGGAGCGCCAGTGTTGTCATGGTCTTGAGTCATTGTAGGGCCTGCTGCAGTGTCGTCCAAGTCTTCATGCTCGTCCATGGCGCGTGATGAAGAATATGAGTTGGCCACCAAGGAAGGAACCTTGACCTTCTTGTATTTCTTCGGTGGAGGAGCAGAAATAGCCCAGGTGCGATCAAACACTTCATGGAGGTAGTAATGGTTTTTCTTCACTGCATTGTGTGTAGAAGTCATGTTGTGAGGAATAGAGCCAAACTGACGCTTAACCCACTTGTGGTTTCGATCCACCTTCTGGTGAAGACTTATAAGCAGCTCACGGTCAGTCATCACACGAGGAGCAGTAGCTTGAGGACTTGACTTGGTAGCATTGGCAGCAGAATCATGAGTGGCAGAGTTGTCCTTGGTGGAGTAAGATGCAGCTTTGCGGAACTGACCATCCAATGGACGAATGCCTTCATCGATAATGGCTGGTGACTTGCCCTTCTCATCAGATGAGGAAATTGTCCGTTTGAGGACTTCAATAGGGGGCAAGTAGCTGAGGTGATTCTGAAAATCAGCCTTGTAGTTGAGTGAAGACCTTGTTCTGACGAATCTCATGATCCACGACGCGTAAGGCTTCAGCTCTAATGGTGAAAGTGCAACATTCGCCAGAGTCCTCATGAAGAAATCATGATAGTTTATGGGGATGCCATGCATTATGTTGAAAAGCATATTCTTCATCATCCCAATAATTTCTTCATCGGATGAGTCATGGCCTTTGATAGGACTCATGGTCATCGTCAGAATGCGGTAGATGGTTCTTGGCACATACAACAATTCCTTCACGAGGAATTTGGTCCTTGGGGCTTGACCAGGCTTCAGCGACTTCATGAGTACTTGCATATAGTGAGCAGTGAGTTCAGGCTCATCATACAGACAACGAGCACCGTCAGGTGGAGGACTGATTGGCAAGGCACAAAGCAATTCAGAGGCTGGTGCCTTGTAATGAGTGTTTTCAGTCATCCAGTCCAACACCCACGAGTTGACGTCAGCAGCATCACCTGTGATATGCAGAGTTGCGTAGAACTAAAGAATAAGCTCTTCATTCCAATCAACTATGTCAGAGCAGAAATTGAGCAAGTGTCGTGGAATTAACACGTCAGATGTCCTTAGTGTGAGGACTTAGTCACGAGGCCAACGCATCTATGTGGTAGCTTGAGAGGGGTTGAGCGGAATCGAAAGACGCAACACAAGACAAGGGTTTAGATAGCTTCGGGCCCCGGGAAACATCATCCGGTAACAACCCTACATGTTGTTTGAGGCTAGATCTCATTATCATCACAAGGGAGTCGCCGTAAACCGGCTCTCCTCTAGTTGTGTCTAGCCATAGAGATTGTTTCTTGCTTGTCCTCTTTGGGGAGCCCTGCCCCTCCTTATATAAGTTGAAGGGGTGGGTTACATGTAGAGTCCATCTCGGACTAAGACTTATACTATTTTGACTTCCTTTCCTGGGCTTCTTAACGTCTGTCGGTTTAACATTGTCTGCCGGTTTAACATTGTCTGCCGGTTTAACATGGTCTGCCGGGTTATGATTGTCCTAACACCTGCAGGTGCTACCATCTGTCTTAACTCTACCGGTTTAACACTCTCCGGTTTACCGTCTGTCTTAGCCATCTGTCTTAACTGTCTGTCGGTTTAACACTCGCCGGTTTACCGTCTGTCTTAGCCATCTGTCTTAACTGTCTGTCGGTTTACCATCCACCGGTTTACCAAGTCCCGGCCGGGTTACGACTCTGGCCGGGTCATACCGCGGGGTATATCCCCGACATTAGCCCCCAGTTTCATTTGGATTTATCCATGTTAAACTGATCCTGATCATCCTTAAGTCCTTGTCACTTCCTTCTTCTAGAAAATCCGGTTTAATAGGCCAGCTTCATAATCAACTTGCTGACATTAGTTTCTCATAGAAAATATATTGTGAAGAATAACTAATTTGATTCAGCTCCCAATGCTTAAAAACAATATTGGTCCTTGAAATACTAATCTGATCTTCAACTGGTTTAAGGACGTAGAACTTGCCGGTTTATCATTGCCAAGATCACCGGTTTATAAATATTGATAGCACCGGGTCATACTTGTAGTTAACATCTAGCTTGAAAATATACCTCTTATATGCCTATCACTTGTAGCCCCCAAGTCTTAAGAAGGTAGCACAGCAACAGCTTAAGACTTGCTTTAATATAAATATCACAATCTTGAAGAAATCCAGGTTGTTCATCTCAATCACTAGTCAGAATTGAGTATTCGACATATGTAGCCCCCAAGTGCCGGGTTGTCATGCTTGCAGCAACCTGGGACTTGTAATTGCCTGATGCTCATAAAAACTTCAACCAGTGTAGCCCCCAAGGGCCGGGTCATTATGCAATAATGAGCAGGGACTTTGTAAATATAATCATGTAAACTTAGAACATCAACGTGTAGCCCCTAAGGGATGGCTGAGTAAGATAATATTAAGCTGGGACTTGATATATACTTCAATCAAAATAACATCATATGATGTAACCCCCATCATGGGGCTTGAATCCACGTCCACAAGGTTAAGAGCCTTGTGCTTTACCAACTGAGCAGTGGACCCTTCAATATAATGAATAAAAAGCTTTGTACCTTGAATTGTTGACAGGAGCAATTGGTAGCCCCCAAGGGCCGGCTCATTACGATGTGATGAGTCGGGTCTTCAATAAGGTGAGCAAACAATGACTTTGCATTAGCCCCCAAGTGTCATGGTGCATGCTTGCAGCGACATGAGACTTGCATATTTGATGTAATCCCAACTTGAATAATGTAGCCCCCAAGTGCCGGGTTGTAAGCCTGCAGCGACTTGGGACTATTCCTTCAATTGTAGAATAAATCATATCCACTGATAAAATAATAGCCATTGCGCTAAAGCGACTTTGGAAACCTCAATCATAATACTGGTTATTGATAACCATAATAAAATCCAGCCATGTTGGCTATTTGAAAATTTGAATAATATAATCAAATGCTTTATGAGCGCATGATTCCAATGGCGCAATCCAAATATATACTGGTGACTTATAGTCCAAAGCCAGGCCGGGTTAACAAACACCGGATTATATTGATGACTTATAGTCATGCCGGGTCAATAGACGCCGGTTCAACATAAAATTTATCAGAAGTGAAAAATCTTGACAAAGGCAAATAAAACCGTGTAGTCGAGGCTTTTCAAGGGCTGCCAGGCCCAAATTCGAGGCTTTTCGTGGGCTGCCAGGCTGCTGAGTTAAACCATTTGACAAAGCCTTTTAAGATGGGCCTCCAACTAACCAATCGTTGTTTTAACTTTGACAAGTTCAGGGTCTGTATAAGAGTAACTTGTCAAATGTTCGGCGGGTCATGCCAGGATTACTTGGATAGGAGTGGCTTACTTGATGAAGGCAGGTTAACCTGGGGTTTTAGGTGAATACACCAGGCTTCCAAGCCGTGGGTCGATACCCAATTACAAGGGTCCTTTCAAACTCTTTGTTACTTTACACAAAGAGCCCCCAAGTAATTTTGTGAGCTGTGCTCAATGGGTGCCTATGTTTGAGTTGTGCGTAGCAACAAGACTCTCTTTGGCCCCTTGGGTGTGAAGCTCCCAAGCTTTGTTGTGGCGTGATAGCCGGATTAATGGACAGGACTCCGCTTTGTCAGCTGAAGCCCCCATGTGCTATATTTTTGAGCTATGCTCGCCGGGTGCCTATGTTTGAGTTGTGCTGTGCAACAAACTCTCTTTGGCCCCTTTTGACTTTTCTGAGAACTCGAACTTTGCAAGAGATATTTCTTCTTGAACCAGATGTTAACCCGGATATTTGAGAGCTTCAGTGAGACTGGCTTCCTTTGAACCGGATTTTGAACCGGAATCCTTTCTGATGACCCGGAACTTCTTCATTGAGCCGGGATTTTGTCATATACTTTTTGAGCCGGAAATTCTCTGACGGCCTTTAAATTTTCATCAATATAGCAGTAGCCTCTGGGACCGGGTTATCTTTCCCTCCATCGTCCTGGCATTCTTACATTCACTTAAACTAGCAAGATTTGCTGAGTCATGTCATCATAGCCCCTGAATCTTAAGACGACTCAAGGAGTTGTTTTGAGAGTCTCTGTATTTAACCATAGCAGAAGGTGTATATCATTTATGTTGATAACACGATGTAAATCCACAGAAGGTTGAGGTGACTGCGGCGGGTTATAAATGATCTCGTATGAGCCGTGTCAGCAATTCAGCCAATGGTTCCTTCCAACTGGTTGTTTGAAGTGGACCAAACTGTAGTGGCAGCAATTTGTGCTCATGTCCATTGATCCATCCAATGTAGACGGTGGCTGAATGATAATTCGCCTCCAAGGTATTGGAAGAAAAATTGGGCTACCCAAGCAGTGACTTGCTCATACTCAATAAATAGCTCCTGCAGACAGGTGCGGCCCGGTGTGTTGATGTAGACTAGACCGCAAGGGCGGTAGCGTAAGCATTTCCGTTGAGCACAGCAGCACGGATAAATGTAGTGCAAAAATGACGGTGCTATGCACTCCATATCCGTGATATAACTCCACTTCGGCATTGAATAATTGTCCCGATGTACTTGGATGACAGATGATCTTGTCGTCTCTGCTATGAACATGGAACAAAAATATTTAAAGGGAGGATAATTGTTCTAGGAGGAATTCAAAGTACATTAAAAAAATAAGGTGGATAACACCTGATCTTTTCCTGGGACGTCAAGCCAGTCATGTCCGTCGTCGTTTTTCCAGTTGATCTGAATTTTATTGCTTCCACTCGGGCGAGGTCGACGGTTTACCAGGGTAGCAGTGGCGCTGTAAACAGGGCGTGGTACAAACAGCGGGCCGCGGAGCAGTGCGAGCGGCGGGTCAACTCTTGGCGGTTTGACTGAAGCAGGGCGCAGAGAGACTGACTCTGAAGCGGCTCACCCGCGGAGTTGGGTGGTGCGTGAGCTGGCAATTGAGTGGCTCGGGAGGCCGGGGAGGCCACGGCAGAGACGGAGCCATGGCCGTGAGGAACGGCAGTGCGCCGGTGAGCCGGCAGCGGCGGCTTGAGGCGACAGGCGCACGGGCACAGACCCGCGGCGGCGGTCGGCAGACGAGCCACTCCAAATCATGATCGCCTTCTTTTTCCTTGCTTGATTTGTTTCAACATGCAGAGAGCAAAGGTAGTGCTCAGCGGATGTATTGACTTTGGTCTTCACGTGGCGGTCAAAAAGCATGGATCAAATTTGGAATCCATGCATGGAGCTTTTCCCATAGCAGCAATACCGATGGTAGTAGTTGTAATGCCATTACTTTAGTTGGGGTAATCTGACCATATCAACTCTCTCACCAATCTGACCGCATCAATTTTGTAAACTCCCTGGATAGAAGCATGTGAGGGTGGAGGTGGATCTCTCGATTACTAGCAACGCTTCACTCACAGGGTTCGATTTGGTAGCGATTACAGGGAAGATTACAAGAATGGATAGCTAGGGTTCGTGGCAAGAGGGAAGGAGGGAGGGGATAAGAGCCGAGCCACCGCAACCGTGATCCACTGGATGCCCTCGCTCGATCCTGATCGCTCCTCAAGTAGTTGCGTGCCTGGGCTTCAGTTAACCCAGGCCGGCCCAATGACTCTTGGGTTGGGCTGCCTGGCCCGGTTCGTGCGCGGAGCCGTGGCGACGCGTTGCTTCTCGCTGACCTGCGGGCCCGTCTTGACAGGGCTGCTGACATCCCCCTCTTCTTGAGTCGAGGCTTGCCCCCAAGCCTCAGCCAACAGAAAACGCTCCTTGAGTCCCGCCTTGTCCTCCCAAGTGTCGCCCAGTACATTGGAGTTGGACCAGCGTATGAGAACTTGCTCTCGCATCTTGCCCTTCTCCTGTTTCCAACGCGACTGAAGGACTGCCACAGGAACAGCTAGCTCGTCAGAACATTGAGGAAGTTGAGTTTCGACAGGCATACCCAAGTCCAGCACGCGCCGCAGCAACGAGACGTGGAAGACTGGGTGAATCGTTGCTTGTGGAGGTAGTTGGAGCTTGTATGCGACGTTGTTGATCTTGGCGACGATCGGGAAAGGGCCATAATATTTGTACGCCAATTTGTGGTTGGCTCTCGGCGCGACGGAAGTTTGGATGTATGGCTGTAGCTTCAGATACACTTCATCACCCACGTCAAAAGTCCGGAATGATCTTTTCTTATCTGCTTGATTCTTCATTAGTTGCCTCGCCCTGTTTAGATGTTGCTGTAGCAATTCCTGGACTGTGTCTCGTTCCTCTATCCATGCTTCGAGAGCTGGCACCGAGCAGGTATTGTCCGCTGTGATCCCCCAATGCCTCGGTTCGTACCTGAACATTGCCTTGAAAGGTGTCATACCTATAGCTGAGTGATGAGAGTTGTTATACTAGAACTGGGCTAACGGAATCCAGAAACTCCATCGTCTTGGGCATGCTTGCGTGAAACAACGCAGAAAAGTTTCGACGCATTGGTTGACACGCTCCGTCTGACCGTCTGTTTGCGGGTGATTGGTTGTGCTTAGTCTGAGTTGGGTGCCCGCTGCCTTGAATAACTCCTGCCAGAAGTGACTGGTGAACACAGGATCTCGATCTGACACGATTGCTCCTGGCAGGCCATGCACCCTATAAACTTGCTGAATGAAGAGCTGTGCGACTGATGCTGCAGTGTAAGGGTGTGCCAACGGCAAGAAGTAGCTAAACTTGGTCCTCTTGTCGACAATCACCATCAAGCAGTTGAACCGGCTAGATTGGGGAAGGCCATCCACAAAGTCCATTGTGGTTATGTCCCATGGCTTGGAAGGGATTGGTAGAGGCAACAGGAGACCAGGTGACGCCGCTCTGTCCGGCTTTGCTTGCTGACACACTGAACAACACTGCACATATTGCTTGATTTGAATCTTCATCTTAGGCCAAGCAAAAAGGCGTCAAATGCGCCTGTAAGTTACTGGAAACCCGCAGTGGCCACCTAGTGGGCTGTCATGGAACGCTTGGATGATCTGTTGCTGTATTTGTGTGCCCCCTCCAAGCCAGATTCTTCCTCGAAATCTGATGATGCCTTGCTGAAGGGAGAATTGTCCTTTGGCATCCTCACGAATCGCTAGTTGTTCCAGTAGTTTCAGAGCATGCGGGTTGTTGTTGTAACTGTTGACGACATCCTCCAGCCAGCCGGGTTGGCACGATGTGACCATGAACAGAGTTTCTGCTGGGTTTGCACGTGAGAGAGCATCGGCGCCGTTGTTCTCTGTTCCCTTCTTGTACTTGATACAATACCTGAGTCCCAGCAGTTTGGTGAAAGCCTTGTGCTGCCACGGTGTGTTGAGACGCTGTTCTTCTAGATGCGTGAGGCTCTTTTGGTCTGTGAAGATGACAAACTCCGAGTGTTGCAGATATGGACGCCACTGCTCCACGGCAACTATAATTGCCAGGTATTCTTTCTCGTATGTCGATAGTCCCTGGTAACATGGGCTCAGAGCCTTGCTCATGAATGCTATTGGATGTCCCTGTTGCTGCAGAATTTCCCCTATGCCACGGTCGCATGCATCGGTCTCAACTATGAAAGGTTGATCAAAGTTTGGCAGGGCCAGAACCGGAGCTGTGATAAGTTGTTGCTTGAGAACTTGAAAGGCAGTTTCTATGATTGATGCCCAAAGGAAAGGGACGCTCTTCTTCAACAAGTTAAACAGTGGCCGCGCAATCACTCCAAAATTGCGCACGAAACGACGATAGTAGCCCGCAAGTCCCGAAAAGCTCCTAACTTCCTTGACGTTTTGAGGGGAGGTCCAATTTGCTACTGCAGCTATCTTGGTGGGGTCTGTAGACACACCTTGCACGCTGATGACATGGTCCAGGTAAGCAATTTTGCTCTGACCAAAAGCAGACTTGCTGAGCTTAACTTTCCAGTTATGTTCGCTCAGTAACTCCAGCACTTGTCGCACGTGGTACTTGTGTTCTCCAGAGTGGCGCTGAAGATCAAGATGCCATCGAAGAAACAGAGCACACAAACGCGCATCACCGGCTTGAGAGTCATGGTTAGCCCTTCAATGAACGTGGGAGGAGCCCCTGCGAGCCCAAAGGACAAGACCTTGAACTCAAAATGGCCCTGGTGTGTTGAGAAAGCTGTTTTGTGCTCTTCGCCTGGAGCTAGCCTGATCTGGTGATACCCCGCACGCAAATCTAGCTTGGAGAACCATGCTGCTCCATGAAGCTCATCGAGGAGTTCTTCAATTACTGGCACTGGAAATTTGCCGACCACTGTAATCGCATTCAACTGCCTGTAATCGATGTAGAGACGCCAGGTGCCATCCTTCTTCTTTACTAGGATAACCGGGGATGAAAAGGGGCTGTTACTATGCTGAATCACTCCTGATTTCAACAATGCATTGACTTGAGCTTCAATCTCAGTTTTCTGCTCAGGTTTGTATCGATACTGCCTGACATTAACTGGTCGTGCTCCTGGAATGAGCGGAATACGATGATCACATGCCCTCCTTGGTGGGAGCCCCTTTGGTTCTTCAAATACGTCTGGAAATTGATCCAATATTTCCTGGATGCACTCTGGTGTCTGTTCCAAGTTTTCAGGCTAAGGTGCTACCACACAGAGATGTATGATATGCGACACAGATCCTTTGTTGCACAAGTTTTGTAGCTGCAAGCTGTTGATGGACTGACAACTTGTTGACGCTGCGTCGTGCCCCACGAGACGCAACGGACCCGCTGGTGTTGGTATTTCAATGAAACGAGCGCGCCAGTCAACTTGCATTGGGCTGTGCTCCTCCAGCCAATCCATGCCCAGGATGACATCGTATGTGCCCAGTGCCAACACCTTCAAATCCGTATAAAACGCATGCCCCTGCGCATACCATGCGCATTGTGTGGCTACCTCCTTGCAAAATAATTCGCCCCCATCTGCAACTCTGACGCGACTGGTTTTGGAAAGAGGTTGAACCCCCTGAGAGCTGCCTTGCGAGATGCTCATTGCCAAATGAATTAGAACTGCCGGAATCTACCAGCATGAGAACCTCATGTCCTTGCAGCCACGCTCTGAGTTGAAAGGCTTTAGCTGAAACCCCTCCTGTAACAGCCGAAACTGAGATTGCCATGGCTGTGTCTTGCGCTGCTTCATCGGGACCCAGTTGCGTGTCCACAAAACTGTCGAGGCCAAAGATGTCCAGCAGCTCCTCGACGACGTGTAGCTGGACAGTAGTGGGGCACACATGGTCGTGCCTCCACCTCTCGCCGCACTTGAAACACAGACCCCGGGCACGACGATAGTCTCGGAGTGTCTTAAGCTTGGAGGAGTCCGCGCGGGCTGCGTCCGTGCCGCGGCGATCGACCGCTGGCGCTGGCGACACTGCGTGCACCAGTGGAGGAGGCAGCGGCAGTGGCGAGCTGCCTCGCTGGGTCGGGTCCAGTGGGCGTGGAAGACTGCCAAACACGGCCTCAGCCACCTCTTCCTAAAGCAGAGCGAGTGCGCACGCCGTATCCAGGTCCGGTGGGTGTTGCACGAGCACCACCGCCCGGATATCCTTCCTCAATCCCTCGACAAATCGCGTTAAGAAATAGAAAGGATGGATCATGTCAGAATATGATGCCAAGTGATTAATGATTAATTCAAACTGCTCGATGTAATGCGCTACTAAAGAAGTTTGGCGGACAGTATAAAACTGTTTGATCAGCGTCTGATGCCGATCGCGCCCAAAACAAGTGCAAAGCAAGGATGTAAATGCCTCCCAGTCGAACTCTGCTAGCCGCTTCTGTATGGACTGCAGCCACACAACGGCTGACCCTGAGAAATTCAGAGCCACCATGGGTACCCAAAAAGACGGTAAGATGCCAAACATGTTGAAATACTGCTCGCACATTGTTTACCACAGGTTCGGGTTGTCCCCTGTGAACTGTGGAAACGCAATGGATGGATGGGACTGCCCCAGCCCTGACAGTAGCTAACTAGGATGTGCAAACGGCGACGAGAGTGCTGGTGATGCTGTCAAAGAGGAGGACGGACCTGATGCCGGGGGTGGCGGCGGCGTCAGGAAGGACGCCGCTACGTTCCCTCGTGGAAGATTGAAGACGCCGTGGCAAATTGGCCCTTGCAGATCGCAGCCCGCGCCACCACCGGGCCCCGTGAGGACTCCGATCGTCGCAGAAGGGCTTTGCTTCGGGATCGCCATTGGAGGCTCGTCGCTCAGCTTGCTGGATGGCGGCTGCGCCATCTGGAGCGCCGCCACCGCTTCCCCCCAGATCGGAGACGCGCTTCTCCAGATCGGGGCGCCAGTTGACCAGATCGTCGATCTTAGCCGTGGACGCCTGGATCTCCGCTATTGCCTTGTTCTGGGCCTTGAGAGTGTTGTCGAGCCGGTCGAGGAAAGCTTCGATCGCTGGATCCATGGCGAGCAAGTGCGTTCGAGCTTGCCGCAACCCTCTGGTCTCGATTAGCTGCGCCAGAATGGAGCGAGGTGGGGAAAAAGGGCTGGTCTCTGATACCAGATGTGAGGGTGGAGGTGGATCTCTCGATTACTAGCAACGCTTCACTCACAGGGTTCGATTTGGTAGCGATTACAATGAAGATTACAAGAATGGATAGCTAGGGTTCATGGCAAGAGGGAAGGAGGGAGGGGATAAGAGCCGCACCGCCGCAGCCGTGATCCACTGGATGCCCTCGCTCGATCCTGATCACTCCTCAAGTAGTTGCGTGCTTGGGCTTCAGTTAACCCAGGCCGGCCCAATGACTCTTGGGTTGGGCTGCCTGGCCCGGTTCGTGCGCGGAGCCGTGGCGACGTGTTGCTTCTCGCTGACCTACGAGCCCGTCTTGACAGGGCTGCTGACAAAGCAGAGGGCGCTACGGCGGCTCTTCCACAACAGACCACGACGGAGGCAGTGCTCGGTGAGGCAGTGCTTAGAGCTGCGGGTCAGGTAGGCGGCAGCTCAGTCAGGGCAGAACCGGCACCGGCCGCAGGCAGATGTGACCCGGCGGGGTAGCAGCTGAAGCGGGATGGAATAGCAGGTCGGCAGGTTGGCGATTTGAGGGAAACCCGTGGTGATTCGGCGCGGCGAATCTGGGTTGTAGATGTTGACTCCGGTTCAAGGGCGGAACCACTCATGTCTGGGTCGCGGCCGGCTCATTTTTCCGGTTTGTAGTTGATTTGGCAGCCCAAGGCTGGTCAGGCGACACGAAGCTGTCTTGAAGTATGAGCGCCAACGTTTCGTGGAGGTAGCGGTGTCTGATCACGGCTGTGGTGGCGGCTTGGCCGCGTGGTCGTGCTCGTACAAGGGTGAGCGCGGTTTGACGCGTGGCGACGGAGGCGACCGGACCGTGCGACGGCGGTGAGTCAAGGCAGGCCCAAGGCGGCGGTTCAACCCCATGGCCAGTGACTCGGGGGCGGAGTTACGCAGGGCCGGTTTACCCGCAGTGGTAATGGAAGCTCACCGACACCGGGTCAGCTCGGAACAGCTGTAGTTGAAAAGGAATCCTGTGAGGCAAGACGGAGGCCTTACGAGGGATCCCGGCGGTGAGTCCGGGCGGTTTGAGGTCGCGGTGGGGGTAGCTTGATGACGAGGCCGGTGGAGCGGCACCAGCAGTGGGTTGAAGCGGAGTTGCTACGACCGTGACGAGGTGCGGCTCTCGCGAAGCCTCAGAAACGGGTGGCTCGAGGCTTCTCCGGCGAGGAGATACGGTGCAATGACACCACGGCGGCAGCTCAATCCGGCGTCGAACCAACGGGGGCAGCCCAATGGGTCAAACAAAACGTGGTCATTGACTTGGTGTCAGAGACGCTGGCCATTGGGTGTTTCCAGTGACTTTAGTCCCACCTCGGATATGGGAGGGGGCTAGGACCACCTTATAAGAAGGAGTGCCACACTCCCTCCAGGCTAGTCTTTTGGGATGTGGTGGGATCTTTGCTTGTGTGGTGTGTCCGATGCGCACCGAAAACGTCTGAACATATGCCGGAGGTTGGGAGGCGATTCGCATGGTAGAAACCGGCGACTCAGGAGAGCACGTAGAGGTGCAGCCGGAGGTGGGCCACATCGGAGATATTTGGTGGCGACTTGATGCGTCGGGCGGCTCGTACCACTGCTGGAGTCCAGTCGCATGGAGGAGCAACGGGCCAGGCGGCGATTCAGAGTCGGCCCGTGGGCATGGCGAGTCCGGGGCCGCGATAGGTGACTCGGAACAACGCGGCGGCTCTGCGCGACGCAGACACGTCTGTGTTTTTCTCCGGGTCAACAATAGAGACGTGTTGGCGAGGGGAGGCTGTGGTTCGGAGGTGATTCGCTCGACAGAAACCGGCGACTCAGCCAGATAGGACCAAACCAGGGCGGTTCACCGGGGCGTTTTCCTCCGGGTCATTGACTTCCTTTTTTTACTGATGATCCTGGGGTTGATTTACGGTCTGCCAGCATTTGTAGTAATTGTCGGAGTAATACTCCAGTAGACTGCCTTCATCACGTGCTATTGGAGTACTTTTAGGAACACCTTTGGGTTTGATTTGAATACGTACTAGCTAACACTTGAGACGATGCACACCATTAGCACTTGAGGCGACGCGCTAGTTTACACGAGAAAATTTACTAGTTGCTTCCTCGGGACTTGATCTGCCAGCTGAGATTTGATGGGAGTAGAGGAGTAGGAGCAGGTCAGGCGTGTTCGTGACACTGCGTACGTACGCCAGGGTGGCTGTTTTAGAAGATCACGGATTGCCTCCACTCGATCTCGGCGGGTGCGACATAGAACGGCGCAACAACAGAAATTGATTTCCCTTCGGACTCGACGGTTTGCCGGTTTACATATGGCGGTGCTCGCGATGCAGCCCTAATATCTCATGATCTCAATCTCGTATATGTATTTCCGATCACTCGTCCTCAGCATGAATTTGCTTTTGTCGCCAGGAGCTTGGTTGGAATTCTGCGCATCCAATCATACCTTTGAGCAAATGGATCTACCAGTGGTAGCGTAGGATAAATCTACCCTTGTTGCCGTGCACGCCATCGTTGAAACTCTTTCCGATCTGCACTGATGAACTTTTGAAGTTGATATAGATATTTTTGTGTCGGTTCTTCTTCATTCGGTCAGTCGTGAGCTTCTCGATCCCTGAAGAAGATCCCTCCAAGAAATCAACACCACCGTGCGTAGGCCCCATGGTGGGCGCCAACTGTCATGGAATTAACACGTCAGATGTCCTTAGTGTGAGGACTTAGCCGCGAGGCCAACACATCTATGTGGTAGCTTGAGAGGGGTTGAGTGGAATCGAAAGACGCAACACAAGACAAGGGTTTAAACAGCTTCGGGCCCTGGGAAACATCATCCGGTAACAACCCTACATGCTGTTTGAGGCTAGATCTCATTATCATCAGGAGGGAGTCGCCGTAAACCGGCTCTCCTCTAGTTGTGTCTAGCCCTAGAGATTGTTTCTTGCTTGTCCTCTTTGGGGAGCCCTGCCCCTCCTTATATAAGTTGAAGGGGCGGGTTACATGTAGAGTCCATCTCGGACTAAGACTTAAACTATTTTGACTTCCTTTCCTGGGCTTCTTAACGTCTGCCGGTTTAACATTGTCTGCCGGTTTAACATTGTCTGCCGGTTTAACATGGTCTGTCGGGTTATGATTGTCTTAACACATGCCGGTGCTACCATCTGTCTTAACTCTGCCGGTTTAACACTAGCCGGTTTACCGTCTGTCTTAGCCATCTGTCTTAACTGACCGCCGGTTTAACACTCGCTGGTTTACCATCTGTCTTAACTGTCTGCCAGTTTACCATCCGCCAGTTTACCAAGTCCCAACCGGGTTACGACTCCGGCCGGGTCATACCGTGGGGTATATCCCCGACAGCAAGCCTGCATCATGAAGCATGTTGAGGACTTGAGAGAAGCACGACATTGATTCCATGTCCACATGAGGAATATGCTCGTGATCGAAGACTTTGTCCTTGTTGAAAAGCAGTGAGGAATAGAAGTTGGCCTGGCTGGTAGTCCAGAAACGATTTCTTCTAAGACGAGCATTGTCATAGGGGTTGAATTTAGTGAAGAACACGTGCTCGCCGAAGAATTCATCAGCCTTGAATTTTTGCTTCTTTGAGAAGGGATCCTTTGGCTTGGGCTGAGGAGTGTCAGTTAATTGCATCACCACCTCAGGAATCGCAATCTCAGGTTCCTCGGGCTGAGGAATTTCAGGCTCTTCTGCAGCTTCAGCCTGGTTCTTCATTTCCTCATTGACATTTTCTTCAGCACTAGTGGCTGGAATTTCTTCATGAACACTTGGGGTTGCATGAGGTTCTTCAGATCCCATTTGCACTTCAGTAGCAGCAGGGGACTGAGGAATTGCTTGGAGTGGAGTGAACATTGGTGAGTTGGGGTGCTGACTGTCGCAAAATTCATCATTGAGCACAGGAGTGGTATAGCCAATGTCCGCATCCTCATCTTCCATTTCTTCAACACCTTCCTCTTCAGCAGTGAACTGAGGCATAGGTGAGGAAATGACTGGGGTCAAAGGGATTTTATCCACTTCAATTTCTTCGTCCAACTGCTCTGTCGAAGCAGTAGAAGGAGTTTCTTCATCAGATTCATTGGGAATCACATAATCTTCACCAAAAGGAACAAGGTCCTTTGATGGCATGAAAGAGACTGGAACAACATCAATTGGATTGTCAATTGAACTAGTCAAAGGCTTCATCTTCTTCGGAGCTGAAGAATTTGATGAAGTTGATGCCTTCCTTTTCTTCACACCTGCACGCTCTGCAGCCTTGGTCTTCTTTGCATCTGATGCAGATGGAAGGATCGGAGTTGGTGTAGGTGCAGGAGGTGCAGAGGACTTTGGTTCATTTTCCTCAGGCGCAACTGATGCAGTTGTCCTGACTTGTTCAGTTTCTTCAGGCGCACCACTAGTGGATGCCCTGGCAATATCTTCAGCGGCTGGAATGGAGTCATCAGCCCTGGCACTCTCAGTTTCTTCAGCAGCCTGATTATCATCAGTGGTGCTGGCATGTTCTTCAATATGCTGAGCAGATGCTTCAGCCGGTGTAACTTCAATGTGCACAGGAGGAGCATCACTTGAAGTGAATTTCTTCGTCAGATTGACGAACCGAACCCTTGCACCCTTCCAATCAGCATGGTAGCGATCAAATTCATCACTCAGCTGCCTGATTTCAGCTTGCAAAGCAATGAGCTGATCGGGGGTGAGAGTGAGGACATTGTCCTTGAGGTAGCGCTGTTTCTTGTACTGCGCTTTCTTCAAACTTCTGCGTTGTTCAAATTTCCACTTTTCTTCCTCAATGAAGGTAGTCAGAACATGACTTTGACTAGGAGTGAGGTTCATCTCCGGCAAAGGCGTGTTAGGGTCCTTGTGCGATAGGTCAATGTAATCGAGGATCAACTTTGGATCCAACATCAGCGACACATTGCTACCTTTGGCTCTAGCGGCCCTGGCTTGTCTGTCTCTAATGATTTCGGCAAGTTCTTCATCATCAGCCTCATCGTCATTAGAGGGAACTTGGAAGGCGACCTGCTTCTTGTGAGGACTTGGTCGAACGCCTCGTCCAGCAGTGGCCTTTTTCTTCAGCGGAGAGGGGCCAGCTGAGGAATTTCATGCAGCTGAGGAGCTTCCAGATGCTCCTAAGGCAATTGAGAAGCCTTGGGTCCTTTGGCACGAGGCCAGATGCACAAGTGCCGAGGATTTGGTCGGGGCAGCTGAAGACTTTGACGGAGGAGCTGAGGACTTTGACGGAGCAGTCTGAGGAATTGGTCGTGAGGGCCTTGAGGAATCTGGCCTTGAGGGCATAGCAGAGGAGCTTCGCCGTGAGGGAATTGAAGGAGAAGTGCTTGACTTATGCGCAGGCTTCTTATGCATCGCCTTCTTCGGCTGACTAGCACATGCCTCAGCAGAGGCAGCAGCAGCAGCAGCAGAGTCTGCGTTGAATTTCTTCACTGCTTCCTTTGCTTGCTTGGCCAGTTTGGCCTGATGCTTTGCCCATTCATCAGCATAGTCCTCACCGCGCTTGAGGCTGGTGGGATCTGCCTCTTGGCCTGGTGCCAATGGAGGTCTTGAGCATGGAGGGTTGAGCACGAATTTCTTCATATACTTGGGAGTAACATACCTGTACTCCCTCCATTCTCGTTCCCATCTCCTCTCTATCCGTTGTATGCGCACCTTGCGCTGATTCTTGTCCTCCTTGCCAAACTTGGCCTCATCAGGAGTGCAGTATCCAGCATAAATGTGCTCAGGGATTTCAAATGCAGTATTGACCTCAGGCCTCTTTCCTCCCTTCTGTGGCTTCTTATCAGTCATTTTCTTTAGCTGAGGAATATGAACAACTGAGGTTTCTGAAGAGGTGTGCAACTTTTCTTCGAGGAATGCTGCAAATGAGTTAAGTTGATGAGAACCTAGTGATTCAGCAGCGGACATTTGTACTTGTGAATAGAGTATAGTTGCGAGGAATTTGGAGAGGTCATATGCGTTCTTAGAAGGTTTTTAAAAAATGAATAGGTTTGAGGAATTTGATCAGATGAGTCTTGAGGAATTTCACTAAGCGTTCTTTGTCTTAGGTTCCAGAGTTGTATAGAATGAAAATCCACACAATTGAGGAATCTTGAAGAAAATCATTGCTTAGAGAAACGAATCAACAACCGATGACATGTGAGGTGTTCATGTGTGTGAAAATTTGAAGAATAAACACCTTTGAAGATTTTCAAGAAAACATGAGAATCAAAGAGGGCAGTAAAAATAACTTTTAATTACCCGAAGTGAAGAACTCAAAGAACTGGGAAGAGTAGATGTGAAGTTCGTCAAGTCAGATCTTCCACACCCTAACTCGGCAGAGGAAGACGTCTACGGCGGCGGCGGAGTGAAGAAATCCGCAACCAGTGCGAGTACGACGGCGACGAGGTCGAGGCAGTGAAGCTCTTCCTCACCGGCGATGATGAAGTAGTGGCGGCGCTAGGGTTTTGGGAAGCTCGAGCGGGAGTGAGAGCGAGCGAGGTGAAAGTGAAGTGAAGAAGAGGCAGTGGTATTTATAGAGGGAGTGAAAAAATGTACGCCCGAGGAACTCGGATGAACGTGCCCCTGGCCCTTCTCGTTCACTTGACATGTGTCACCCACGTACTCAGAGGTGGCGATCGTGTAGGATCATGGTGAATAGATAAGTACTGTCGTGAGAAGCGGAATGGTTTGAGCGGCAAAGCCGAAAATTTAGATAAGATAAGTTTAAAAGTTTCGTTCGCAATTTCTTCAGCTGTCAAGGACACAGTGAAGATTTTGAACGAGTTTCAATTAGAACACACATGAAGAATTTGTGAATAGACTGGGTTGAGTTTAGCATAGAGGGGGAAGGGTCCGATCACATTCACTTAGCAGAAGAAATCAACTTGAAGAATTAGCAAATAAGTGAATGCCGTAGAGGACATAAAACTCATATATATATATATATATATATATATATATATATATATATATATATATATATGAGTTTGAAGAATTTGTGAAGACAATGCAAAGTTGAAGAATTTGAAAAACTGGGGAATTTCAAAAACGAAGAAAAACTCAATGAAGATTTTCAACTTTGGGTGGTGGCGTAGCCCATCGTATAAGAAAGCTGATTTCAGACACCGCGTACAATTGTCGTAGGGCTCTGAGAATCAATTTCTTCATTAATTTCTTCACGCTTAGAGGGTTAGTCTTCATTGATTGAAGAAAAACGTTACTTTGTGTGTTGCGCATCTAAGTCATCAAGTCAGCATAAGTGTTAGGATGTGTGTCCATTTCAGAGAACATTCGAAGATTCTAGGATATTTAGCTCACACCGCAACTCGCTAAATCTCTTCTCATCCAATGGCTTAGTGAATATATCGGCCAGTTGATCTTCAGTGCTAACATGGTCGATGGAGATGTCGCCCTTCAACACATGATCACGAAGAAAATGATGACGAATCTAGATGTGCTTGGTCTTCGAGTGCTGAACTGGGTTATGAGCAATCTTGATAGCACTCTCATTGTCAAGTAGAGAGGCACATTCTTCACGTTGACGCCATAGTCCTTAAGTGTTTGCTTCATCCATAGTAGTTGAGCACAGCACGATCCAGCAGCAATGTACTCAGCTTCTGCAGTGGAGAGTGATACGCAGTTCTGTTTCTTCGAGGACCAACAGACCAAGGATCATCCGAGGAAATGACATGTGCCTGACATTGACTTGCGGTCCATGCGATCGCCAACATAGTCAGAGTCCTAATATCCAATGAGATCAAAAGAGGAGCCCTTGGGATACCATAGTCCAAGTGTTGGTGTGTGAGCTAAGTATCGAAGAATATGCTTCACAGCCTTATGGTGTGATTCCTTCGGTGTAGCTTGAAATCGGGCACACATGCAAACACTAAGCATAATATCCGGCCTAGATGCACATAGGTACAATAAAGAGCCAATCATGGAGCGGTATACCTTTTGATCGAAGTCTTGACCATTTTCATCAGTGCACAGATGGCCATTTGTGGGCATTGGAATTTTGAAGCCTTTGCAATCTTGCATGCCGAATTTCCTCAATACGTCCTTGAGGTATTGCTCCTGAGATATGAATATCCCATTGCGCCGTTGACGAATTTGCAGACCTAAAAAGAATTTCAATTCTCCCATAATAGACATTTGATATTCTTCACTCATCATATAGACAAATTCATCACTATATCGTTGGTCAGTACAGCCAAAAATGATATCATCAACATATATTTGGCACACAAACAATTCATCTTCATAAGACTTAGTGAAAAGAGTAGGGTCGAGTGAACCGGGTTTGAAGCCTTTCTTCATGAGGAATTCCTTCAAGGTATCATACCAAGCCCGAGGGGCTTGCTTGAGGCCATACAGGGCCTTGTTGAGCTTGAAGACTTTGTCAGGATTCTTTGGATCTTCAAAACCTGGGGGTTGAGAAACATATACTTCTTCCTCAAGCTTACCATTGAGGAATGCACTTTTCACATCCATTTGTTGTAATATAATATCATGATGGTTAGCATAAGCAAGTAATATGCGAATAGCCTCAAGTCTAGCAACAGGTGCAAAAGTTTCATCGAAGTCAATTCCTTCAACCTGTGTGTAGCCTTGAGCTACAAGCCGTGCCTTATTCCTCACCACAAGGCCATTTTCATCTTGCTTGTTGCGGTAGATCCACTTTGTGCCAATAATGTTGTGCTTGCAAGGATCTGGACGTTTGACCAGTTCCCAGACGTTGTTGAGCTCGAACTGATGTAATTCTTCTTGCATAGCTTGAATCCACTCAGGCTCCAGAAATGCTTCATCTACCTTAGTGGGCTCTGTGATAGAGACAAAAGCAAAGTGCCCACAAAAGTTAGACAAATGTGAAGCTTTTGAGTGTGTGAGAGGACCTGGTGCTTCAATGTCATCGATGATCTTCTCGATTTGCACATCGTTTGCAATACGAGGATGAGCGGGTTGTCTTCAAGGAATTTGATCCGCATTTTCTTCAGGAGCATTTTCCTCAGCACCATTTTCTTCAGGTGCGCTAGCTCGACGTTCATCATGTTCTGGAATGAATTCTTCAGCAGATTCTTCAGTGGGAATGACATCCTCAGTAGCTTTGAACTAGATAGAATCCTCAGTTGCTGGTTCATCTATCACAGAAGGTAGGTGCTCTCTTTGCGAGCCATTAGTTTCATCGAACTGCACATCTACAGTTTCAACAACCTTGTGAAGAACGTTGTTGAAGACTTTGTAGGTGTGCGAGTCCTTTCCGTAACCAAGCATGAAACCTTCATGTGCTTTCGGTGCAAATTTTGAAGTGTGATGAGGATCTCTAATCCAACATTTAGCACCGAAGACTTTGAAGTAACTCACATTGGGTTTCTTGTCAGTGAGGAGTTCATAGGCAGTCTTCTTGAAGAATTTGTGAAGATATACTCTGTTGATGATATGGCACGCGGTATCAATTGCCTCACTCCAGAAACGACGAGGCTTCTTGTATTCATCAAGCATAGTGCGAGCCATCTCAATAAGAGTGTTGTTCTTGAGCTCCACGACGCCATTCTGTTGAGGAGTATAAGGAGCAGATAACTCATGAGTAATACCAAGGTCATCAAGACCGGAATTCTTGAACTCAGTTCCATTGTCACTCCTGATGTGCTTGATCTTCACACCAAAGTTGGTTGAAGCCCTCAAGAAAAATCATTTGAAGACTTCCTGCTCCTCATGTTTGTAAGTGACAATGTGTACCCATGTGTAACGAGAATAATCATCAACAATAACAAAGCCATATAGAGGTGCATCATTTGTAATAGCGGAATAATGATTAGGACCGAAGAGATCCATGTGAAGCAATTCAAATGGTCGAGTGGTAGTCATGATAGTCTTCGCTGGATGCTTGGCCTTTGTCATCTTTCCAGCTTCACAGGCTCCGCATAAGTGATCCTTAAGGAATTTGACATTCTCAATGCCAATGACATGCTTCTTCTTCACGAGCGTGTGCAGATTCCTCATGCCAGCATGACCAAGTCATCGATGCCATAGCCAACCTTCTGAAGCTTTTGCAAGTAAGCATACAGCCGGTTGTGGTCCTATAGAGAAATCAACAATGTACACGTCTCCTCTCCTAAAGCCTTCAAAGACTTTGGAATTATCAGCTTCCATGATCACAACACAACGATACTTGCCAAAGACAACAACCATATCAAGATCACAAAGCATTGAGACAGACATGAGGTTGTATCCTAAGGACTCGACAAGCATGACTTTGTCCATGTGTATGTCCTTAGAGATCGCAACCTTACCTAGACCCAATACCTGACTTTCGCCTTTGTTAGCCAAGATGATATGCTTCAGACGTGACAGTGTTAAAGGAGCATCCATCAATAGATTCTTGTCACCCGTCATGTGATTCGTACATCCACTATCGAGGACCCACTCATTGGCTTTGGGTTGTTCATCCTGTAGATGAATTAGTGCAACTTACGAACTCATATACTTCATCAATGAAGAATATGACATCAATATCATCAGATCAATTTCTTCGAGCAATTTGAACAGATAAATAGTATGAGGACGTGTGAAATGAAAGTTCATTTGATCATGATTAGCCTGCGACCTATCAGGCATTGTTCAGGTCTCCAGCAAACTCTTCAGACGTTTTGAGCACGTCTGGAGACCTGACCCTGCATAAGAGATTAGTTCTTTTTCTTCACCACCCACATCTGAAGGGGTGGCAAAGAATTCATCACTCTGCGAGCACCATATGAGAAAGGTGGCATAGATGCCAGTCCACTTCGTTTCACATAAGAGGGGTTAGGGTAAGCATATGAATAAGAAGAGAAATTCTTTGAGGACTTATGAACATAATGATTTGAAGAGTAATGCTCATATTCATAGCCCTTAGCTCTACCCTGTGAAACAGAAGGGTTAGCACGATGATGATCATATGAGGACTTTGATCCTTTTGAGGAATTTGATCCACGTGAGGAATGTGGTCCATATGAGGACTTGGATCCATATGAAGAATTTTGTCCATATGAAGAATTTGATCTGGAGTTCCTATTCTTCACAGGTGGTGTCATGAGGACATTCACCTAAAGACTTTCAAGGCAACTTTTGGGAACCCAGATTTTCTTCATAGGGGAACCTTTCCTGCAGTTAGTGCCAACATATCTAGCAAATAGTTCACCATTCTGATTTTTGAACAGTTTATAGTTGGAGTCAAATGACTCATCAGAAGAATGAGGAGATTCACATGTAAAGCCAAATAAGTTAGATGGATCAACTGGAGGTCCCTTTACAGCAGCCCATGAGGTTTTGGGGTACTGCTCAGGCTTCCAATATGTTCCATCAGCATTGAGTTTCCTCTCAAAGGCAATACCCTCTTTCCTAGGGTTTCTGTTGAGGATCTGCTTTTTGAGCACATCACAAGGAGTCTGATGCCCTTTGAGGCTTTTGTACATGCCTGTCATGTACAATTCCTTCAGCCCTGCATCATCAGTGATACTTGCATTGTCCTCAGATGAGGAATTAGTGATAGCAGAGACATATGAAGAATTTGTAGCATTAGAAGCATTTGAACATTCAGGTGAAGAATTAGCAGTTTCACGTTCAATGCATTTCAGACATGGAGGAACAAATTCTTCCTGAGTAGCGCTGATTTGTTGAGCAAGTAATGAATCATGCTCCTTCTGAAGATCTTCAGAATCCACTCTTAGCTTTTCAAGATCTTGCTTTCTTTGAAGAAATTCATAAGAAAGCATCTCATGATCAGATAAGAGAGTGTTATGATGACCTTGAAGATTGTCAAACTTAGACTGAAGTCTCTGAAGATTTTCAGTCAAGGTTTTAGTGCGATCCATTTCTTCACCCAACATATCATCACTTTTATCTAGCATATTTTGAACCTTTTCAAAGGCCTTTTGTTGTTTCACAGCAATTTTAGCAAGTTTAGAGTAGCTGGGCTTGAGGTTTTCATCAGATTCATCCTCACTAGAGTCAGAGGAGGCGTATTTAGTTACCTTGGCACCCTCTGCCATGAGGCATGGTGAAGAGGATGATGATTTAGGTGCGAAAGTCATGTCCTTGAGAGAATCCTTGTAATCCTCAAACCAGGGATCATGACGAGTATGATGACCTTCATAGACCTCAGAAAGCCGGTTCCAGATTAGCTTCGCGTGATTGAGGTGCATGACGTTCCTAAAGTGATTTCGGGACAAACAGGAGCAGATGACATCCTTCGCCGTGAGGTTGAGTAGAGTGTACTTGCGAATGTCATCAGCCTCCGCCATCTTGCATAGATCGGTAAGACCAATCTCAGTGACGGTCCACAGTTCGCTGTCCATAGCCATGAGTCGCTTCTTCATCATGGCCTTCCATCGAGGATACTCATGACCATCAAAGATGGGGCAGGATACGTTCCTCAATCCTGCAGTTGACATAACTAAAACTCCAGGTGGTTAAACCAAAATCACACAGAACAAGGGAGTACCTTGCTCTGATACCAATTGAAAGTGCGTTATATCGACTAGAGGGGGGGGGTGAATATGCGATTTTTATGAATTCTTCACTGAAGAATTTGCTGGTGAGGAAATTCCAAAGTGAAGAACTACTTGTAGCGGAATAAGTACTCAGAAGTAAACGTAACAGAACACAAGCATAGTCATCATGATGAAATGAAGACAAGCATAGAGTACAAAAAGCGTAAACACAGGATAACACAAGAAAGAAGACGGACAGACTAGAGAAATTGAACTAAGGAAATTTAGAAAGTCTTCAGTCAAAGTCTTCAAACAGATATGAACAGGTACTCAACAATAGACATGAGGAAATGAAAGAGTTGAGGAAATAGAACCAGTAAGCTCGGTGAAGACAATGATTTGGTAGACCAGTGCCAACTGCTGTCTCAGTTGTACATCTGGTTGGAGCGGCTGAGTATTTAAACTCGAGGACACCCAGTCCCGGACACACAGTCCTCACTGTATTCTCCTTGAGCTAAGGTCACACAGACCTCACCCAATCACTTGTGGTAAGTCTTCGGGTGACTTCCGAACCTTCACAAACTCGGTCACTCGGCGATCCGCAATTCCTCTTGGATGCTCTAGACCTTGACGCCTAACCGTCTGGAAGAAGCACACTCTTCAAAGGAAACAAGCGTCAGATCCATGCAGGATCAATCTCTTTAGTGATGCTCAATCACGTTGGGTTTGTAGGTGTTGGGTTTGGGTTTTCCTCACTTGATGATTTTCGCTCAAAGTCCTCGGAGGATGGGATAGTCTCAATTGACAAGTGTCAGTTTCTCTCGGAGTAGCCAACCGGCTAGTGGTTGAAGGGGGTGGCTATTTGTAGCCTAGGAAGCAGCCCGACATGATAAGACATAAATGCCCTTGTCTGATATGACCGTTAGGTGGCTAGATATTTTGGGACATCTCGCGCATAGCACATCAACGGTCGGAATTTTGACTATCAAATTCCTCAGGGCTATCATGATCCTCACTATGTAGGCACTTCGCACTGGAAAATTCCTAACTCCTCAGTCAGAACAAATTCCTCAGAGATCAGAAGAGCTTCGTCTCTATCACTGAAGAATATGACTGAACTGTATGAGATTTCCAATGGCTTCACTCGAAGGGATTGGTAGGTGTAGGATTTTGAGTTGAGCATCACATGGATTCCTTAGTATTTCTTCGCCCCCCTTTAACAGTATGGTGTTTCCTATGACTCAAGAAAGAGAAAATGAAACTACGAAAAAAGTCTTCACGCTTCATGTTCCTCGAATGAATACCAAGTCTTCAAGGTCACACCAATTTCTTCACTTTCAAAGTCTTCAGAAAGTCTTCAGATATCCAAAGTCTTCAGATGAAGAACTTTATTTTTAGGGGTCGACTTTCTCTGTAAATATCAAACTCCTCATAGACTTATAGACCTGTGTACACTCACAAACGCATTAGTCCCTTAACCTATAAGTCTTCAATACACCAAAATCACTAAGGGGCACTAGATGCACTTACAGTCCAGCGCCTCGTGGGCGGTGGTTCCTGATCTTCTCCTACATCATTGTCCACACCATCGATGTCTTCAGAGTCGAAATCAAGCACATCGGTCAAATCATCGACCATGGCTATGAAGTGGGTGGTGGGTGGGCAATGAATTCCCTCGTCGCTTGCTTCCCACTCGAGCCGGACATAGTTCGGCTGAGAGTCTCCTGACAAAGAGAGAGACTTTAACGAGTTTAGCATGTCGCCAAAGGGCGAGTGCTGGAAGATATCTGCAGTGGTGAACTCCATTACCGGAGCCCAACCAGATTCGGTGGGCTCGGGGGTGCGCGGACTATGACCTACAGCCGGACACGAGTCCGGGGGTCCGGTGTCACAGGCTTCCTAGGGGGTGAAGTCTGTGTTTGGCTCCACCACTGATGAGTGTGCGGTCTCCGGGGCGGGGTCCGTCCACCCATCCTCGGACGACACAATTTGCCCTGGATTTAGGTCCGGGGCTCCTGCAGGTGCGATATCCCGCGTGTTGTCCGACAGGAGGTCTAAGCCATGCCCGTCGTGACGGTTCTATGCTCCTGGCGTAGGCCCGAATCCGTTGAAGATCAAGTCTCCGCGGATATCGACCGTGTAGTTCAAGTTCCCAAACCTGACTTGATGGCCAGGGGCGTAGTTGTCGATCTGCTCCAGATGGCCGAGCGAATTGGCCCGCAGTGCGAAGCCGCTGAACACGAAAATCTGTCAGGGGAGAAAGGTCTCACCCTGGACCGCGTTGTTGATGATTGAAGGAGCCATCGAGCCTTGCAGCAACCACACAGAGGAACTCTCAATGAAAGCACCAATGCCGGTGTCAAAACCGGCGGATCTCGGGTAGGGGGTCCCGATTTGTGCGTCTAAGGCTAATGGTAACAGGAGGCAAGGGACACAATGTTTTACCCAGGTTCGGGCCCTCTCGATGGAGGTAAAACCCTACTTCCTGCTCGATTGATCTTGATGATATGAGTATTACAAGAGTTGATCTCCCACGAGATCATAGAGGCTAAACCCTAGAAGCTAGCCTATGATGATTATGATTGTCTTGATCGTCCCTATACGGACAAAACCCTCCAGTTTATATAAACACAGGAGGGGCTAGGTTTTACATAGAGTCGGTTACAAAGAAGGAAATCTAATATCTGGATTGCCAAGCTTGTCTTCCACGCAAAGGAGAGTCCTATACGGACACAGGACGAAGTCTTGAGTCTTGTATCTTCACGGTCCATCAGTCCGGCCAAAGTATATAGTCCGGCTGTCCGGATACCCCCTAATCCAGGACTCCCTCAGGGGTAGAGATCGATCGACTAGTATATGTGTGGGGAAGGAGAGAGACCTAGCTATGTATTGAGGGAGATCGATCGACATCCATGGATATGTGTGGCAGAGGAATAAGGTTAGGAAAAAGACAAAGGTAGAGCGTCGGAGGGTTGGTGGTGGAGTGGCGTCTCACAAATGGTGGGAGAGGCCTGCTAGACAAACGGAGGGTATGAGTGCAATATCAATAAGAGAGGGCGGGGGATGTCTGTCTGTCTATGCACGTGCGTGTGAGAGACGGGTCGGGAGGTATTCAAGTATGATGAGGGGAGAAGATATGGTTGTGGCAAGCATACGTAACTACATAGGAAGATCAACCGTCGTGTGTCTGAGAAAAGGAGAGACTTAACTAGCGAGGTAAGTGTATTGGTGCTTGGTGAAAACGAATTATAGTCGACCTGGCTATATGTAGGGAGATGAGTTCATATACACGCCTGCATGTGTTAGAAGCAAATAAGGTCCGGAGAGGCATACAGGGGGAGAGGGTGTGGCTAGGAGGTGGTGCGAGAGGCCTACCATGTCGAGGGGGGAGGAGTGTGCGAGTATGTGATCAATGAAAAGAGGGGAGGGAATGTGCACCTGCATGGAATCGTATTGGACATATGGGGGCATGGACGGTGAGAAGAGAAGAGGGGAAGTATATATGTGTTTGTTGTAGGCACACTTGGCTAGAGAGGTATATCGACCGGTGTGTGCTGGAAAGAAGGAGCCGGGGGCCTACACACACCGCTGGTGGATGACCTAAACAGAAATAATGAACGTGGGCGATGGAGGGGACACTAAGGGTGTGTGAGAGGGGGGCGAGCGTGTGCATGCACGATAGAAAGTTAGCGCTAGCTAGCTACAAATAAAAGAGGATCGTGAAGGTGTAAAAGACAAACAAAGATCATAATTCATTATAAAAAAGTGGATACGGATACTTGAAGAAGATATCATAATGTAGAACATTGATTATAATTTGGGCTAATGTGTGGCTTTTGCAACTCAGGTCTAAATACTTGTCATAATGTAGGGGGCAGGGCACTATACTTTGTGTGATAAACACAATGTACGTAAGGAACATGGTTTAGATTATGAACATATAGTTAGTACATCAAATGTACTATTATTTGGAATCAACATCAAGTGTATTCAAAAAATAGAATTCGAGTTCATGTAGTACACATAGTTCATATCTATCTCTATAGTAATCATGTGGTGTGTTATTAATATTAAGGTAATACACGAATAATGGTTGAAGTTGGCAACAATCATGATTGTAGATTCTTATTGAAATAGAGAAACGAATTCAAATTTAGTTCGAATTGCAGCGGTAGTATAGACATTTGGAATGCACTAAAATGTTGGTATGAGTAGGTTACATGCATTATACAGCAAGCGAAAAAATTTAATCGGACATAACATGGATTCATACTCCCTCCTTCCATCTATATAGGGCATAATGAGATTTTTAAGACCGCCTTTGACTATTGACAAGATTAATAGTACATGACATGCACAATGTGAAAATTATATCATTGAAAGAACCTTTCACAGACGAATTTAACGGTGTGCTTTGTGTAAGTTGCATGTCATATATCATTGCTCTAATATTTGGTCAAAGTTAGCATTGAAAAACGCATTAGGCCCTATATAGATGGAAGGAGGGAGTAGCTTTGAATAGCATTTGTATAGTAAAACGGGGCAAGACTCTCTCTTTGTGTGGTGTGAATAGTTTTATTTTTTTCGTTTTCTTTTTCGTTGAGGGAAGTGCGAATTGATTTGGTACGTACAAGTATAATATTACTACACGTTAGGCTTGTCCCTAAAATTCAACCCGCGTCTTGTTATATCCCGAAAATTTAGATATCGTGCTGCCAAAACTGGCGCCTTCACCCGCGCCTTGCTACCCGAAATTACAAAGCGCGCGAAAACTCCCTCCAGCTGCCAAATCCCGACACGCGTAATTCCCCTTCTAACCCTGAGCCGAAAGGGCCGCTAGTTCAAATCGGTGGGGGGTACTTTTGTAACACACCCTACATTTTGGACAAGCGCATCCCTAAGTCATGCTTCACCCCCTCCCATCTCCCCCTTTTCGCCATTCGAAATCCCAGGCCGCCATAACCTCTCCGCTCCAGCCGCGAAACCCCACCCTCCTCTGTCCGCCATGTCACCGCTGCCCAGCCGGAGCCTCTTCCACGATGACGTCGTCCATCGCAACAGCTCAACTTCCCTCGTCCACCTCCTCGGATGAGGATCTGTCGTCCATCTTGCCGTCCCGCGGGTTCAGCCGCCCCGTCCTCCACCTCCAAGGAGCCGCTCTGACGATCGCCTCGTCTATCGCGGCTGCTCCATCCCCATAGTGCCGCCTTAACCTGCTGCACCGGAACCGCAGCATCCTCACCGACTCCTCGGACAAAGCCGGGGCCTACTCGGTGCCACCAAAGAGGTTGTACACTCATCACATTGCACCTTCTCCTTAACTCGACCTCCCGGCACCAACGGTGCTCCATCCCGCACCCCCATGGAGCGGCTACCTTGAAGCCGGCACCGCGGGCGACATCTCCACGGCGGCTCTCCCCCAGTGTGAGGCCCCTTCGGCGGCGGCATCCATACCAGCCGGATCTGCTGCTACTGCTCCGGCTCTCGCTCACTCGCGTTGCTGCTGCTGCTCCGGCTCTCGCTCGATCGCTTGCTCGCCCAGCTGCTGCTGCTGCTCTCCCCCTCGCTCGTGCTGCTGCTCTGCTCCGATTAAGCCACACTTTAGTCGACTGAATAGAATTTTGGGTCAGTCAATTTTCAGGGGTTGTGGGGCTCGCCAGAGTTAAGGAAGAACCACCCGCAGCGGGGAGGACGGTCGCCACAGAGGTACCCCACTATCTATCTTTGGGTTCAGGGTGGGGGGGGGCTTAGAGGGCTGGCCAGGGCGGCGGTGGCGAGTTGTTTCGGGGCGGCGAGGCGGCGCTGGGGCCGGCGGTTAGGCCAGTGGTGGCTGGCGGCTTAGGGGGGGTGCAGGTTGAAGATGAACTGCAGGCCCTCCCTAAACTACATGTCAAGTACCTCTTTGTTACCATTGCGTTCAGTTTCGACAGTAGCAAGTTCAGAGTCAACAGTTTTTACCTCATCTGTTGTAGTCAGGTGGTTTTTGGTGATGTAAATTTTACATCCATTTTACATCATCTATTGGAGATGCTATTAGAATCCCACTTGAGATTGATGATGTTTGTCTTGTGCTGCTTCAGCCTTGACGTCTTATGGCTCACGGAGCTGCTCCAACGACAGAACGATCCATCACAACAGTGCAGTGCCCTGGACGCCGTCTACAGATTCCTCAGATCTTCCTCCACACCTCCGACAGCCACCTCTGCCTCAACTGCTTCAGCGACCAACCTAATGATGCTGAGGCCGACACGGCTACGGCAAAGAGGTTGTACACTTGTTGCATCACTTATTACTATACATTCACGTTGATCCATTAGGGACATTTTGGTTCAATGGAAAACATAGCAATAGTGAATTTTCCAATGCCACTCTACTATTCAATTATTCATGCATTTTGTTGAAAGGAACGAAGCAAAACATCCACCTAGACCTACTTTTCAAAATCCTATGCATGAAAACAATACCAAGTGCATTAGTGCCAGAATAACATTCTAACTGTACAAGCTTTCATATGGTTTCACTTTATTTTGGCCATGTTTCTTTGCATTCCTCTGCTCTTCCAATTCCTGTAAACCAAACACCCAAGTTGACAGAAATCCTGTGTTTACAAATGCTCTGTTTACCATGTGCATTTTCCTATCCTATTTCGGTGTTTTTCCTATCCCTACGTTTTAAGAATCATGCAAGCGAAATGAGCCCTTACAGAATTACTTCAGTTACAAGTACATGTCGAAGGGAACTTTGTGTTGTTTGTCCTGCTCCTGCCGCGACGTCGTCCACCTCACCTGAGCTGCTCAGTCGACAGAAGCATCCACCAAACAAGACATCACGACTCCTGACTGTCGTGGAATTAACACGTCAGATGTCCTCATGAAAGGACTTAGTCGTGGAGCCATCTCAACGGGTTAGCTTGAAGGGGTTAAACCGGACGAGGGACACGGGAGTTTTATACTAGTTCGGCCCCTTTAATGAAGGTAAAAGCCTACGTCTAGTTGTGATGGGATTGATTGGGTTTCGATGACCAGGGAGCAAATATGCCTTCCTGAGTCTCGAGTTGTTGTCTCTTGTCCCTGAACCGCCGCCAGGTCGTCCCTTTATATACATAGGTTGACGCCCGGCTGGTCTACAGAGCCCCGAGGCCGACTCATACAAAGTGTCCGGCTCGGTCTCTCCTTTCCTAACTTACATTACAAGTTACATAGTCATGGCGGTTCACCACCATGGGCCCTAATCCGCCTTTGGCCTTCGGGCCTCTAAGCTTCATTAGTAAAGCGCCATCTTCTAGATCTTCATGGGCTTCAGCATAGTCGAGGGTGAACCGGGCCCTCCTGGTCGGTTTACACTCAGTAGTTATATCCCCAACATTGACCGTCTTTCGTCGCCTCAGATCTCCTTCCCTACCGCCGGCACCCACCGCAACGGCATCACCATCATCGACTCAGCAGATGAACCTGAGGAGTACACGGGTCCACAAGAGAGGTCACACTCTTTTGTTTCTGCTTACGTTATGCATTGCTTAAACTTACTTGTTACTTTATCGTCCTGGTCAGCTCTTGGACTCCCAAGTTAGGTCCAAATTAATGTTCAAACTTGAGTTCCAAATTAGTTGTGGGGCACATATCGAGGCAGCAATGAATAGTATGTCTGACTAATATCTGGTTCACCTAGGGAATGCCTATGTTGTTCATCTTGGGTGGGAAAAAATAGTAAAGCAATTATCATCTGTCTTTTTATTAATTTCAAGCAATCATCAGCCCGCCATCATTATTTTTGGATCCATCCACTGGTTGTTACCATCACTCTAAATTTTTGCATGCTCTCCTTACATAATCTCACCATATTTTTTTCGTATGCATGTCAGATATTGTACACAGTCATGCTGAACATGTAGAGAAAAAGAGAAGAGTTTTGCGCGGCAATACAATGTCACGCAGACATCGCTCCATGGTGGGTTCAATGGCAAACCCTCCCCACCCCTCTCCAGATTGTAATCCAGAGGAAGATATCTGTTCTAAGGCGGATTCAGACACCACTGACCACTCCTATTTACCCCCCAAGGTGTTTGCTCTACCTTGGCATGATGATGTTAGTCATATCATGCATATGTTGTCTTGCAGTGCCTACTTTTGACATCATATATGTCATCTGCTTAGTTTAGACATGTTCTATAATGCCAGCTGTTTAGTTTCTATATCATATATGGGAATTATGCAGTCTCATGTCTTTTAGCCAGCCATAATATATGTGAAATGTGCAATGCCATCCTGTTTAACCAGGCATCATATATTTTAATGATATCTTGCCCATCCTTTTCTTCATTACATTTCCATTTGTCGACAATGTTTGTACATTAAACTACTCTTCCTGTGAATCAGCCATTTGGGTGGGAGATGGAAAAATCTGGAGTGAAAACAAGGCCTTCAGAGCAGACAGTGCTACCTGTCGAAGCAGATCTCTTGTTGGGTCCCGATAGCTCCTCAGAGATGGATTCAGAGACAGATGACCAGTCCTATTCCCCCACTGAGGTGTATGCTCTAACTTGGGACGGTTATACTGCTCATATCATGCATACGGTGTCTTGCATTGCATAGTTTAGACATCATATACACAATATTCAACACCATGTTCTTAGTTCAGACATCATATTGAATGCCCTCTGTTTAGCATATAAATCACATATGTGAATTAAATGATGCGATCCTGATTACTTAGATAACATGTAGGTGAATTATGTCATGCGATCCTGTTTAGTTATTCATCATATCTTTGAATTATGTTATGTTATGCTATCCAGTTTAGATAGACATCATATATGTGAAATTATGTCATGCTATCCGTTTTAGTTAAACAATATACATGTCAACTATTTCATGCCCTCTTTTTTCACACTATCTATTGCATCTGTCTCTCATACAATGTCTGTATATTCAACTATGTTTCCTGTTTATCAGCCATTTGAATTGGAGCGGGTGATGCCAGTATCTAGCGGACTAAAAACACGGTCTTCAAATAAAACAGTGCTACCTCTTGGTGGAGATAGCACCCCGGTTGTACATGCACAAGAACCAGCCCTACCACACATAACCCAAACTCTCGCAGATTGTACCCCTACCGCGATGGACAGAGAACCAGCTTCACCCAATCTAACCCCAACCCCAGCCAATAGTAACCCAGTTCCTGTTGACACATCACCATCTCCACCACAGAGCTCCCAAACAAGAGCAATTAGTAAGGCAGCTCCAGTGCCCAAAGGGCCAGTACTATCACGGCGAACCCCAACTCCACTAGTTAGTACACCTATTCCTGTGGAGGAAGCACAACCAGGTAGTTGTAGTTTAGCATCTACCACATTTGATGTTGTTAAATCTTATGTGTGTATCTTCCCATCTTGGAAATATTATACTGAAGATGAAGGAAAATGCCAGTTGCAGGTGTTTGTCCAGGAGTTATGTGTAAGTAATGTTATTCATGGCAATTACTTTGCTTCGTCCCATACATCCTACCTCCATGATGGTTATAACACAACAAATTTTCCCATTTTTCTCTATAGAGAAGGACTGATTTGGAAACTCAGGATGAGGTAACCTGTGCTAATACATCTTCTATCTTCAAGAATGCTTGGTGGCAGTATCGGAATTACCTGAAGAAAACGTACTTCACCGGCAAAGAAACTCATCAAATTCCCTTACGTTCTCCTGAGACACATTTACTGGACGATGACTGGGAACGCCTTGTTCTGTACTGGTCCCGAACCAAGAATGTGGTAAGGTCTATGAGCTCATTTTCTATTTTAAGTATTATATTATTGCGTCTTACTGTACTCTGTTCATGTAGAACAAGTGCCTAAACCTGAAGAACAACTGTTCTAATTTAAGATTCCATTGCTATCATAGTTCAAAAAAGTGCTATGCGTTAATTGTGCGCTTTGCCACCGCCTTGCGCTTTACTGACCAAAGTGCATGCTTATGCGCAGTTATGCATAGATTAAGCGTAGTTATGCGCAATGCGTTTTGCCAACGCCTAGAGCCTAGGCGCGCTTAAGCGCTCGCTTAGGCGCACCTTTTTTAACTATGATTGCTTTGCTCTTGTATCACTGTATTTACTCATAAACTTATTTTTAAATTGAAGGATCCAATCGAAACTCCAATGACACAGCAGGTATGTTCACGCATGTTTCTTTAATAGTTTTGCTCTTATCAATAGCTCTTTTGATTTCAATTTCAATTGTGTATACAGTTGACTTTCATATCATGCACATTACTAGCATCACAACAGAGCCAATAGTGTTGTTGTACATGTAGACTCGTGGTACCCATCTGAAATCTTGTTGTGCCGTGTAGTTTCCCACGCTTTGTATTCTTTCACTGCTGCTTTGTCTTGAACTGATATGATTTGAACGTGTCTCTATTTTTATTTGGCAAGACAATGCAGTGCTTTTATTATGTACTAGTACTTGGCAATAGAAGACTTGGTAGTTTAATCCTGTCCACCTTACTAATGAACTGGTTCACCGAAATGAGTTTCATATACTAGTACATGCTAAACTTGTTATGTGTCTGCTTGTTTCTTCTTTTAGAATGCCGACAGAATATTAGGGAAGAGTGCCTTATTAAGCAATGGTGAAGGAAGTAATGCAGATAAGTTTCAGGATAGTGACACATCCTTGTTGGTCTCCAACAAAGCTGATAAAACAGCTAAGGAAGACTATCTTGAAGACAGCAAGACAACCCCAAAGTCCTGTCTTGGTTTAGTGTTCGAGTTACTGGCCACTGCCGCTTGCACAAGCTATTCAAACTCACTGTCTGAATCAGTTCGGTTTCTTGAGTCTCAACTACAAGCTGAAAGACATCGAACAGCTGTGCTGAGACAAGAAGCGGAAGGACTGCAGAAGTCCCTGGAGCATTCAGATGCATACTTTCTAGTGCAACAGCAAGCGTTGGAGGATTTTAGCGCCAAACAGGACAAAGCTAATAAGCTTGCTAAGCTTATTGCCAGCATGGTGGATACCTAGGATAACGTTTCTTGAGCTCTTCTGAAGTTATTTCAGTTATGCTCTTGTTTTGCTGACGCGTTTATTTGCACTGGTGGCCAATTTTGACGGCCAGTGTATGTAATATGCTGCTTTGTTCCCTATATTTGCACTGGTGGCGAACTTTGATGCCCAGTGGATGTAATATGTGTAATAGCGGTAATAGGCTAGAGTTAATTGCTTGCTTATTTATTTCATTATTGTCTTGTTTAGTTGTTTGCTTGTAGTCACTACAGTTCTTTTTCTGTGTTTTTCTAGTGGCCACAATAGCCTATTTTTGGTAACTAGGCCAAAATAATCATGGCAACACACGGACTGTTGTAACCATGGGCCTCCTGCAGGCCGTATGATCCATGGGCCTTCTTCCGGCCGTAGGATCCATTGGCCATCTATACAGGTCGTAGGATCCATTGGCCTTCTATACGGGCCTTAGGATTCATGGGCCTTCTACGGGCCGTAGGGTCCATGGCCTTCTACGGTCCGTACGATCCATGGGCCTTCTACGGGCCGTACTATCCATGGGCCTCATACGGGCCATAGGATCCATGGGCCTTCTATGGGGCGTATCATCATTTCGCTAATCATGGGCCGTACTATTCGTGGACCATAACGGCCTGTTAATAGACTGTATCTGATAACTCTATAAAAACAGCCCAACGGTTTTTTTTGACATGAAAACGGCCCAACATATTAATGCTCCGCAAATGGGCCGACTGTAACGATGGGCTAAATTTGGCCCACAAGCAGAAAATGAAAGTAACGGGCCGTATGTAACCGAATGCTGCAAATGAGCCCAAGAATCAATGGGCCCTGAGAAGGCCAAAAGATAACTTGGGCTGGAAACGGCCCAATAGAATAACAGGCCGTTAATGGGTACAAAGTGATACACTGTTCATTACGTGCCAGTTTCACCGCGGGCCGTTAATGGGCCAAGAGTTATAAAGGGCCTCATATGGGCCGAAAGAAGTCATGGGCCACACATGGGCCGGAAGTTAAAACAACCTGTAATCATATTGGATGGCCCAGATGACGCTACTGGGCCTAATTCGGATAGGGCATAATGGGCCCTGGGTTAGCGGGCTGTAAATGGGCTATATGCGAACAGGCCGTTAACAGGCTTTCTGTGGGCCAGCCCGCCACCTTTTGACCAAGTCAAACGGGCCAGCCTTTTCACAGGAAGGGGCCTCTGTTGGGCCGTGCCACGTGTCACCGTATCATAGGTGCCTTCGGTCCAATGAGCGGATGACATCTGTCCCAACGGTGAGCCGACACGTGTTTCCTCCAGCCAATGATGATTTTACACGTGGAAAATCCCCATTGGTCGGGGCTGTTAACGGGTTATCGGATCCAAAACCCGACCCGATAGCTTAACGGCGTTCCGTTACGGTTGATGCCACGTTTCGGTCACCCTTGACGAAAGCACTTCTGTGAAGCACGATTTATCGTCATGGAAGTGGACACTTCCGTGATGATAATTTTGGTAATGTCATGGAACACTTCTACGATAGCACAGGTATGACTATCTTGATTCTGTCATAAAATCGTCATGGATGTACATGCATGAGAAAAAACGCGACCTACTGTGACAAACACGTATCATCACGGAAGTGTATTTTTTTGTAGTGAAACAACCATGTCTTTTAAAATATCAATGCTAAAGAAAGTCATCCCTAGCCCATTATACTCAATCATTGAGCCATTCATGAAACACACGCAGGCTCCTTCATCAAACAAATACAGGCCCCTTCACACACATATATAATTTACTTGTTCTATTTTTATTTGCCTTTATTAGTTTCCTAAAAAAATTCAAAAATAACAAAAATATCTTATGTGCTATCTTGCTAGAATTGCCATTATGTCTACTCAAGAGAATATAAAGCTAGCTTCTGTCGCCGCTAGTGCGGAGTTGTTGTTGAATGTTATGAGAGATGGAAATGGGAAAAGAAGCTTTGATGAAATTGCTCATGATAATATCCCTAAAGAAATAAATGAAAATGTTGTTGAAAATGAGCCTGCAAGTAAAGAAGAAACCAATATTATGCATACAAAAAGACTCCAAATAGGTGGTGGTGATATTATTGGAGGTATTATTCAAGACTTGTTTACTAGTGTGGGTTCATTACCTATGATAGTGGGATCCATTCTTGATGGAACTACTAGTTTTGCGAATGCTATATCTTTACTTATAATTGAATTTGAAAGACAATTTGTGCACATGCATCCTGCTATACAAGGAGTGTTACTAGAGTTTTCCAATATTCATGATCCTTCGTTAAGCGATTGGCTACAATATTTCTAGTTCATGAATTTAGCCACATTATGAAAGAGGCAAGAGAGATATTTGCTTACTATAGAATAAATGATGAGTGTCCACCTATAGAGGAAATTCCTTATGATAAAGATGAGATAAGTAATTAATATCTGCGGACTATGCTGCTTACAATGAGAATCTTAGAAAAAAGGTTCCCCCATCTATCTTGATTGAAAGAATTTCCAAACACAATGATAAATTTTCTACAAGGAACAATGGACTAGGTCATGTACTTCAAGAAAAGTTGTGAGAATATCTCTATATAAACTTATATAACGAATAAATAACTGATAACCCACAAGTATAGGGGATCGCAACAGCTTTCGAGGGTAAAGTATTCGACCCAAATTTATTGATTCGACACAAGGGGGGCCAAAGAATATTCTTGAGTATTAGCAGTTGAGTTGTCAATTCAACCACACCTGGATAACTTAGTATCTGCAACAAAGTATTTAGTAGCAAAGTAGTATGATAATAAAGGTAACGGTAGCTAAAGTAATGATAATAGTTTTTGGGTTTTTGTAGTAGTTGTAACAGTAGCAACGGAAAAGTAAATAAGCGAAGAACAATATATGAAAAGCTCGTAGGCAATGGATCGGTGATGGATAATTATGCCGGATGCGATTCCTCATGTAATAGTTATAACATAGGGTGACACAGAACTAGCTCCAGTTCATCAATGTAATGTAGGCATGTATTCCGTAAATAGTCATACGTGCTTATGGAAAAGAACTTGCATGACATCTTTTGTCCTACCCTCCCGTGGCAGCGGGGTCCTAACGGAAACTAAGGGATATTAAGGCCTCCTTTTAATAGAGAACCGGAACAAAGCATTAGCACATAATGAATACATGAACTCCTCAAAGTACGGTCATCACCGAGAAGTATCCCGATTATTGTCACTTCGGGGTTGTCGGATCATAACACATACTAGGTGACTATAGACTTGCAAGATAGGATCAAGAACACACATATATTCATGAAAACATAATAGGTTCAGATCTGAAATCATGGCACTCGGGCCCTAGTGACAAGCATTAAGCATAGCAAAGTCATAGCAACATCAATCTCAGAACATAGTGGATACTAGGGATCAAACCCTAACAAAACTAACTTGATTACATGATAAATCTCATCCAACCCATCACCGTCCAGCAAGCCTACGATGGAATTACTCACGCTCGATGGTGAGCATCATGAAATTGGTGATG
Source organism: Triticum dicoccoides (assembly GCF_002162155.2). NCBI lineage: Eukaryota > Viridiplantae > Streptophyta > Magnoliopsida > Poales > Poaceae > Triticum > Triticum dicoccoides. The sequence continues at coordinate 416,055,213 of NC_041383.1, forward strand.
GAGGATGGTTGATGATGACGACGGCGACGAATCCCCCTCTCCGGAGTCCCGAACAGACTCCAGATCAGCCCTTCCGAGAGAGATTAGGGCTTGGTGGCGGCTCTGTGACGTAAAACGCGATGAAACTTTCTCCCTGATTTTTTTCTCCCCGAACGTGAATATATGGAGTTGGAGTTGAAGTCGGTGGAGGTCCAGGGGGGCCACGAGATAGGGGGGCGCGCCCTATAGGGGGGGGGGCGCCCCCCTGTCTCGTGGACAGGGTGTGGGCCCCTTGGTGTATTTCTTTCGCCCAGAAATTCTTATTAATTCCAAAAAGTGGCTCCGTGGATTTTCAGGACTTTCGAGAACTTCTCTTTTCTACACATAAAACAACATCATGGCAGTTTTGCTGAAAACAGCGTCAATCCGGGTTAGTTTCATTCATATCATGCAAGTTAGAGTCCAAATTAAGGGCAAAAGTGTTTGGAAAAGTAGATACGTTGGAGACGTATCAACTCCCCCAAGCTTAAACCTTTGCTTGTCCTCAAGCAATTCAGTTGATAAACTGAAAGTGATAAAGAAAAACTTTTACAAACTCTGTTTGCTCTTGTTGTTGTAAACATGAAAAGCCAGCATTCAAGTTTCAGCAAATATTATGAACTAACCATACTCACAATAACGCTTAGGTCTCACAATTACTCATATCAATAGCATAACCAGCTAGCAAGCCATAATAATAAAACTCGGATGACAACACTTTCTCAAAATAACCATAACATGATATAACAAAATAGTATCTCGCTAGCCCTTTCTGAGACCACAAAACATAAATGCAGAGCACCTTTAAAGATCAAGGACTGACTAAACATTGTAATTCATGGTAAAAGAGATCCAGTCAGGTCATACCCAATATAAACCAATAGTAATGAATGCAAATGACAATGTGCTCTCCAGCGGGTGCTTTTAATAAGAAGGGTGATGAGTCAACATAAAAGTAAATAGATAGGCCCTTCGCAGAGGGACACAGGGATTTGTAGAGGTGCTAGATCTCGATTTTAAAATAGAGATTGAATAACGTTTTGAGCGGCATACTTTTGATGTCAACGCAACAACTATGAGATGGCTGTATCTTCCATACTACATGCATTATAGGCAGTTCCCAAACAGAATGGTAAAGTTTTATACTCCCCCAACCACCAACAAGCATCAATCCATGGCTTGCTCGAAACAACGAGTGCCTCCAACTAACAACAACCTTGGGGGAGTTTTGTTTAATTATTTTGATTTGCTTCGATCTTTTTGGATCATGGGACTGGGCATCCCGGTTACCGGCCCTTTCTCGTGAATGAGGAGCGGAGTCCACTTCTCTTGAGAATAACCCACCTAGCATGGAAGATATAGGCAACCCTAGTTGTAACATGAGCTGCTCGAGCATACAAAACAGAATTTCATTTGAAGGTTTGGAGTTTGGCACATACAAATTTACTTGGAACGGCAGGTAAATACCGCATATAGGAAGGTATAGTGGACTCATATGGAACAACTTTGGGGTTTATGGAGTCTGGATGCACAAGCAGTATTCCCGCTTAGTACAGATGAAGGCTAGCAAAAGACTGGGAAGCGACCGACTGAGAGAGCGACAACAGTCATAAACATGCATTAAAATTAATTCACACCGAATACAAGCATGAGTAGGATATAATCCACCATGAACATAAATATCATGAAGGCTATGTTGATTTGATTCAACTACATGCGTGAACATGTGCCAAGTCGAGTCACTCAATTCATTAAAAGGAGGATACCATCCCATCATACAACATCATAATCATTCTAATAGCATGTTGGCACGCAAGGTAAACCATTATAACTCATAGCTAATCAAGCATGGCACAAGCAACTATAATCTCTAAATGTCATTGCAAATATGTTTGCTTCATAATAAGCTGACTCAGAAACGATGAACTCATCATATTTACAAAAACAAGAGAGGTCGAGTTCATACTAGCTTTCTCATCTCAATAAGTCCATCATATATCGTCATTATTGCCTTTCACTTGCACGACCGAATGATGTGTATAATAATAAGAGTGCACGTGCATTGGACTAAGATGGAATCTGCAAGCATTCAACTCAAGAGAGAAGACAAGTAATATGGGCTCTAAGTTAAATAAACAATCATGCATATGAGAGCCACTAAACATTTTCAATATGGTCTTCTCGACCCCGAAAGGAAAGAAAAGAAAAATAAAACTATTTACACGGGAAAGCTCCCAACAAGTAAGAAGAAGAACTAGAAATCTTTTGGGGTTTTCATTTTAATTTCTACCACAAGCATCGAAATTAAACTAACTAATTTTTTTTGGTATTTCTCAAGGTTTATCAAACACACAAGAAGGAAGCTAGAAAAAGAAATTTAAACTAGCATGGATAATACAATGAAAGAGTATGAGCACCGACGACTAGTGTGTGAACATGAATGTAAAGTCGGTGAGAATTACGTACTCCCCCAAGCTTAGGCTTTTGGCCTAAGTTGGTCTAGTACCAAGGACTGTCGCTACTCTCCCCGGTGTAATGGGAGGTGTAATCAGGATACCACTGGCTGGTCATCTCCGGATCCCACTGGACAGACAATGCACAATAAGGGTCCAGTTCAGGTTCCGGCTCAGGTTCAGGTTCTGGAGTAAAAGCTTGGGCTCGATGATTGTTCACCGCTTCCGGCATGACAAGAAAATTTTCTGCAAGCAAATCAAACAACAGAGGCGCATGCAAAATAATAATCTCAATGTGTATCTTATTAAATCTAAGTTTATACAGGAGCATCCTCTCTTCGTTGTCAACAATAAACTTGTGTGCTACCATGCTCTTGTAATCTAAAATGTGAGGAGGCAATTTTGTCTCCTCTTTCTCATGGTGCCTAATGGGTATCTGAAAATGTCTAGCAAGGCGTGCAACATAGATACCTCCAATTATGGGGCCTTTTGTATGATTTAGGGCTAGCCGTTTAGCAACGACGGCACCCATACTAAAAGTATTGTCTCCAAGCAAGGCATGTTGAAGAATGATAATATCAGGAACACTTAAGTTTCCACTATTTCCACGACCAATCAAGCATCTACTAGCAAATATGGCAAAGTAGCGTAAAACAGGAAAGTGTATGCTAGAGATTTTTGCCTTGGAGCCCTTCTTTGGCTCCTCTACAGTTATAGTTTTAACAAAGCCATCCACATCTTCACGATGGGGTTCCTCTAATTCTCCCTCATAAGGTATCCTACACACCGCACAAAAATTACGTAAAGACATTTCTTTGAATTCATCATATAAATGAAATGATACTGCAGGGGGTGACTTCTTAGGATAATAATAAAAGTTTTGGACGAAAGTATTGGTGAGTAAGAGATACTGATCGATCCGGTCGTTGATGAAACTGGTGAGGCCTGTCTCGATCAAAGAATAAAAATCTTCATGAATTCCAGCTTCTTTCAAGAAATCGTTGCATGGCCATTCGCACGACCGTACTTCCGCTAAGCGAGGAAGATTATACTTGGCTTTTTCCTTCTCTTTGGCTTGTTTTTCCTGAGAGCTTTGGCTAGAAGAGCCCCTCAAAAGTTTCCTTAACATTTTCTGAAAATTTCTGAAATTTTAGTAACTCCAAAATAAAAGTTAATAAAACTAAACAAGATTGGTAGCAACTACTCCTACAAGTGCCTAGAGCCTATATCATGCATCAGAATTGCTTGGGACCTCATAAATTTAACATGCAAGCTCAAGAACATGGTCACCTATGCAGCAAAAAATTGCAATGAATAAAGCATTAGAACAAAAACTAATTGGACCAATGGAGGAGTCACATACCAAGCAACAATATCCCAAAGCAGTTTTGTGAATGGAGCTTTGAGCAAGGAGATCGAAAATCGCAGCAAAATGAGCTAGAACTCGTGCTTGAGCTGGATGGGGATTTTTTCGGGTAGAAGATGAAGTGTGTGGGTGCTGGCATAAGTGGAGGGGGGCCACCAGGGGCCCACGAGATAGGGAGGCGCGCCCTATAGGGGGGTGGCGCGCCCTCCACTCTCGTGGCCTGGTGCTTGCCCCTCCTGCAGTGTTTTCAGTGCCTAAAATCCTCAAATATTCCATAAAAAGCATACTAAATTTGCAGGGCATTTGGAGCACTTTTATTTTCGAGATATTTTTTAATGCATGGATTATTCAGAAAACAGACGGATAATACTATTTTTGCTTTATTTATTCTAAATAACAGAAAGTAAAAAGTGAGTACAGAAGGTTCTGCCTTCTAGTTTCATCCATTTCGTGATCATCAAAATGAATCCACTAACAAGGTTGATCACGTGTTGTTAACAAACTCATTCCGAATAACATGGAATCGGAGAAATTTCGAATAACACTAAGTTACCTCAACGGGGATATGAAAATCCCCAATAATAAGAATATCATACTTTTTCTTGGCAGTAGGGAGAGGAAATTCAAAGCCTCCAATAATAATAGTTGGAACTTTTCCAATAGAATTGATGCTATGAACTTGAGATTGTTTCCTCGGAAAGTGTACCGTATGCTCATTACCATTAACATGAAAAGTGACATTGCCTTTGTTGCAATCAATAACAGCCCCTGCAGTGTTCAAAAAAGTTATAGCAAGGATAATAGACATACAATCGTCCTCAGGAATATCAAGAATAACAATGTCCGTTAAGATAGTGACATTTGCAACCACAACAGGCACATCCTCACAAATGCCGACAGGTATAACAGTTGATTTATCAGCCATTTGCAAAGATATTTCAGTAGGTGTCAACTTATTCAATTCAAGTCTACGATATAAAGAGAGAGGCATAACACTAACACCGGCTCCAAGATCACATAAAGCAGTTCTAACATAATTTCTTTTAATGGAGCATGGTATAGTTGGTACACCCGGATCTCCAAGTTTCTTTGGTATTCCACCCTTAAAAGTGTAATTAGCAAGCATGGTGGAAATTTCAGCTTCCGGTATTTTTCTTTTATTTGTGATGATATCCTTCATATACTTAGCATAAGGATTTACTTTCAGCATATGAGTTATGCGCATACGTAAGAAGATAGGTCTAATCATTTCAGCAAAGTGCTCAAAATCCTCATCATCCTTTGACTTGGATGGTTTAGGAGGAAAGGGCATGGGTTTCTGAACCCATGGTTCTCTTTCTCTACCATGCTTCCTAGCAACAAAATCTCTCTTATCATAACGTTGATTCTTTGGTTGTGAGTTATCAAGATCAACATCAGGTTCAATCTCTACTTCATTGTTTTTGCTAGGTTGAGCATCAACATGAACATTATCATTAACATTATCACTAGGTTCATGTTCATCACCTGATTGAGTTTCAGCATCAGAAATAGAAATATCATTAGGGTTCTCAGGTGTGTCTACAGTAGGTTCACTAGAAGCATGCAAAGTTCTATCGTTTTTCGTTTTCTTCTTTTATAGAACTAGGTGCCTCTAAATTATTTCTCTGAGAATCTTGCTCGATTCTCTTAGGGTGGCCTTCAGGATACAAAGGTTCCTGAGTCATTCTACCAGTTCTAGTAGCCACTCTAACAGCAAAGTCATTTTTATTATTTAATTCATCAAGCAAATCATTTTGAGCTTTGAGTACTTGCTCAGCTTGAGTAGCGACCATAGAAGCATATTTGCTAATGAGTTGGAGTTCACATTTAACTCTAGCCATATTATCACTCACACGTCCTATCTCGTAAGCATTATTCTTTAACTCTCTACCAACATAAGCATTAAAACTTTCTTGTCTAGCCATAAATTCATGAAATTCATCTAAGCACGGGCTATGAAATTTAGTAGAGGGTATTTCAACTTTATCATATCTATAGAGAGAATTTACCTTTACTACCTGTGTCGGGTTATCAAGACAATGTGGTTCTTCAACAGGCGGTATATTAAGACCATGTATTTCTTCAATAGGTGGTAAATTCTTAACATCTTCAGCTGTAATACCTTTTTCTTTCATTGATTTCTTTGCCTCTTGCATATCTTCAGGATTGAGAAATAAAACACCTCTCTTCTTCGGAGTGGGTTTAGGAATAGGCTCAGGAGTTGGCTCAATTGGTTCAGGAATTGCTTCAGGAATTGGCTCAGGAAGAGTCCAATTATTTTCATTAGTTAACATATTATTCAATAATATTTCAGCTTCGTCGACTGTTCTTTCCCTGAAAACACAACCATCACAACTATCAAAGTAGTCCTTGGAAGAATCGGTTAGTCCATTATAAAAGATATCAAGTATTTCATTTTTCTTGAGAGGATGATCAGGCAAAGCATTAAGTAACCGGAGAAGCCTCCCCCAAGCTTGTGGGAGACTCTCTTCTTTGGTTTGCACAAAATTATATATTTCCCGCAAGGCAGCTTGTTTCTTATGAGCAGGGAAATATTTAGCAGAGAAATAATAAATCATATCCTGGGGACTACGCACACAACCAGGAGCAAGAGAATTATACCAAGTATTAACATCACCCTTTAATGAGAATGGAAATATCTTAAGGATATAATAATAGCGAGACTTCTCATCATGAGTAAACAGGGTAGCTATATCATTCAACTTGGTAAGATGTGCCACAACAGTTTCAGATTCAAGGCCATAAAAAGGATCAGATTCTACTAAAGTAATAATCTCAGGATGAATAGAGAATTCATAATCCTTATCAGTAACACAGATAGGTGAAGTAGCAAAAGCAGGGTCAGGTTTCATTCTAGTATTAAGAGACTGTTGCTTCCGTTTAGCTAATAATTTCTTAATATCATATCTATCATTGCAAGCAAAGATAGCTCTAGCAGCTTCTTCATTCATAACATAACCCTCAGGAACAACAGGCAATTCATAATCATTGGGAGAACTTTCATCATCACTATCATCAATAATAGCATCTTCAATATTTTCATTCCCCCTAACTCTAGCAAGTTGTTCATCATGAAATTCACTAATGGCAAAGTAGTATCACACACAGAAGTAGTTTCATCATGCATAGCAGAAGTGGCATCATCAATAACATGCGACATATCAGAATTCATAGCAGTAGCAGGTTTAGGTGTCGCAAGCTTACAAATAACGGAAGGAGAATCTAGTGCAGAGCTAGATGGCAATTCCTTATCTCTCCTCATAGTTCAGGGCAAAATCGTACTTATGTCGTCTTTCAAGTTCTTCATAGTGATCAACAGATATAAATCCCAAGTGACTCATAGAATAGAGCTATGATCCCCGGCAACGGCGCCAGAAATTAGTCTTGATAACCCACAAGTGTAGGGGATCGCAACAGCTTTCGAGGGTTAAGTATTCAACCCAAATTTATTGATTCGACACAAGGGGAGCCAAAGAATATTCTTGAGTATTAGCAGTTGAGTTGTCAATTCAACCACACGTGGATAACTTAGTATCTGCAACAAAGTATTTAGTAGCAAAGTAGTATGATAATAAAGGTAACGGTAGCAAAAGTAATGATAATAGTTTTTGGGTTTTTGTAGTAGTTGTAACAGTAGCAACGGAAAAGTAAATAAGCGAAGAACAATATATGAAAAGCTCGTAGGCAATGGATCAGTGATGGATAATTATGCCGGATGCGATTCCTCATGTAATAGTTATAACATAGGGTGACACAGAACTAGCTCCAGTTCATCAATGTAATGTAGGCATGTATTCCGTAAATAGTCATACGTGCTTATGAAAAAGAACTTGCATGACATCTTTTGTCCTACCCTCCCGTGGCAGCGGGGTCCTAACAGAAACTAAGGGATATTAAGGCCTCCTTTTAATAGAGAACCGGAACAAAGCATTAGCACATAGTGAATACATGAACTCCTCAAACTACGGTCATCACCGAGAAGTATCCCGATTATTGTCACTTCGGGGTTATCGAATCATAACACATAATAGGTGACTATAGACTTGCAAGATAGGATCAAGAACACACATATGTTCATGAAAATATAATAGGTTCAGATCTGAAATCATGGCACTCGGGCCCTAGTGACAAGCATTAAGCATAGCAAAGTCATAGCAACATCAATCTCAGAACATAGTGGATACTAGGGATCAAACCCTAACAAAACTAACTTGATTACATGATAAATCTCATCCAACCCATCACCGTCCAGCAAGCCTACGATGGAATTACTCACGCACGGCGGTGAGCATCATGAAATTGGTGATGGAGGATGGTTGATGATGACGACGGCGACAAATCCCCCTCTTCGGAGCCCCGAACGGACTCCAGATCAGCCCTCCCGAGAGAGATTAGGGCTTGGCGGCGGCTCTGTGTCGTAAAACGTGATGAAACTTTCTCCCTGATTTTTTTCTCCCCGAACGTGAATATATGGAGTTGGAGTTGAGGTCGGTGGAGGTCCAGGGGGCCCATGAGATAGGGGGGCGCGCCCTATAGGGGGGCGCCCCCTGTCTCGTGGACAGGGTGTGGGCCCCCTTGTGCATTCCTTTCGCCCAGAAATTCTTATTAGTTCCAAAAAGTGCCTCCGTGGATTTTCCGGACATTCCGAGAACTTTTCTTTTCTACACATAAAACAACATCATGGCAGTTCTACTGAAAACAGCGTTAGTCCGGGTTAGTTTCATTCAAATCATGCAAGTTAGAGTCCAAAACAAGGGCAAAAGTGTTTGGAAAAGTAGATACGTTGGAGACGTATCAATAACTATCACTTATAAAGGGCCAAAAGAGGAACCTCCTCCTCCCAAACTTGATCTTACGGATCCAGACCCTATTAAGTTTAGCCCTTCCAATTACTTTTGATGGCCTACTGGAAAACTAACTGCGAAAGAAGGGAGTAAGAGATGAACATGAATGATCTGTCTTATGGCTGTGATAAGACTTGAAATTATATATGCATTATGCCTAGCTAGGGGCATTAAACAATAGCGCTTGTTGGGAGGCAACCCAATAGTTATCTTTTTGTGTGTGCCAATATTATTATTTCTACTGTAATGAATTTGTTCTTATCTTTTAATTAGTGTTTGTGCTAAGTAAATCTTTGGGATAATTCAGATGATAGTAGAATTGATTCTGTGCAAAACCGGAAAATTTTGCGCCCGGTATTTGAATTTACAATTTTACTGGCACATGATCTGGGTCTAAAATTTTTACACAATATTGAAATACAAATTGCCTATGTTTTCCTAAATTTTTCGAATTTTTTGAGTTTTAGAAGTATGGTTTGATGATGCTATGGATTATATCGGGGGTATAAGTCATGCAGGAGTTAGAATACAGTAGGTATTTGATAACCCACAAGTATAGGGGATCAATTGTAGCCTCTTTGGATAAGTAAGAGTGTCGAACCCAACGAGGAGCTAAAGGTAGAACAAATATTCCGTCAAGTTCTATTGACCACCGATACAACTCTACGCACGCTTAACGTTCGCTTTACCTAGAACAAGTATGAAACGAGAAGTACTTTGTAGGTGTGATAGGATAGGTTTGCAAGAATACAAAGAGCACGTAAATAAAAACTAGGGGCTGTTTAGGTAAAGAAGCAATAAAGTTAGTATAGTGAGTGTGGAAAAGTGGTGGTAGGAGTTGTGAAATTGTCCCTAAGCAATTGACTACGTTACTAGACCGATAGCAAGTTTTATGTGGGAGAGGCCACTGCTAGCATGTCATCCCTGACTTGGAATTCTATGCACTTATGATTGGAAATATTAGCAAGCATCTACTAATGTTCATTAAGGTAAAACCCAACCATTGCATTAAGATATATTGGTCCCCCTTCAATCCCGTATGCATCAATTTCTATGCTAGGTTGAAGCTTCTGTCACTCTTGCCTTCCAATACATAGTCCTATCAACATACAACTAACCCTATGATGTGATCCACGCACACGCTCATATGATGGGCACCAAAGGACAGCAACATAACCACAAGCAAATTAAACCAATCATAGCAATTCACCAATTAACGATAGGACAACGAAAATCTACTCATACATCATAGGATGACAACACATCATTGGATAATAATATGAAGCATAAAGCACCATGTTCAAGTAGAGGGTATAGCGGGTTGCAGGAGAGTGGACCGCTGTAGATACATGGGGGAAGGTGATGGAGATGTTGGTGTAGATTCAGGTGATGATGATGGCCCCGGCGGCGTTCCGACGACACCGGGAGAGAGGGGGAGAGAGCCCCCCTTCTTCTTCTTCTTCTTCCTTGACCTTCTCCCTAGATGGGAGAAGGGTTTCCCCTCTGGTCCTTCGCTTCCATGGCATGGCAGGGACGAGAGCCCCTCCAAGATTGGATCTGTCTCTCTGTCTCTCTCTGTTTCTGCGCTCCCAGATTCTGCCCTTTCACCGTTTCTTATATTCCCGGAGATCCGTAACTCCGATTGGATTGAAACTTTCAACACGATTTGTTTCCGGATATTATCTTTGTTGCGGCGAAAGAAGGGCAACAACCGCCTTATGGGGTGTCCACGAGGCTCAGGGACGTGCCACCGCCTCGTGGGCCCCTCGAGCATCGTCTCGTGTTGATTCTTCTTCCCAAAATTCATAAATATTCCAAAAAAAATCTCCATCCGTTTTTATACCGTTTGGACTCCGTTTGATAGGGATTTTCTGTGAAACATAAAACATGCAACAAACAAGAACTGGCACTGGGCACTGGATCAATATGTTAGTCCAAAAATAGTATGAAAAAGTTGCCAAAAGTATGTAAAAGTTGTAGAATATTGGCATGGAACAATAAAAAATTATAGATACGATGGAGATGTATCAGCATCCCCAAGCTTAATTCCTACTCGTCCTCGAGTAGGTAAATGATAAAAAAAGATATTTTTTGATGTGGAATGCTACCTAGCATAATCTTGATCATGTAATCTAATCATGGCATGAATTTTAAGACACGAGTGATTCAAAGCAATAGACTATCATTTGACATAAAAGAATTTAATACTCCGGGCATCCCAACAAACAATCGTGTCTTTCAAAATATCAATGCTAAAGAACGTTATCCCTACAAAATCATATAGTCTTTTATGCTCCCTTTTCTTAACACAAGGTACCCCTCATGCCCATCCAGTGTTAGCCAAGCAATTGGTTCATACTTTTTAGCGTGCTTCAGCTTTTTCAACCTTCACGCAATACATGAGCGCAAGCCATGGATATAGCACTACAGGTGGAATAGAGTATGATGGTGGAGGTTGTGTGGAGAAGACAAAAAGGGAGAAAGTCTCACATCGACGCAGGTAATCAACGGGCTATGGAGATGCCCATCAATTGATGTCAATGTGAGGAGTAGGGATTACCATGCAACGGACGCACTGGAGCTATAAGTGTATGAAAGCTCAAACTGAAACTAAGTGGATGTGTGCTCATGAAGACCTCGGGAATTGGAGGAAGCCCATCATCAGAATATACAAGCCAAATTCTATAATGAAAAATTCTGACTAGTATATGAAAGTGAAAGCATAGGAGACTCTCTCTATGAAGAACATGGTGCTATTTTGAAGCACAAGTGTGGTAAAAGGATAGTAGCATTGCCCCTTCTCTCTTTTTCTCCCATTTTTTATTTTATCTTTTTTATTTTTATTTTTATTTTTTTGGTGGGCTTCTTTGGCCTCTTTTTTTATTTGGGCTTCTTTGGCCTCTTTTATTTTTCATAAAGTCAGAAGACTCATCCCGACTTGTGGGGGAATCATAGTCTCCATCATCCTTTCCCCACTGGGGAAATGCTCTAATAATGATGATCATCACACTTTTATTTACTTACAACTCAATATTACAACTCGATACTAGAACAAAATATGACTCTGTATGAATGCCTCTGGCAGTGTACCAGGATGTGCAATGATCTAGCATAGCAAAGATATCAAAAAACGGACAAGCCATGAAAATGTCGTGCTAGCTGTCTTACGATCATGCAAAGCAATATGACAATGAATGCTCAAGTCATGTATATGATGATGGCAGTTGAATGGCAATATATCTCGGAATGGCTATGGAAATGCCATGATAGGTAGGTATGGTGGCTGTTTTGAGGAAGATATAAGGAGGCTTATGTGTGAAAGAGCGTATCGTATCACGGGGTTTGGATGCACCGGCAAAGTTTGCACCAACTCTCGAGGTGAGAAAGGGCAATGCATGGTACCGTAGAGGCTAGCAAATTGCGGAAAGGTAAGAGTGCGTATAATCCATGGACTCCCATTAGTCATAAAGAACTCATATACTTATTGAAAAAGTTTATTCGCCCTCGAAGCAAAGTACTACTACACATGCTCCTAGGGGGGAGGTTGGTAGGAGTTAACCATCGCGCGCCCCCGACCTTCACGCAAAGATAAACAATCAACATACAATGCGCGCCAATTTGGTTACATAGTTAGGAGACCATACGTGCATACTTCGGGAATCACAAACCTTAACACCAATATTCGTACTAAACACAACCGATTACTAGAACCTCCCACATATTATCATCTCTATATCGCAAAACCATTGCAAGGAATCAAACATATCATATTCAGTGATCTACAAGTTTTATGTAGGATTTTATGACTAACCATGTGAATGACCAATTCCTGTCATCCCTCTAAATAGATATAAGTGAATCAAGAGAGTTTAATTCTTTATACAAAAGATATGCCCACGCTCTAACAAATATAAGTGAAGCAAAAGAGCATTCTACAAATGGCGGTTTTCTATATGAAGAGAAATAGGCAATCCAAACTTCAAATGATATAAGTGAAACACATGAAGCATTCTATAAAGCCATACTCAAAAGATATAAGTGAAGTGCAATGAGCATTCTATCAATCAACCAAGAACTATCTCATACCAGCATGGTCCATAAAATAAAAGTGAAAACTAAATGCAAAAGACGCTCCAAGATTTGCACATATCACATGAATGAAACGAATCCAAAAACATACCGATACTTGTTGAAGAAAGATGGGATGACTTCCGGGGCATCCCCAAGCTTAGATGCTTGACTCTCCTTGAATATTTACTTGGGGTGCCTTGGGCATCCCCAAGCTTGAGCTCTTGCCTCTCCTCTTTTTCCTCATATCGAGACCTCCTCGATCTTCGAACACTTCATCCACACAAAACTTCAACAGAAAACTCGGTAAGATCCGTTAGTATAATAAAGCAAATTACTACTCTAAGTACTGTTGCAAACCAATTCATATTTTGTTTTTGCATTTTAGCTACTGTAATATAAATTTTCCATGGCTTAATCCACTGATAGAAATTGATAGTTTCATCAAAACAAGCAAACTACGCATCAAAAACAGAATCTGTCTTAAACAGGTAAGTTTGTAGTAATCTGAACATTCACCATACTTCTGGTACCCCAACAATTCTACCAAAATTAGGAAAAATAAAAAATTTGTATATAAATACAGTTCAAAAAGTTTCAGAACCGTTTGACATTCCAGTAAAAATGTAAAATCGCGCACTACAGCCAAAGTTTCTGTCCTGCACCGCACAAACCAACAAGCATTGTAAACATCCTAAAGACAAACCTTGGCACATTATTTTTATAATACAATGGAATTGTACAAGGGGATAATTATTTTTGTTAAAAAAATTCTGTAATCAAGCTTCACAAAGTTTCCGTGAGCATGAACAAAGTTCAAGGCTAGCTCGCACTTTAACAATGCTCGTCTTTCTCACTTTCGCTTTTCTTTTTGAAAAAGTTTTGGGTTCTCCTATTTATTTTTTTTGTTTTGAAACTTTATGAAAGCACACAACAGAAATAAATGACTCTCTAAAACTTCCGTGTTGTCTCCCTGACAGCGCTTTCTTTAAAGCCATTAAGCTAGGCATATAGTGCTCAAGTAATGGATCCACCCGGATCCCAAGGTATATCAAAGCCAATTTTAATTAACAATGATTTGTAATTTAGTAGTGAGCACAAAGTAACATATATCAAGCAACAACGAAGTCTAACTCTCTTCCTATGCATCGGCATGTCATAAAAGAACAATTCATGCACACAAAGTAAAGGCCAATGCATAGTATAAACAGCTTCTTGCAATTTTATCATATTGGAAACATGGAGAGGCGGAGATGTAGTTCCTCTCTCATAATAATTGCAAGTAGGAGCAGCAAGCACATGCATATTATATTCATCAAAATTATCATGTGCAATGGTAAAAGGCAACCCATCAATATAATCCTTAATAATCACAAACTTCTCCAATATAGTGTAGTCGGGAGAATTCAACAAGATAATGGGACTATCATGTGTGGGTGCAATAGCAACAATTTCATGTTTAACATAAGGAACTATAGCAAGTTCATCTCCATAAGCATAATTCATATTGGCATCTTGGCCACAAGCATAGCAAGCATCATCAAAAAGGGATATTTCAAAAGAATCAACGGGACCATAACAATCATCATAGCAATCATCATTCGGTAAGCACGAAGGGAAATTAAACAATGAATGAGTTGAAGAGTTACTCTCATTAGAAGGTGGGCATGGGTAGCTAATCTGCTCTTCCTCCTTTTGTTCTTCGCTCTCCTCATCATCTTTTTCATCCAATGAGCTCACAGTTTCATCAATTCCTTCTTCCATAGACTCCTGCAAAATATTAGTCTCTTCTTGGACAGTGGAGGAGTCCTCAATATATGGTTTAACATAGGCATTAGAAGCATAATTATCATAATAATATTTAAGTATGGCCATATTTTCAGATTTGTAAAGAGTAGCATCATACTTTTCAATCAAAGAAGCAATTTCATAAGCACCCTTAAAAGCAACAAATTCTTCAATATGTTGAACATCATAGTAATTATAAACACCCTTAGCATACAAAGATACAATTCCATTATAAGTAAACTCACATTGGTAGGGAATGTTTCTTAGGGTTTTCAGAAAAACAAGTAACATCATATATTTCACATAAATTCCAAGCATAGCATTGCAAACGATGAATTTGATCCAGTAAAAGTTTCCCTTTTTCAGATATGCGGTGTCGCACATAACAAGCATGCTCATCTAAAGATTTGCCTTCAACTAAGCTAGTTGGGGTTTCAACACGAGCACATAGGGATCGAAGATGATCCAAGTAAAAAAAAGCTTCAGTAGTGTGATAGATTTTGAGTGGTTCTTCAACCATTGGTGTAATAGGTACAACTAATTTTTTTGGTATTTTGCGTTTCCTACCCATAACTAAAGATAGAAAACAACTAAGAACAGTAAATAAAACTTACATAGTGATAAACCAAACAAGCACACACGAGAATATTCACCCCACGCTATAACTCCTTGGCAACGGTGCCAGAAAAAGGTCTTGATAACCCACACGTATAGGGGATCAATTGTAGCCTCTTTCGATAAGTAAGAGTGTCGAACCCAAAGAGGAGCTAAAGGTAGAACAAATATTTCCCTCAAGTTCTATCGACCACCGATACAACTATACGCACGCTTAACGTTCGCTTTACCT
This sequence comes from Triticum dicoccoides, assembly GCF_002162155.2. NCBI lineage: Eukaryota > Viridiplantae > Streptophyta > Magnoliopsida > Poales > Poaceae > Triticum > Triticum dicoccoides. The sequence goes on from NC_041383.1 coordinate 416,070,639, forward strand.
AGAAAAAGTATGAAACTAGAAGTACTTTGTAGGTGTGATAGGATAGGTGTCGGTGTCAAAACCGGCGGATCTCGGGTAGGGGGTCCCGAACTGTGCGTCTAGGCGGATGGTAACAGGAGACAAGGGACACGATGTTTTTACCCAGGTTCGGGCCCTCTCGGTGGAGGTAAAACCCTACTCCTGCTTGATTAATATTGATGATATGGGTAGTACAAGAGTAGATCTACCACGAGATCAAGGAGGCTAAACCCTAGAAGCTAGCCTATGGTATGATTGTTGTCCGTCCTACGGACTAAAACCCTCTGGTTTATATAGACACCGGGGAGGGCTAGGGTTACACAGAGTCGGTTACAATGATAGGAGATCTACATATCCGTATCACCAAGCTTGCCTTCCACGCCAAGGAAAGTCCCATCCGGACACGAGACGAAGTCTTCAATCTTGTATCTTCATAGTCTTGGAGTCCAGCCAATGATGATAGTTCGGCTATCCGGACACCCCCTAGTCCAGGACTCCCTCAGTAGCCCCCGAACCAGGCTTCAATGACGACGAGTCCGGCGCGTATATTGTCTTCGGCATTGCAAGGCGGGTTCTCCTCCAAATTCCATGTGCTTGCCGAATAGTGTCCGGCTTCCTTATAAATGTTGCGCTCCTTAGCTTCCACGTCCAATAATGGCCCTCTTCCACGTGCCGTATGAATGCGAAAAGCCAGGGTATTTTTATGTTTTACCCCCTAGCTGCGCGAATAAGCTGCCTATAAGAGGGGCGAGGATCTAGATCCGAATCACACCATCCTCCTTCCACGAGTATTCATCAAAGCGCCTCTGACAAAAATCCACTCCATCATGGACAGTCGACGCGGCTCCTCCTCTCGCGCTCCCAGCCCTTAGCCAGGAGATTGGGGGAGATGTTCAGTCCCGCACAGCGAGCTGGTGACGCTCCAAGCAGAGGGATATCTTCCCCCAGACTTTATGGTTCCGGTTCGAACCGGACTGGCCACCTACAAGGGCGGAAAGCAGGCGGAGAGCGTCCCCAATCCCTCCAAAGGAGAGCGGGTATGCTTCGTCCCTTATCTAATAACGGGTCTCGGATTTCCCATACATCCGTTTCTCCGGGGGCTCCTGGAGTTCTATGGGCTCCAGCTCCACTACCTTACGCCTGCCTCCATCTTGCACATCGCGGGCTTTGTAGCCCTTTGCGAGCTGATCTTGGGCATCGAGGCCCATTTTGCGTTGTGGAAGAGATTGTTTTGCCTCGTACCCCGTTCTCACGAGGGGTCGATATATCAAGTGGGCGGAGCCGAAATATGGCGCATCGCCGGGACCGAATATCTATCCGGAACCCCGAAGAAGGCATCCGAAGACTGGCCTTCGGATTGGTTTTTTATGGAAGACGCCCCGCTGCCGGACCCAGTTTGGATCGGCCTCCCGGAGTTCAGCAACACTCCTCTGAAGAAACGCCTGAGTTGGCGCCCGCGGAGCCCTCAACGGGAGAATGATAGGGACGTTCACTATCTGATGGGCCGAATAAGGTTATTGGCTCATTCCGGATTGACCATGATTGGAGTCATGGCCACGTGCATCATGCGAGGGGTGCAGCCACTCCAATATAGGGGCCACCCCATGTGGGATTTCAACAGGGAGGATGACGCCACCCATCATGGCCGCAGGGGGCCGGGATCGGTTGCCGATCTGGTGAAGATCCTGTCCGGCTTGTACAAGGGGGAGAAGGAGGACTTCCTCCGCGCGAGTCCATTGAATGGATTTTCGATGAACAACCCTCGGAGCTGGGTAAGCGGACGTCTGTCTATCCGATCCATATTCCCAAAGTTAAGTGTCTCACTTTGTGATTTCGACGCAGGAGCTGCGCCGGGCCGCAGAGGATATACACAGCCTGGCTCCACAACCAGAGGATCCGGAATGATCCCTTGATCCGGCCTCCGAAGAGGATCCGGACATAAAGGTGGAGCTGATCAATGGGGTGTTCCACCAACTTAGCATGGACAATGCTTTGGTCGCCATTACGGCCGACTACGCCGGTTTATCTCCGGCTTCCTAGGTAACTGTGACCGGAGTCCTGACATCATTACTCATCCATGCTTATTTCTGACCACCGTATACCAATGATGCTCCGCAGGAGGGGCCTTTAAGGCGGGAAGCCGAACCTGCGGCGGCTGACCAACAAGGGGCAGCTCGGCCCAGCAGGCGGAAAAGAAGTGCGGCGTGAATTGAGACGTCCCCGCAACGGTATGGCGCGCCCCATGTTTCCGGAAAAGATTCCTGGAAGGCATACTAATGCTCATGATTTTTCCAGGAGAAAGAGCGCTCGCCGGACTGTGTCCGGAGAGGTTGCCAATCGAGCCTCCGCCAGCCAGGCTCCAACACCAGGTCCAGAGGGGGAGGCGAACACAAGGCGCGCGTCGGGTGCTCCTCCAACGTAGGACGCCGACAGGTTGTCCACCACCAGATCTGAGGTGGAGAGTGCCATGAATCACAGGCGCCGCCGGACAGTTCTTCGTGACGCATGCTTCTCCCCTGAGGCGTTAAATGCCTTTAATTCGGGTGATGCACACCTCCGTGCTGCTCAAGATGGTCTAGCCAGAGCCACGGAGCAGTATGTGAAAGACATACGGGTGAGGAATTTTGACAGTTATATATGCCAGTAGCCCCCGAGACTTAAAATAGTTAGAATAACTGATTTAAGGATCATTTGTTATGCAGGACCTTACGGAGAAGAATACCCACCTGTCCCAGGAGCTTCAAGAGTGCAAGGCCCAACTTGAGGCCGCACTAGCCGCCATAGGGGGAGCCACAGAGACCCCCTCTGGTAATACATACTTCAAAAGATAAGTAGTTTATGAAGTGCGGCGTGTGTATAAGTTTGACAATAATATTGTAGATGGCCCCGGACTAGATCCGGACAAGCAACAGCTACTGCGCCAGCTGAAGGCCGACAAGAAGGTGCTTATGAGGGTGCAACAAGAGAGGAACAAACTCCAAGATGACAACACCCAGCTGGGCAAGGAACTAAAAGATGTTAGGGCCCAGCTGTCTGACTCCGTGAAGGAGAATCGGTGGCTTCGTCGCGACATTTACAGTAAGTGCTTGAGCAAACTTTTTGAAAAGAAGAGTTCGGCGAGGAAGTCGATTGACAGAAATGTGTCTGTAGGCGTGCTCACAGGTCATCCTGCGGAGGAAATGCCCGGTTCAACGGGTGACCTACTTCCCGAGCTGCTGCAATTGCACGAACGTGTTCGGCAGGTGATGAGCGGGGTCGCCCAGGCCTTGTGGCCTTCCGTGTCCTTGCCCGAAGGTCTTGGAGAGCTTGTGGAGAAGCTTCAGGGAGCACGGCGGTGCTTCTGATTGTGGAAGATATCGGCATGCCGTCAAGGCGCCAGGGAGGCCTGGGCCATGGTGAAGACACGGTATGCGAAGGCTGACCCCAACCACATGGCCGAGGTCAGACCTGTAGGGCCCGGTGGGAAGGAGATCCCTGTGAGCTTGGTGTACGACCAAGTAGAGTTGGCCGCAAAGTATTCACAGTGGGACTGTAAACTAGACAGTTTATTAGATGGTATCGAAGAGGAATACCATCAGTTGGCTTGACTATGTAATTTGAAATGACATGAAAAATGCCTTGTAGCCGGATTGTAGATCGTTTGTTGTTGCGGACCTTTTCGCTTCAACCTTGTGACCCGACAGTCCGGAGTGTGTCTGAATACCCTCACAGTTATATAAAAATCGAGGCATGCGTGGAGACCAGGCGTAGGGGTCATTAGTGCTTTATCAGACAAGTGCCCAACTAGTTATGTTATATTACATGGTTAGTAAGAAATATCTTCCAGGAAGAATAGTTCCGTTAGGGGTTCCTTTCCCTGGGAGGCATGCCCTAAAGTGCATGTCCGGACTGCGAAAAAAAGCAGGAAAGCATCTGGGGGTAGATAAATAAATAGGTAAGAAATCATCTTTCAATTCACCGACCGAATATTCCTTTAAGAATGCTAGCTTTCGGCTTCACCCAGTCTGAGGTACACATCCGGCTGACCCGGTAGTAACAATCACAGAGGTGCTCCCTTTACTTCCTAGCCGAACAATCGGGAACGTAGGGGTAAGCACAGGAGCCAGGCAACCCAGCTTGGCCAAAACTTAAGTCATATCGATGCATATAATGGTGAATAAAAGGTACATGCGGAAGTGTGACACATGTGTTGGGTATAAGGCCCGTATAAATAAGCTTCTGTTAAAGAAGCCCCCGGGTATAATGAGTGCGGATAGCACGTCAAGTGTGTGCGAACAATGCGTAGACGAGCCACCGAAGGCCCGTGAGAGAAGAAGAAAAAAAGAAAAAAAGAGGGGGTAAACAAAGGACAGTTAAAGTATAAAAATATAGACGGGGGAGGGAGACGAACTCAGAGTCCGGCGCTAGGCGTAGAATCTACGGAGACGGGCTGCGTTCCATGGATTTGGCTCGAGTCGGTTATCCGATGCATTTCGCAGACGGTACGCACCGCCGGTCAGGACCTGGTCGATGATGAAGGGGCCTTCCCATTTGGGCTTGAGCTTGTCCTTTTTCTTGTCCGGCAGGCGTAGAACTAGTTCGCCAACATTGTAAGTTTTGGCCCGTACTTCTCTGCTTTGATATCTTCGAGCCTGCTATTGATAGAATGCGGAACGAGCTTTTGCCACGTCACGCTCCTCTTCCAAGGCGTCCAAACTGTCCTGCCGATCCAGCTCGGCTTCTCTTTCTTCGTACATGCGCACGCGAGGTGAGTCATGAATTATGTCGCAAAGCAAAACTGCCTCTGCGCCGTATACCATAAAAAATGGTGTGAATCCGGTAGTGCGGTTTGGCATGGTCCGCAGCCCCTAGAGTATGGAGTCGAGCTCCTCTACCCAGTGTGTGTTAGATTCCTTAAGGCACCGCACTAGTCTAGGTTTGATGCCGCTCATGATTAGACCATTTGCTCGTTCGACTTGACCATTAGTTTGAGGGTGATAGACGGAAGCGTAGTCGAGCTTGATGCCCATGTTTTTGCACCAGAGTTTAACCCCATCGGCCGTGAAGTTCGTGCCGTTATCAGTGATGATCCTATGGGGGACGCCGTACTACCCCAGTTATGAAGTCTATCACAGGTCCAGATTCGGCCGTTTTAACTGGCTTGGCCTCTATCCATTTGGTGAATTTGTCCACCATGACCAATAGGTATTTTTGCTTGTGGGTTCCCCCCTTTAAGGGGTCCAACCATGTCAAGCCCCCAGACCGCGAACGGCCATGTGATGGGTATAGTTTTGAGGGCGGTGGGTGGCATGTGGCTTTGGTTAGCAAAGAGCTGGCAACCGACGCATCATTGGACTAAGTCTTGAGCATCTGCCCGGGCCGTCGGCCAATAAAATCCTGTACGGAAGGCCTTGCCTACAAGGGCCCGGGCTGCGGCATGGTGCCCGCCGATCCGGCGTGAATTTCAGCCAGAAAGATTTCACCCTTCGTCTTCGGAGATGCACCTTTGAAGGACTCCGGTTGTGCTTTTCTTATAAAGCTCTCCCTCATGGACCTTGTAGGCTTTAGATCGCCATACTATGCAGCGGGCCTCGTTTTGGTCTTCGGGAAGTTCCTGCCTGATTAAGTAGGTTAGGAATGGTTCGGTCCACGGGGCAATGACTGCCATTATTTCATGGGCTGAAGGTGTTATTTCATTGGCTGAGCCACCGATTGTGTCAGAGTGTTCGGTGTTGGGCGGTGCGGTTGGTTCCGGGTTATTATTTCCGGACTACTGGGTTGGTTCTCTGGGGCTAGAAGCTCTTCGCCACTTTTGGCCACCTGCCGTAGTATCCAACATGCTCTAAGGCTATATGTTGGAGTGGCGCCCTCTGTACTATGGATTTTACAGGGTCCGCTGAGCCATCCCTCCAGTACGGTTCCGTGCCCTTTAGGGGGGTTTTGCCTTTTGGTTTTTAACTCAGGTGCCTGAATATGATGCACCCTTTTATTTCGGACTAGGGTTGTGTTCGGAGCCGGATTGTCCCAAAATTTAGTTTCTGTTTTCCAGGCACTCTCCATCGCACAGTATTTTCGTACTATGGACGCCCAGCCAGCGAAGCGTGTGATTTCACGACGGCTTATGGCGTTCATGATTCCCTTGTCCGTGCAATTGTTGCAGAAAATTGAAATTGCGCTTTCTTCATGGCAGTCCTTTATCCTGTCCATAACGAGGAGGAATCTGGCCCAGTAATGATGTACTGTTTCAGCGGGCTCTTGCCGGATTCGAGATAGGTCGCTTGTGTTCGGGTGGGTGGGTGGAATTAAATTTGGAACCCCATCCAATCTAAGACTCAAGGGCCAAAAAGTTTCCGAACTTGGAAGCTTGGGTTGTTGGATGTTGTTCGACAAACCTGGCCCGCTAACTGACTTTAGGTTCAGTACTTGGTTGGCGTCCGTCCCTCCGCGGGAATCCGGCATGGAGGGGTCGGGAATTCGTACATAGCTTGTCCTTAATGTGGGAGAAGAATCGCCGTGCTGTTCCTCCACCACAGCAACATGGTGGGTAGCCTGGGGAGAGTTGATCTCTCTCAGATCGGTTTTAGGCCCAATTTGATCATAGTCTGTAGCGACTCCCAGGGCGGCGATGCGATCCAAGAGCTCATTTACGGAAGAGAGCTCCATCGGATCTAGCTGCTCGGCGAGTTCCGAGTTGACGTGAAGATCGCTTTTGATGACCCGAGAGGTCATCATCGGCGCGGCGGCCGAACACGCGGTCATAAGAAAACCACCTAGCCGGATAGTTTGGCCGACGGCCAAAGCTCCTTTGGCGACGGTGCCGTCTTTGAAGCACCAATGTCGGTGTCAAAACCGGCGGATCTCGGGTAGGGGGTCCCGAACAGTGCGTCTAGGCGGATGGTAACAGGAGACAAGGGACACGATGTTTTTACCCAGGTTCGGGCCCTCTCAGTGGAGGTAAAACCCTACTCATGCTTAATTAATATTGATGATATGGGTAGTACAAGAGTAGATCTACCACGAGATCAAGGAGGCTAAACCCTAGAAGCTAGCCTATGGTATGATTGTTGTTCGTCCTACGGACTAAAACCCTCCGGTTTATATAGACACCGGGGAGGGCTAGGGTTACACAGAGTCGGTTACAATGGTAGGAGATCTACATATCCGTATCGCCAAGCTTGCCTTCCACGCCAAGGAAAGTCCCATCCGGACACGGGACGAAGTCTTCAATCTTGTATCTTCATAGTCTTGGAGTCCGGCCAATGATGATAGTTCGGCTATCCGGACACCCCCTAGTCCAGGACTCCCTCAATAGGTTTGCAAGAATATAAAGAGCACGTAAATAAAAACTGGGGGCTGTTTAGGTAAAGAAGCAATAAAGTTAGTATAGAAAGTGTGGAAAAGTGGTGGTAGGAGTTGTGAAATTGTCCCTAAGCAATTGACTACGTTACTAGACCGATAGCAAGTTTTATGTGGGAGAGGCCACTGCTAGCATGTCATCCCTGACTTGGAATTCTATGCACTTATGATTGGAAATATTAGCAAGCATCTACTAATGTTCATTAAGGTAAAATCCAACCATTGCATTAAGATATATTGGTCCCCCTTCAATCCCGTATGCATCAATTTCTATGCTAGGTTGAAGCTTCTGTCACTCTTGCCCTCCAATACATAGTCCCTATCAACATACAACTAACCCTATGGTGTGATCCACGTGCACGCTCATATGATGGGCAGCAAAGGACAGCAACATAACCACAAGCAAATTAAACCAATCATAGCAATTCACCAATTACCGTTAGGACAACGAAAATCTACTCAAACATCATAGGATGGCAACACATCATTGGATAATAATATGAAGCATAAAGCACCATGTTCAAGTAGAGGGTACAGCGGGTTGCGGGGGAGTGGACCGCTGTAGATAGATGGGGGAAGGTGATGGAGATGTTGGTGAAGATGACGGAGGTGTTGGTGTCGATCACGGTGATGATGATGGCCCCGGCGGTGTTCCGGCACCACCGGGAGAGAGGGGGAGAGAGCCCCCTTCTTCTTCTTCTTCCTTGACCTTGTCCCTAGATGGGAGAACGGTTTCCCAACTGGTCCTTGGCTTACATGGCATGGGAGGGGCGAAAGCCCCTCTGAGATTGGATCTATCTCTCTGTCTCTCCCTGTTTCTGCGCTCCCAGATTCTGCCCTTTAACCGTTTCTTATATTCCCGGAGATCCGTAACTCCGATTGGATTGAAACTTTCAACACAATTTGTTTCTGGATATTAGCTTTGTTGCAGCAAAAGAAGGGTCAGGGGCGCACCCCCTGCCTCGTGGGCCCCTCAAGCATCATCTCGCGTTGATTCTTCTTCCCAAAATTCATAAATATTCCAAAAAAATCTCTATCCGTTTTTATCCCATTTGGACTCCGTTTGATATGGATTTTCTGCGAAACATAAAACATGCAACAAACAGGAACTGGCACTGGGCACTAGATCAATATGTTAGTCCCAAAAATAGTATGAAAACTTGCCAAAAGTATGTAAGAGTTGTAGAATATTGGCATGGAACAATCAAAAATTATAGATACAACAGAGACGTACCAGTATTATTCAAGGGAAAGTATGGATTTGTTTATAACAGTACGTAAGCTAATGGTTTAATGATTAAACTAATGGATCTCATGAGTCTCTGTTGAGTTTTGTGTGCTGAAGTTTTCAACTTTTGGGTGAGATCACGATTCATGAAGGAATAAGGAGCGGTAAGACACTAAGCTTGGGGATTCCCAAGGCACCCCAAGGAAGTATTCAACGGAAGGTCCAAGCATCTAAGCTTGGGGATGCCTCAAATGGCATTCACTCTTTCGTCTCCAGTCTATTGGTATGTTAATCAGAGCTATATTTTTATTCATCACATGATATGTGTTTTACTTGGAGCGTCTTGTGATATAGTTTTATTTTGTTGGCTTGTTTGCCACAATCATTGTTTTATTGGCACACCTTTTGAGAGAGACACATATTCATCATGATTTTTTATAATGCTCTTCATGCTTCATTTATATCTTTTGAGTTAAGGCAGTTGCTCCTATGCTTCACTTATATCCTTAGAGCACAACGATAGTTGTATCTTAAAGAAATCCTTTGCACTCTCATGATTCACTTATACCTATTTGAGAGTTTAAATAAGAAGTGGTAATTTGCACGAGCTATATGTTTAGCCTAAAAATGATGGGTATACAAGAGTGGTATAATAAAAACTTTCATGTAGATCACTGGATATGAAGCGTGTGATTTAAATGATATTGATGTCGTCATATGAAAGGATGTTACTTCATAATCATTGGTTTGTAGAAATATCGATATTAAAGCTTGTTATGTACTACTCATTTTAAGTGTGAGTCATGGCATAACCGGGATGTTGGAGCATATTTATTCCCTGTTGAAATCCTTTGTGTTGTCTGGATCGGGGACACGCGATGGTTCACTCTTCCAAACCTCCTCCCTAGGAACATGCGAGTAGTACTTTTTTTTGAGGGGTAATAGGCTTTACAATAAGTACATGAGTTCTTTATGACTAATGTGAGTTCATGGACTATTACAACACTCCCACCTATCCATATTTTACCAACCTGTTCTGTACCATGCATTGCCTAGTTTCACCTCAAGAATTGGTGCAAAACTCCACTGGTGCATCCAAACCTCGTGATATGCTACACTCTGTCACACACAAGCCTTATTATATCCTTCCTCGAAACAACCATCATACATCCTATCATGGCATTTCCATAGCCATTCCGAGATATATTGACATGCAACTTCCGTGGTTACTATTGACATGACTTGTGTGTTCATCGTCATATTGCTTTGTATGATCATATAGAGCTGACATGATATTTGTGGCAAAGCCACCATTCATCATTGTAATACATGTTATGCTAGATCATTGGACATCCTGATACACTACCAGATGCATTCATATGTAGTCATATTATTCAGTTTATCAAGTTGTAAGTAAAAAGAAGTGTGGTGATCATTATTAGAGCATTGTCCGAGTGAGGTAAAGAATGATGGAGACTAATGAGTCCTTCAAAAAGTGGGGATGAGGTTCATCATATTGTCCTAAAAAAAGAAGATTGAAAATAAAAAAATGAGAGAAAAGTGATAAGGGGCAATGCCACTATCCTTTACCACACTTGTGCGTCAAAGTAGCACCATGTTCTTCATATAGAGAGTCTCGATGTTTGGTCACTTTTATATACTCGTGGGAATTTTTACATGATAGAACATGGCTTGTATATTCCTATGACGGGCTTCCTCAAATGCCCGAGGTCTTCATGAGCCAGCAAGTTGGATGCACACCAACATAGTTTCAGTAGCAAGCTTTCGTACACTTATAGCTCTAGTGCATCTGTTGCATGGCAATCCCTACTCCTCGCATTGATATTGATTGAAAGGCCTCTCTGTTGCATAACAATCCGCCGAGTTGATGCAAGACTTCCTCAATTTTTTCCTTCCCTCTACCGAGATACTCTATTCCACCCGTAATGCTAACTCCATGTCTAACACTCATATACTGAGTGAAGCAGAAAATGCTGAAGCGAGAAAAGGTATGATTCAATTGCTTGATTTGGCAATGGGGTGCTCACGATTTTACTTATGTCAGAAAGACAGAGTCATCCCATGCTTACATAATTCAGTGAGTAGGGATAACATTCATTAAGCATCGTATATTTTGAATAGTAATGACTATATTCTAGTATTCATGGATATTATTATCTTGATATCTTTTACATCATCATTTCTCAACATTCATACCAAAAGTGATTACATGATTAAGACATTTAGGTAGCATTCAACATCAAAAATTCTATTTTTATCATTTACCTACTCGAGGACGAGCAGGAATTAAGCTTGGGGATGCTGATATGTCTCCAACGTATCTATAATTATTTATTATTTCATGCAATTATATTATCAATCTTATATGCTTTATATGCAACTTTATATCATTTTTGAGAAATAATCTATTAACTCAGTGCCCAGTGCTAGTTCCTATTTTTTCCTATTTTATTGTTCCGTAGGAAAACCATAGCAAAGGAAATGCAAACATGATGAAACTTTATGGTGATTTTTCTGGACCAGGAGACACCCTAGAAGCTTCGGGGGGAGACTAGACGATGCACGAGAGAGCCACAAGCTCACACAACGCGCCCCCAGGGGGCCGCCACCTGAGCCTGTGGCCCCCTCATAACTCCGTTTGACTTAATTCCAAGCCTGTAAATTCCCTAAAATCCAGAAACCACTAGGGCAAGACCCGAAACAATTATTCCTTCATTGCAAGCCTCTATTTGTTCGCGATATCATCTAGAGGCCTCCGCCGGTACTTTGCCAGATGGGGAATCATTCATGGAGGGCTTCTACATCAACCTTGCTGCCTCTCTGATGAGGCGTGAGTAGTTCCTCACAGGACCTACGGGTCCATAGCAGTAGCTAGATAGCTCTCTCTCTCTCTCTCTCTGATCTTCAATACAATGTTTTCTTCGGAGATCGATTTGATTTAATACTTTTGCGATGCATTTGTTGGGGTCATATGAATTATGGGTTTATGATCAGATTATTCATTGAAAGTAATTGACTGTTTTCTAAACTTTATTATGTGTGATTGTCATAGCTATGTAATGCTTTCCGGTCTATGAGTTTTCTTTGGCCAAGTTGATGAGTAGATCTTCAATGTAAGTGGTGCATAGTAGTAGGTTCAATCTTGTGGTGTCCACAACTCGTGACAGAAGGGGTAGCAAGGCACATATTTGTATTATTACTACTAAGGGTAAAACAATGGGGTTCAATCATATTGATCTGTCCTACTTTGTCTAAATTATATCTTCACAGTCCAAGCATTACTTTGTTTGTTATGAACTTAATACCTTAAGATGCATGCTGGACAGCGGTCGAGGGGTGGAGTAATATTAGTAGACACACAATCGTTTCAGTCTGCTTGTCACAGATGTAATGCCTATGCACTGATGATGCCATGAATAACATCATAACTATGCGCTTTTCTATCAATTCCTCAACAGTAGTTTGTGTACCCATCGTAACTACGCTCATGAGTGCCTCTAGTGAAAGCTATGGCCCCGGGTCCATTCACATCATATTACTAAAACCCTAAATACCTTGCTGCAATTTATTATCTCATATTTTATTTTGCAATTATCTATCCATCATTAATAGAATTAATCCTTGCAATTAATGAGTACAAGTGGATTGACAACCCTCTTGCCCATATTGGGTGCAAGTGTTTGTTTTGTGTTTGTGCATGTACTGTTTATCTTTGTTTGCGTGAATCTCCTACTGGCTCGATAAACCTTGGTTCTATACTGAGGGAAATACTTTCTGCTATTATAATACATCACCCTTCCTCTTTGGGGAAGTCCCAACGCCTATCACAAGTAGCAGGACATGGCTCGTTGGTGTAGTAGATAGTGGTGACTTTAGTCTGAACAACAATGTCATCTGGTTTGAGAAACATTATGTCAGTCGATGAAGATCTCTGTGGTAGCACTAGAATTTGTCTTCGCAAGCAAGGAATTTGAAACATGTGCCGATAGTCATAATCTTTCTCGATGCCCTGGGCATGGAGTTGTTCCCGCATGTAGTTCTTCCGAAGAAGAGTTCATGTGCGATTCTTTTCTTTCTTCGCCAAAAGTAAGGCTTGGCTGGCATAGTTGTAACAGCCTGGCTTTTGGCTCTTTTCTTTTTCTTTTGCTTTATTTGGTTTTTGCTCTACTTTTTTTTGGAGTGGTTTTGTGGCCTTGCCACCTAGGAAATCGTCCTCATCCCCCCCTCCCATGTGGCTCCTCATTCTCAAATCCTTGCCAAGACCATGTCACTTCACTCCTTGACCAAACCCTATCCGCCCTAGGTTGTGAAGCAACCTATATTTCTGTCCATCCAAAAATCCCCAAATAATTGTCATAATTCCTTTGGGTCATATATTGCTCAAATATGCCCAAACATTTCCTTGGCCAGTTCAAAAATAATTCCCCAATATTCCTTTTTCTATTCTGCCCTGAATGGCACGTTGTGAAGGAAATGTCATTTATATTTTCCTAGTGGCTCCCAAGCTTTTTGGGAATGCTTATACATCCAAATCATTGCCTCATGCACAAATTCAACCTCATTTGCTTAGCCAATCTTCCTTAGTGATTTTTCAAAGTTTCTGTCAAACAGAAGGCTTTGTGAAGGAAGTACTAGCTAGGAGTATCCAAATGAGTTGAATTTTGCACACTCCTTCATGTGCGCATATTAACCCACTCCACCAATATGCAGCCCCATCCAATGATGAGCACAGGACCAAATCTTTGATTTTGGCAATATTTTAGGTTGTGAAGCAAGTGTATTTTATATTGCTTCAAAAATCCTAATAAATTACCAGATCATTTTTGTACACATAAAACAACTCTCCACCCAATTTGGCATCATTTCATTGAGCCATTTGATCACCAAAATTATTCCAAGTTTCTGGACAGAAATGATGTTTGTGAAGCAAGTGCCATTTTCGCTTGTCCATTTAGCATGATCTTTTTATAGCATCTTTATATGTCCATATCATGAGGCTTTGCCAAGCTCCATACAATTCCATCACTCCATGTGAGTGCATCATCCAAATCAAGTTTCTGGACCAAAAATGCACTTAGAAAGCAACCCTAGTCATTTGTGGTCCATTTCTTCTCTAAACCTCCAGAACTCTAGTCCTTCCATAGATAAACACCCCAGACAAACTATTTGGCCCCAATCAAGTTCCTGTTGATCACTAGTGCACGACCAAGATTACTGCAGCAAACTTCAGAGCTCCATTCCAACCCAACCATAGTGCCTCAGATCGAGCCAATGGCACATAAATGCTCCACCTTGGAAGGACTATCCACCAGACAATGTATGCAATTCCCTCGTGAGCTCCCTATGCCTTTTCCCGTGGTGACCACGCAACTGGCATGCCGTTTCACATGCTCTGTGCGCTGTGGCGTGTCCAGAGCATCGTTTGACCTTCGGCCACTTTCCCTCTCATCGATTTAGAGCGCGTGACCGTGTCCCTCGGCTTCACCGCCGTCGCCAATCCCCTGGACCCCGCTCCCCCTCCCGGCAGCTTCCTCACCAACGCAAACCGCCAAGCGCCCATGGGCGAACAATGGCGATTTGGCTCGGAGCTCGCTCGTCTCTTCTTCCCCGTGCTCCCTTGGCCGCCTCTGCCCCTGTGAGATCTCCCCTGTGCCTCCCCCGTCATCTACCTTTGAGCTCAAGCACGTGCACACGCGTCTGTGGCGCCAGACATGCGTCCGTGGTGGTGCCAGCTCGACCTCCTCCCCCGTTGGCTATTCAAGCCCTCCCCCGAGCCCTCTGAGCTCACCACTAGGCCTCTCTCACTCTCAATCGAGCTCCTTCACCAGTAAAATGAGCCGGGAGGTCTGCCACCCCCGTCTCCAGCGGGGCGTGTACCGCTCGGCCCTCTCCCTCATCCCACCTCTCCGGTCCACCTTTGCCCAAACAAACCCCACCACCGAGCTCAGGGAAGCCCCCTGACCCTCCTCCACTCCTCAGCCCCTTCTCTGGTGCACTGGAGCGCCATGCCCAACTCCACACGATGCCGCCATCCACCAGCATCGAAGCTGCTGCTGCCTCGCCCATCCCCGGCGGCCGTGACCTGCCTCTTCGGATGCGGCTCCTCCTCCTGAGTCCATCTGTAGGCGGAGCGTCGCGGGAGTTGGCCTGTAGCGCCGGCGAGCATCGCCGGAGCTTGCCCCTGCCTTGGCCGAGCATGGGCGTGTGCGATGGAGACAAAGATGACGACCCCTCCCTGCCAGCTGGCCGCGGGCCCCGTGCGTCAGCCACTCCGCGTTGACCCAGTCGGGTGCTGACGTGGATAAGTGGAGGCGTATTCCCGCGAATACGTCTCCCCTACACGAAAGTGTGTTCCTCCTCTCCCTTGGGCTAAAATGTGTTTTCCCTTATGGGAAACGTATTTCCAGAAAAGGCGTTTTCAGTTTTTCCGGCTGAGGGCCTGTTTGTGAAGATTTTCTTACAGATAGGTCCCTGACAGAAAAACTATCACAACTTTTCACCAATAGCTCCAAACGAGGTGATTCCAAAGCCCACTTCTTCGTCTCGTCGAGCCCGTTCTATTGGTCACACTTTCACCATGTTTTGAAATTCTGAAAATGACCATTATGCTCTTGCCCTTATTCAGCCCCCTCCGAGAGAGAAAGATTTCTGGCGATTCGTTTCACGAGCTTCTCGCACTTTCTCCCAGTGATTTCTTCCACCCCAGGCAAGCCACACCCTCCATTTGAATCACTATAATGCAGTGACATGGTTTAATTTATTTGAACTTGTTTAAAATATTGCTTTAGCTACATGACTTTGTGCATGGCATTTTTCTCGGAGTGTTATTTTGATCTGGTTGTTGCCATGCTATTGTTTGGATTACTAGGAGTTATGCTTGCAGTTGATGAGTCCATTGGAGTATTAGTGGTTGTTATTATGATTATTTTTATGATATATGGTATTATATTTTGGAATATTGCTTTGGATGTCATGTTGCCTTCGGATTATTAGTGGCTAGAATTATTTTCATCATGATGATAGTCGATGTTCTGTTGCTTGGAGTATTATTTTCAGAGATGATATTTGCATGTGGATCTTAGCTGGATAGCTTGTTCTTGTTATTGGAGTAGTAGGATTATTGTTTTTGGATTCATTGTGATAGTAGTGCTATGCTATCCTCGGAGCATTTTGGTATGATGATATTATGCTTTGGAGTAGTTGTTGGATATTGCTATGACTTGCATTACAGGTTGATAGATGATGTCAGAATATCAGTTATCACTATTATAATTTGGGGATAAATTCCGTCATTAAGTTGGCCAGGTGCCACCGAAACGGGCTTTTTCCAGTGCAACCACATTTGCCTGTATGGGAAGGTCCTAACTGGGTTTATTCTCATGCCTCTCGCCAGTGCCTCCAACTAGGAAGGTTATGGGCACGCGCTACCCTGATCAGGTAGACAGACATAAGCCTTGTGGGCTCCAGTTTGGTTATGTGCACATGTCCCCATTTGGGACCGTCTTTGTTTTACCACGACGGTGGCACTTTTCCTTTGGTAGGCTGGGCCACCCAGGACTGAAACCAATAAGGGGTGTTCATCAGAGTGGCCGGGAGAGTGTCATGGCAGTAGATCGGTTTTGTCGGAACGCCGTTGGTCCACCCAAATGGGAGTGCAAGGCCATGGGTTTTATGGTGTGGGTAAAGTGCGCTACCTCTGTAGAGTGTGTGTGTTTAATCTATTGATAGCCACGTCGTCGGTCATGGGCACAACTTCATACTAGGTCACACTGTTCGATCAACACGCACATGAAGGAATGACTTATAGATGATTTATATGATATATGTGAGCAGTAACAGTTTGGCAGGATGTTGATGATGATGTTGAGATAATCTTGAGGATGATCATTCAATTTGTGATGTGGTCATGAGGTGATCATGTGGATGTTCCGTTTGTGATCCGTGAACGATCACCGTTTGGTTTTGACCACGAGGTGATCGAGATGGTATGTTGCTTGGCCAGCAAGCCAAGAGTGAGATTGTTGTTGGGATGGAGATGTTGGTTTATCCGTATGGTAGTAGGTTCATATCATGCTTAGTAGTTGCTTTCGTATCATGGTAGTTGTTAATTTAATTAACCTGCTTAATGCTATGTTGTTGTCTTTCCTTGATGCTTTTGGTTGTTGTGAGCTTGCAAGTACATTCAATGTACTGACCTGTCGTGTCATGCCAGATTGCAGGTGATGTCGTGTTTGCTTGATTGCTTGTCGTGGTTTTCGTTCATGCGAGCTAGATTATGTCCCAGCCAGAGTCCCTGCGGAGTGAAGTTCACCACCTTCGTCGTTGTTCCGCTGCTACGAGTTGTTCTGCTGCTAGCATAGAGCAAGTGTAGTATCACAGGCGTAGTGTCGTTGTGCTGATGTGAACCTTTGTAACATTAGACCTTTGTATTTATCCTTTGTAATAAGAGCTTATTTGTTCTATGTCAAGCATTGTCGTATTCCAGAAGACTTCATCTTGATCTTTGGGCTGGAATACGGGGCGTTCCTATTTCTCTGAGCCGGGATGCCACAATAGTTGTGCAGGAGATCAACTTCTATCATCAGATGAACTTTCGTCTATCCAGCTTGATGTGCCTTTCTAGAGTTTACTGAATTTGTAGGCAGATCTTATACAATGAAGGATTTTTATCTTTTGGAATTTCAACTGTAGCCTATTTAACCTTTGGTGCATGAGGTGGGCATTTTCTTCGGGAATAGATGGAGCTTTGCCTTTGCTATTGAACTTGACATTCCGAAGAGTATCATAGTCAGGAGGGATGTATGCCTTCGGGGTATTCGGGCAAAAGTATTGATGAGTGATATTTATACACTCATTCACCATTTGTTTAAACCGAGATATTTCATTAAAACGAAGCTTTTCGCTCTGATATTGCTACTAATGACTAATGAATGAAAATGATTGCACAGGTCCTATCTTTGATGTGTTTCCACGGGAAAGGGGCAAAAAGGGGAAGAAATCACGTGTGAACATGGAAAGGAGTGGAAAAGGAGAGATAAGAAATCATCAGGAGGCACACCAAAGGGAACAGTGCAAAAGACGATGTTCTATACGACTGCGAGTGCTCATATAAGCGCTCATATGGCGGGGATTCCGAGGCTCCTCATCCACCTGAATAAATTTTATAAAGGGGACCACGCCAAAATGTCAACAGAATGTCCACAAGCGAAGCTAGAACAGAGCCATCTTCATCCCCTCTCATCAATCATAGCCGCTGCCATTTCCATCTCCATAGCCACCGTCACCACCATAGTACATCTTTCTCTAGTTCATACTTGTAATTGTGCATCGCACAAGGCATCCATTGTAAGACATATTATCAATCAATCAATCTTCAAGATGTGGTCTTCAATGTGTTCTTCATGCGATCCGGTCTCCATGTGTGAGTAGATTGGTCAAGTATGGGTTGAGTCATAGGCCTTGCAACCCTCTGTATTTTTTGTGGGGATCAATGGAAGGGGCTTGAATTAACATACCATATGTGTGAAATAAAATTGTTACATAGATGTCTCTTGTCTTGTCCGCGATCTTCATCCCTGCATGTACCCAGGATCATGGAGATCGAGTCATAGAGAGGCTAAGGACAGGGATAATGTGAACTGTTATTCTGAACACCAGTAACAGAAGGGTTCTATATGATAACACAGATCCAATCCTTGGGGAAAACACCCAAAGCTCTTGTCTCATTATCATAACCTTAATTATCTATGCAACCCCATGCGACGGATAGGGCCCTCGGTTGGACAACTGATTCTTGATGCAAGATGCATGCTAATCAAGATGTTATTTGGACACATCCCCCGCTTCGGTTCGTAAGAAGCACATCTCGGTGGGAGACTTTTAGCACACAAGTTCATATTTGGTCCCAACACAAATACATGGTTGTAAGCATTAAGACATCATACACGTACCTCTTTTTATTATAAGTGTTTCATCACAATTATCTTGATTAATCCAATCAAAAGCTGGAATTATTTCTTTGACAGAAGCTTGCTAGAGACCATCGCTTCAAGGGAACCTTCCTCTCGCAGGTTCGATAACCCAAGGTCACCTCTTTGGGGAAATAGGTGTGGGGTAGTTTATGTTCGGTTACCGAATCACTAAAAAGGAAGTATCAAGTATGGCTTCCCAGTAATCTGTTCAATGACATAAAATGCTTGAGGAGCTTCATCAGCATATGCCAAGTTTCGAATGAATAAATATGGTAGGACAAAGACAATTCCTATCGATACTGCGTGAAGAGAATTTTTGATAATTCCTTCAATTTTGTCACGCCTTTTTGTTGGAGTGATGGAGTTGCACAGAATGTGAAATAGGGCCATGTTTTCATAGTTCAAGTTCTTACTTGACTCATCAGTGCAAGCATCTCCAACTTTCTCGGGGTTCATCAGCAAATGCAGTTGAGCTTCAGTGACTTCTAAGAAGTGTAGCCTGTGTTCTCGAGACTCGTCAAATTCAAATCAAGGAAAATGAAGCATGGCAGCAAATAGATCTGCAGTGCAAGTAATGTTTTCATCCTCACTCATCCACTCAAACACCCGTATCTAAGCTTCCCAAAACATATAATGTGGCATAGAATTGCAGAATTATCTCTCGGTTCCACCCATGGTTGATATGTAGAAACCTTTTCAGGTGCACTTTTTCAAGCTATTCAATAACTCGATGGAAGAAGGACAATTCTTCAAGTCCAGCAAAGTCCAGAATCTTGTGCTCGAAGATACGATTCTTGAAGAAGAGAATGAGAGCATAAACACTACCCGTTCCGTGGTCCATAACCTAGATGAAAAATATGTCCTTTCTCCTTCATATGGGCTCTTCCGAAAAATGCAAGCTTGGATCAATGAACACCTTCATTAAATCCTAGTCCATTCGGGCCAATTCCTTCTAGAAAGAGTGGAAAGATTTCCAAAGGGTTCTATAGAACTTCTTCATCCTTTTTGGAATGGCCATGAGAATCAGCTGGTGCAGAGACATTTGCATCGGTGGGTTTGAGGGGTGGCGCTAACTTCTTCGATGTTATTTTTGATGATGGCTTCGAGGAGCTTGAAGATCCATCATTCTTGTCAACCTCATTTACCTTAGAAGAAACAATATCCTTATTAGCCTTCCTGACCATTTTCTCTGCATCTTTTTCAGCTTGGTTTTTCTTTGGATTTAGGGCTCTTCTTCTTCTTCTTTCTTTCTCTCCCAAATGAATATCATCAGGATGAGGAGTAGTGCCAACATCCATCCGAGTAACAACATCGGAGGATGAGACAGGGGCAGAACTCTTTCAGTCAACACCAGTCTGACCCTCAAATTAACTTCTCTTTCCCCTTCGCGCTAAGCTTAGAAGGCATCTCAGGTGCCTTCCTTAGTGGGGACAAATGGGCTTTCTCCACAACTATTTCTTCATCTGTTTATTCTTCGGGAGCATGTTGCTCAAGTGGTTCATTTCCTTCGACCAATGTTTCCAAGAAAACATCAGAGTCATCAAGTATTTCTTCATGGGCCACTAGCCTGAGAATGATCACCTATTTAGCACCAACAAATTTCCGTGCTTCCTCTTCTTCGGGTGGAGGAGAGGATTGAGCCTCAGTAGAGGTGCACTTTGCCTTAGTGAAACTGCATCACTGGCCACGGTCCTCAAACGACGATCCTGGTTTTCTTTCGGCTTACTAGCATGTCCCCTTGTTTTCTGACATTTTTCCTTGACAGTTCTTCTTCTGGCAGCTTCAACTTTCCTCTCAATCCCTTCATTTCTTCTGTCAGAGAGACTTCCATTTGCATTCGACTATGCCAGTCAACCTAGGGTCAGTTTTTTGACAGTTTAAAAAATAAGCCGCCTCTTCCCTAGATTTCTCAATAAGCCGCCTCTCTTGTTTATTGGTGCTTCTAAACTAGTTATGGGATAATTGATTTATACGTCTCAACAAATTTAGATGTCGGCTCATTTTTAAGGCTCAAAAGAGGCAACTTATTTTTTAAGCCGCCCAAATGAACTGGCCCCTAGTTTTTTCTTTTGACACCAAGAGCCTTGGTGACTGCCACAATGTTCTTATCGAGGCCTTTGGATTCATATTCAGATTTTTGCATTCCTTTGCATTTGCTCCAGAATTTGCTTATGTTTCACGGACTTATTGAGCTCTTTGGTGATACCTTTCAGCTCAACAAAGGATTTGTCCAGAAGTTCCATGACATATTATAGCAAACCCAGACTGCCAAGATCTTCAGACTTTGCATCATAAGCAACACTATCAATAATGTCAATGAAAATCCAGAAATCATACTTTTCGGGTTCATCTTTGGCAGCAAGAACATTAGTCTTTGCCTTATTGGCAGTGATATGAACTCTTAGCTGACTGTTACTTCCTTTTGGCAGTTGTTTTGGTCAGTCTTCGGCTTCGCATTTACCGAAGGAATAACAACTGGTATCTCCACAACATGCATGGGAGATCTTCTTGGGGACAAAAACCCTTTTGACAGAGAGGGACACTTGGTAGGTTTGTCTAGAATGGCTATTCTGTCATACGGAACATCTTTTTACTTGTGAACTGCGTTGGGATTTCCTTGAAGAGGAGAGGGTGATGTAGTACACTAGAGATAAGTATTTCCCTCGGTTAAGAACCAAGGTTATCAATATAATAGGAGAACCAAGCAACAGCTCGTTAGTGGCACCTACACACAAACAACAAACCCTTGCAACCCAACACGAACAAGGGGTTGTCAATCCCTTGACAGTTACAAGCAATAAATTGTATAGTTTTTGATAGATAGATCGGACAAAAATACAAAATAAAATAAATAAAAGAAAAATGCAACAAGGTATTTTTGGTTTTAATTTATGATAAAAGATAAAGCTGGGGGCCATAGTTTTCACTAGAGGCTTCTCTCTTGAAAATAGCATACGGTGGGTAAACAAATTACTGTTGGGCAATTGATAGAAAAGCAAATATTTATGAAGATATCCAAGGCAATGATCATGTATATAGGCATCACCTCCTAGACAATTAGACCAAAACGGTTCTGCATCTACTACTATTACTCCACACATCGACCGCTATCCAGCATGCATCTAGTGTATTAAGTTCATGGAAAAACGGAGTGACACCTTAAGCAAGATGACATGATGTAGACAAGATAAACTTATGCATGACATAAAACCCATCTTTTTACCCTTAATAGCAACGATACATATGTGCCATGTCCCCTTCTGTCACTGGGATTGAGCACCATAAGATCGAACCCATTACAAAGCACCTCCTCCCATGGCAAGATAAATCAATCTAGTTGGCCAAATCAAATCAATAGATCGGAGAATAAATATGAAGCTATAATAATCATGCATAAAAGAGTTCAGAGAAAACTCAAATAATATTCATGGATAGATCTGATCATAAACTCACAATTCATCGGATCCCAACAAACACACCGCAAAAGGTCATTACATCGAATAGATATCCAAGATCATCGACGAGAACATTGTATTGAAGATCAAATAGAGAGAAGAAGTCATCTAGCTACTAACTGGACCCATAGGTCCGTGGTAAACTACTCGCGTATCATCAGAAGGGTCGCAAGGATGATGTAGAGCCCATCCATGATCAAATCCCCCTCCGGCCGAGTGCCGGCAAAGGCCTCCAGATGGGATCTCATGGTTCTGGAACTTGCGGCGGCGGAAAAAGTATTTCATGGACTCCTCTATTGGTTTCATGATTTTAGAGAATTTATAGAGATAGAGTTAGGTAAAACGAAGCCATGTGGTCCCCACAAGCCAGCAGGGCGCGCCTAACCTCTGGGCGCGCCCTGGTGCCTCGTGGGCCCACGCTTCATCATCTGGTTCATCTTAAGGGGGGGTAGGTTTGTAACATCTCAATTTCAGTTTGGGTGTTATACATAGATCATCATATGCATATCATATATTATTTGCATTTTGGTTGAGATCCTAGAAATCTTAAGCACCTCAAGGACCTAAGGAGAGAGTTGGAGGTTTCACAAAATTCATATTTGAATTTATTTCAAATTTGAAAAGAGGATCAATTTGATTTTAATATATTTCTCCCCATTTATTTCCAATAATAAAAATAAATGAGAGAAGACAATATGACTTCTTCAACAGAAGAGAAATATTGGAGAAGAAATTTAAAATCAAATTATTATTTTATTTGGTATTTTATTTTAAAGTAGATAAAACTTGCATTTTTGGAAAATTGTGTTTTAGTCTAGAAAAATGTTCATCTTGTCCTAAATATTAGGTTTGGAGGGTGAAAATTGTTTTGGAATTTTTAGATTTTTTATCAGGATTTTTCTCTACGGCGAAGATTATTTAAAAGAAAGTTTCGGGCGACAAAGATTTGCAGCCCAACAGGCCTGACAAAGCAACTTACTTGGCAAATCACAAAAAAACTGGGTTGTGGCCTTTGACCCAGCTGTCAGCCTCTCCACGTACAATACTCTTCCGATGGAAGTCGGTCGTTGACCACATTGACCATGCCGCGCCGAGAGCACCAAGGCGGTGGACGACGGCGAGGCCTAGGAAGGGGACAACACAGAGCCGGGGAAGACGCGGTAGTGGATGCCCACGCGGAGAGGAGTACGAGGGTTCACTGCTTCAGCTGCGGTGTGAGGCTGTTGTCGCCGCAGAATAACAGGGGGTGTGGGTGAGTAGAGGGATACCCTGGGCCAGCGGTGGGAGTAGTAGGGGGCGGTGAGGCCTCCGCGGCATCACAGCCGGCCACGAGAGGCAGGAGCACGCGGCACGACCGGCGCTGCTTTGGGCGGCTGGAGCAGGAAGACCAGAGGTTGAAGAAGCACTATGGCCGTTGGATGGACATCGTACGGTCACTGGAGCTAGAATCGTTCATATTGACTAAGTTGACAAAGACCTCCGTCCTCGTCAACTTAGTAGGCCCACAAGTCAGCCACCCACTATGGTGGGTCCCAGCTAGCAGGGGTATTCATTTTTTGGTGCGTAATAAGGAGGCACTTCCTTGCGTGCGAAGATATAGCTGGTGGGTCCGACCTATCAGCGGGGGGGGGGGACGTTTTTCTCGCGAAATACAGAAGCCCTTCCCACGTACAGTGCACGTACAGTGCGTAATAAGGAGGAACTTTCCTTGCGTGCGACCATGGACCTCGTGGGTCCCAGCCGTCAGGCTCTCCACATACAGTCCTCTTCCATTGACTCTTGTAAGTTGACCACGCCACGCCGAGCGCACCGAGGCGGTGGACGACGGCAAGGCCCCAGACTGGAACAACCCGGAGATGGGGAAGACGCGGCAGTGGAGTCACAGACAGAGAGGAGTGGGAAACTTGACTAGTTCGGGTGCGGGGTGGGCCTACACTCGGCAGAGAATAACAGGAGGTGCAGAGTGGAGGGATGGCCTGGCCGTCGGCGGGGTAGCGTTTCGCTAAGGAACGCAAAACAACGCCGCTAGACGCCAAAGGCTGGAGCAGGCAGTTCCAGCAGCGCTAGGGGAAGAAGACGAGAGATTGAAGAAGAATGTCGGCCGTTGGATGTAAATCCTACGCCTTCTTAGGCTTCGACCTACTGGCCCACATGTCAGCCAGTCCATTTGTTTCTTTAGTCCATTCGGTGGGCTGGGTGAAACAATGATGTAGCATCTATGCAGCCTGTTTAAATCCCATTTGCATTTTTCTCGAAATTCGCGGACTTGCTGGGCTGGGTGAAAATATCATGTTGGGCTAGACGGAGAAATGTTATAAAAACATAAACACATGATTGCACGTCAGTAAAATCTTTGCAAGCTTATGTACGCAATCACTAGGAGTTAACTTGGCAAGTTATATATAAACAATTATTATTATTATTTTGTAAGAACTTTCAACTTATGAAATAAAATATCATGTTAATTTGATGAGTTAATAGTATGTGGGGTATTATTATTTTTTTAGGCTAGACGTGGGACAGTTGAGTTGGTTCTAGGGGAAAGTACTAGGAGAAAACTCAGTTTACATCAAAAAGAAAGTGGGAGAAAATTCAGAGACCTGCTCGGTCCACCTGAGGAGAGGAATATGTTGGGAGGAAGGAGATTCAAAGCACGGCAGCCGAGTGAACTAGTTTTTTTTTGGGACAAGTGAACTAGTTTACATACATAAGCAAATAGCCACTAAAAAAGCAATCAGGTTAATGGGTTCTTAAAAGAAATATTTTGGAAAAAACAGATAATTACGACACATAGGCTAATGCATGAAATACTCACATGATAAAGGTCCTTATAAATAGATAAAGTACAACATCTAGACCTTCCTGGCACGCTTGATCATGACGCTGCGGCTGTCCGTGTACTCATCGATTACGGGAAGCAGACATGCCCTCATGTCCAAGATCTGCCTGTACATGTCGTAGCATGTGTATGCGTCCATGGCCGCGTAGGTTATGTAGGCTAGATTTAGAGGTACCTCCCACGTGTTCAGGTCATCTTCTTTCATGTTGGTGTAGCACGGGTCGATGATGGTCTCAGTGAGGTCAACTACGGAGTCCTTCTCCTGCCCGTTGTTGATGATCTTGTATTGCTTCTGGATGTCGACAAGCTTGTTGCACCAGATGGACAAATCGTCGCGTTCCTCCTTCTCCCCACCGTAGCGAAGGTGCGGTCGGCGCTACCGATGAAACGGGCGAATGCTCCAGAACCTGGTGCAGCCATAGGACTGAGGCGAGGCAGAGCTTCACCGAGTCCGTATCGTTGGTGTACATCACATTCAACTTGGTACAGCCATAGGACTGAGCGGCGAACTAACTCCTTGCTGAAGTCCATATCCAACAGGCTCACCCCTCGGATCGCCATTGGAGTCTCTTCGAGTGAACGAGTGTGTAGGCGGCGACAGCAGTTCGTTTTTCAGCTCTTGGGGAACTGGATTCAACAGTAAGTTGAGTGTGTACAGGCGACAACAGTTACTATCCCTCCCTCGTCCATTGCACGGCCGACAGAAGATGCACCCTCGGTGCATTCAAATGCCTCCATTAAGAAACCTACTCCGGCCACACGTCGGTTCACGAGTGGGTCTGTATTGGTACTGTAATAACAGGAGTTAGTGGTCACTTTACTTAAATTTAATTAGCTTTAATAGAAATTTATACTTAAAACAAGCAATGCATTGGCTCGTTCTATCAGTGCCACGGGATCAACATGCACAACAATTAGAATTATTATTCTCAGGACGCACACGATCAACACATTTGTCGCACTTTCACAAAGATAATACTACCAAGTTTGAACTGTTTGTTATGGTTGCTGTCCTCTGCATCATCATGCCATGTTTCCCAGCTTGCAAGATTCAGAACCAATAAATAAGATCCAAATAATAAGTACAACAAAGATGCCTACACATCTCATTGATTCCCAGCTTGCAGGATTCAGAACCAACAAATAAGATCCAAATAATAAGTACAACAAAGATGCCTACACGTCTCATTGATTCCCAGCTTGCAAGATTCAGAACCAACAAATAAGATTCAAATAATAAGTACAACAAAGATGCCTACACATCTCACTGATTCCCAGCTTGCAAGATTCAGAACCAACCCATTAGATCCTTTTGATAAAGTGAATATCGGGATTAAATCCATCTTGGCTAGCCATGTCATACAATCAAAGAACTTGGCGAATGCTCTTGACCGTCACAACATCTGCAGTAGAGTATTCCTGTTTGCACAACATGTTTGCATAGCACAAACAAGGAGACAGGAGAGCATGATTTCACTTTAGTTGAAACACTTTGTGCAGTTCCACCAAAATTGAGAGATGTTGCCCACGTGACATTTTAGTTGAACTGCACAAGACACGCATTCCAAAAGAAAGTGTTTTGTGCAGTTCACCAAAAGGTCACAATAGCAACAAGGTGAAATGGATATCCCTATCTGCACAAAATGATAGAAAGTAAATAGTTGTTGGTCAATAACAATATACGAAACATATACAAAATGAAAAGAAGCATCTTAATTATGTTCATGGCAATCACGCAAGGACAGTAGAAATTTTAAAACGTCAGCAATGCTTCATGTTACCAGAAGCATTACGATCAACAATGAGATTCCTCATATATAGGATTACTTTAATGGTGGCATTGCTTGTTTACCACACATAGTAAATCAATAACAGCTAAAGAGTTGGTTTAAAGGCATGGGACCGTGGGGACACCAGGACACTCAGTAGCGTAAAGGAGCAACTTACTTATCATACTGGGGAAAACAGTAGGAGTGCCATTTGTAACACAGTTTAATTGCATCTTATCATTGGAGGCATTAGATTAACAATAACACTGGTTAGACATGTACCTAAGGTAACAGTGTGATCGCTTCATTTTACATGCGCCCTAACTGCAAAAGGTTGATTTACCCGCAAAAAAACAGCAAAAGGTTGGTATAAGGACATGCGACAGTGGACGCATCAGCACAATGTACCTACAAGGAGGCATAAAGTGGTGATGCCGAGCTTGTTCATGCTATGTGAGGGCAGCAAACCTAATCCTGGAGACCTTTTACTATGTGAGGGCAGCAAATCTAATCCTGGAGACCTTTTACTATGTGAGGGCAGCAAATCTATTCCTGAGACCTTTTACTATGTGAGGGAAGCAAATCTAATCCTGACACCTTTTACTATGTGAGGGCGGCAAATCTAATCCTGAGACCTTTTACTATGTGAGGGCAGCAAATCTAATCCTGGAGACCTTTTACTATGTGATGGTAGCAAATCTAATCCTGGACATACTCTGTTGACTTGTCCACCAGCCGCCACTTTCTATCCTTTTTTCAACCAATAATAGCTTTGTTCCTTATCCAGTTTGTACTGTGTTTTCCCATTATTTCCCTTTTCAACCAAGAGACTGGTTGGGTATCCGGTCTCTACTACTTTCACCATATTATTTCCTCTTTGAATCAAGTCCTAGATTCATGCTACAACTTTCCCCCCTGTCGGTGTACTAGAGTAGGGGTACCCTAGTATCCCGAACTTGTGCACGGGCAGTCGCAGCCTCCCGCGGCAAGGCTTGCCGGGTGACCGCCGAGACCCTCCGCGGTTCCCTTGAAGACCATTCAAGAACAAAGTACTCAAGCCAAGGCCCCAACAAGAGGAGCTTGCCGGGAAGGCCAACCAAGGCCCCGGCAAGAGGAGCTTGCCGGGAAGGCCAACCCAGGCCCCGGCAAGAGGATCTTGCCGGGAAGAGACAAGACCCCGGCAAGAGGAGCTTTCCGGGAAGGCCACTCAAGGCATACCAAGAAAGCTTGCCGCGATGCGCCCTGCGTCCCGGCAAGGCCTGGTGAGCAACAAGCTCCCAAACACGACAAGACAACGACCACGGCAAGGAGCTTGCCGCGGGAAACCCCCACTTCGTGCCCGCGCTCCAGCACACCTGCTAACGTGTCGCTCTAGGACTCTCCCAAGCACACGTGGCAGGAGGCTGTGCAGCTAGGGGTGCGCGGTGGCAAGCGGAGATGAAGAGAAGGCCATCGTGGCAAATGGTGGCGCTCCTAACAGTCACTTTTTGCACTGTTTAGGCAACTCAGACAGGCATTTAATGACCTTGTCCCCTACCGTCAGAGTTAGGTAGGGTGCACTGTATCCACAGTAGCGGTAGCTGCACCTACCGCATCCTTTTCCATTTTTACCCTTCTTGCCTACGTTGCCACCTGTCGGTGACCCCTTGAAAGTATAAAAGGAGGCCCAAGCGCAACGTAGAGGGGGGTCGGCCAGTTCGGCTCATTCAAAACACCAGAAACACTCCCACGCTCAGTATGATAGCGTCCATCACTCCTAAGCAAGGATTCAATACAATCCAACAAGCAGCAGTAGGGTTTTATGCATCCGTGCGGCCCGAAGCTGGGTAAAAACCGCTCGCGTGTACCGCCTCGATCCGCTCTTTGTGCGGCCTCCGCCCCTCACCGGACCGAAAGGGGCCCTGTCCCCATAGGTGTTGGTGGAATCAGCCTCCCCGACATCTCTGGCGCGCCAGGTAGGGGGCGTCGAGGTTGTGCGAACCCGATCCGGCGTGCACGCGAGCTAAATCTTCATCGTCTTCACCGACATGCCACCGAAGAAGAAGGCTTCGGGGGCAACAGCCCCGTCTGCGTCGCTTTCACCACCTCCGGACCAAACGGGTGGTGGAGTGGACGCCGACGGAAGAATGGGCGTCGACGAGGGAGCTCTTAGTGCGGCCAAGTCCAAGGACAAGGCGCACAGACCTCGGCGTCCATGCGCGCACCGCGTCCCTCTCAGGAGGCGCTGGACTAGCAGCGTCATAGCGTTCGCAGCACCATACGTCCGCTGGCCCAAGATCAAGCTGGTGGTTCACGTGGCGTTCAAGACCAGCATGCATGCCAGCATGCTGGCCCCAGCGAGGTGCGGTCGCCTGGACGGGACACTGCTCCTTCTAACTTGGTTAGGAGTCCGAGCATGTCCCACTCCTCGCACCGTTCACCTCTGCCGCCCACCACGCCGGCGGAAGCCTTGGCGCTGGCCCAGCTACTCCTAGATTATCCTCCAACGGCGGACAAGACCGACGAATGGAGGTCCACTATCAGAGCCTCATCGGCTTCGCCAACGGCGACACTGCGCGGCAACCAAGCACCTCGCTGCCGTGGCAGGACAGCCGGACGCGAGCCGATGGCAACAAGACTGGGGGAGATGCGACTTCCATGCACTCTCCACTACGAAGGCCAAAATTGCCGACTCGCCGGGTCCACCCCAACAGCGGCTCCACCGCGTCGTCGAACCCACGAGCTCGTCGCGACCAGCGCCAAGTTCTCCATGAACGACAACAAGAAGACGCTCGAACCCGCATCGAGCGCCAAAGAGAAGCGCGACGTCAATCCGACAAGCGCGCTGCGCCCTCTGTTGACATGCATGCGCCAGGGGAACCAGGCGATCTGCCGTACGCGGTAGGTTGTCCTGCGTTCACCCGTGAGCTGCGGCAAGTCCAGTGGCCCAGCACAAAGAATTTCAATCCAGACGTACCAGAGAAGTACGACGGCAAGACGCATCCGTCGGAGTTTCTCAGCATCTACACCATCGCGGTGCAGGCTGCCAGGAGACGGGACGACCAGATCCTTGCCAACTACTTCCCACTGGTACTCAAGCCCAATGTTAGATCCTGGCTCATGCACTTGCCGGACAACTCCATATCCTCCTGGGCTGATCTGTGCCATCAGTTTGTCGGCGCCTTTACAGGCGGCCACAAACCACATGGCCAAGAGAGCGATCTTCATCTGCTCGCCCAGAAGGAAGGAGAGCCACTGCGCAAGTACATTCAGAGATTCAGCCGTGTACAGCACAACATCCCAGACGTCCACCCCGCCGCGATCATTAGCGCGTTCCATAAGAACGTGCGAAACCGAAGGATGAGGGAGGAGATGGCGATGTGTAAGATCAGAGATGTTTAGCGAGCTTTACACCCTGGCCGACAAGTGTGCACGCGCTGAAGAGGGGAGGAGGCTCCTCGGAGAGGATACAGGAGCAGGAGGATCTGACAGTGAGGATGCCGCCCCGGCAAAGAAAGGCTGGCGGCGGAACAATAGAAGAAGGAAGGGCAAGGAAGTGCTAGCTGTCGAGCAGACCGGCAACGGAGGTGGCGCCAAGGAAGCTAAAGCTGGTGGCTCCGACAAGGAGGCCCAGCCTGTGGCGACCGCCGACAAGCAGGGCGGCTCCGGCAAGCAGTATTGTAAGATCCACCGCACCAGGGGCCACGATCTCCAGAACTGCAAGAAAGTCGAACAGCTTGTTGAGCAACAGAAAGCTAAGTACGAGCGGCGCGACAAGGAGAAGGCCCAGGAAGGTGCTGGTGGATCCGGCAAGAAACGTCCCGGCCGAGGAGGACGCCGCGGCAAGGCCAAGCAGCGGCAAGGAGATAGGCCTCCCCGTGGCCGCGACAAGGATGAAGACGACGACGATGACGAAGACATGGATGATGACGAGGCCGACGAGCAGGAATTTCAGAAAGCCACGGAGGTCCTGTGCGTTGACGGTGGCGCCTCTCTGCATACTTCGCACCGCCAACTCAAGCAGTGGAAGCGGGAAGTGAATGCAGCAGAGCCATCCATAGAGTCACGCAAGCCTCTGAAATGGTCCAGCACGCCTATCATCTTCGACATTGAGGATCACCCTGATCGCGTAACTGCGGTCGGGTGCTTGCCGATGTTGGTTTCACCAACTATCTGCAACCTCAAGGTCACGAAGATGCTAGTTGACGGCGGGGCCGGCTTGAATCTGATCTCCTCCGCGGGCCTTCAGAGACTTCAGATCCCTAACAGCGAGCTCGAAGAGACCGGCACATTCCAAGGAATTAGCCCGGGAAGAAGTAAGCCGAAGGGAAAGATCACGCTGCCGGTCACATTTGGCAGCGAGCTGAATTTCAGAACTGAGAGGGTCACGTTTGACATTGCCGATTTTCCATTGCCCTACAATGGGATCCTTGGCCGTCCAGCGCTCGCCAAGTTTATGGCAGCCTCTCACTATGCATACAACATGCTCAAGATGCCATGCCCAATAAGTGTCATCTCTGTCCCCGGCGACAAGAAAGATGCCCTTATCTGCGCCGACAAGATCTACCGGGAAGCAGCAGCCGCAGCTGATCACAACACACTTGCCGCTGAAGCTCCCGGGGGGAAGAAGAAGACAAAGTCCGATAAGAGCTCTGATGCCCACTCCGGCAAGTGCACCTCTTCGGAGTGCTGCGCTACCGTCGAGGACGCACCATCGAGCTCCACCGGCAAGTGCAAGAAGACGATGGAGGCTCCACCCGAGACCAAGAAGGTGTCCGCCAAGAAGGACGGCACTGGTGGTACCTTCACCATCAGTGCCACGCTTGACCCCAAATAGGAAAGCGTGCTTGTTGCTTTCCTGCGGGCGAATGTCGACGTGTTTGCATGGCAACCGTCTGATATCCCCGGTGTTCCCAGGAAAGTAATCGAGCACCACCTTGCCGTCTGTCCTCATGTGCGGCCCGTCAAGCAGAGAGTCAGGAAGCAAGCGGTGGAGCGCCAAGAGTTCATTGCAGAAGAGATCAGGAAATTGGAAGCAGCAGGCCTTGTCAGAGGAGTGCTCCATCCCACGTGGTTGGCCAATCCTGTAGTCGTGCGCAAGGCGAACGGGAAATGGAGGCTTTGTATAGACTTCACTGATGTCAAAAAAGCTTGTCCCAAAGATCCATTTCCCTTGCTGCGCATTGACCAGATTGTTGACTCCACAGCTGGATGTGATTTGCTTTCATTTCTTGATGCATACTCAGGATACCATCAGATCTTCATGGCAGAAGAGGATGAGGAAAAAACCGCATTTATCACCCCTTGCAGCACATACTGTTTTGTACGGATGCCCTTTGGGTTGAAGAATGCTGGTTCAACATTTGCAAGGGTAGTCCATGTCGTTTTTGAGCCACAGATACACAGAAATGTGGAAGCCTACATGGATGATATAGTGGTCAAGAGCAAGGACAAGGCTACCCTGATCAACCCCGAGAAGTGCGTGTTTGGGGTCCCTTCCGGCAAGCTTCTCGGGTTCTTTGTGTCTCAGCGGGGAATTGAAGCCAACCCCGACAAGATCAAGGCCATCGAGCAGATTGAAGCACCGAAGCGCGTCAAGGATGTGCGAAGGCTTGCCGGTTGCGTGGCTGCTCTCAGCAGGTTTATCTCTAAGTCTGCTGAGCGCGCCCTACCATTTTTCAAAATATTGAAAAAGGCAGGTCCAATGAAATGGACTCCGGAAGCGGAGGATGCGCTGCAGGACTTGAAGAGGTACCTGTCCTCCACTCCAATACTTGTCGCACCTAAGCCACAAGAGAAGCTGCTGCTGTACCTAGCGGCAACCAATCAAGTGGTTAGTGCTGCGTTAGTAGTGGAGAGGGAGGCGGATGATGAGCCAGCGACCATGACAAGTGAATCCAGCGACAAGCAGGGGGCTTCTCCGACAAGCTCTGGCCCCGACAAAGTTGAATCTGCGCAGGCATGCAAGGAGGTGCAGAAGAAGATGGTGCAGCGCCCAGTTTACTTTGTCAGCTCCCTTCTCCAGGGGGCTAGGTCGAGGTACTCTGGTGTGCAAAAGCTGCTTTTCGGCCTCCTCATGGCCTCGAGAAAGTTGCGCCATTACTTCCAGGCATACGAGATCACAGTTGTCACTCGCTTTCTGCTGAAGAGGATACTGCAGAATCCAGAAGCAACAGGCAGGATTGTCGAGTGGGCACTGGAACTGTCAAGCTTTGGTCTCAAGTTTGAGAGCACTGCAACGATCCAAAGCAGGGCATTGGCAGAGTTCATAGCAGAATGGACACCAACCCCAGACGAAGAAATTCCAAAGACGAGCATCCCCGTCAAGGAGACAAGCAAAGAGTGGCTGATGTACTTTGATGGTGCCTTCTCGCTGCAAGGCGCCGGTGCTGGCGTGCTGCTTATCGCACCCACCGGAGAGCACCTCAAGTACGTAATCTAGATGCACTTTCCCAAGGAGCAAGCAACGAACAATACTGCAGAGTATGAGGGTTTGCTTGCCGGCCTCAGAATCGCAGCCGACCTTGGGATCAAGAAACTCATTGTAAGGGGTGACTCACTGCTTGTCATCCGCCAAGTGAACAAGAACTACCAGAGTCAATTGATGGAAGCTTATGTTGATGAAGTAAGGAAGCTAGAAGCACACTTTGACGGCCTGCAAATGGAGCACGTTCCACGAGCTTAGAATGATATTGCTGATGGCCTGTCAAAGTGCGCTGCACTAAAGTTGCCTGTGGAACCAGGGATCTTTGTGCTCAAGCTGACTCAACCATCCGTGACACCATCAACTAGACAGAATAAGAAGAGGAAGTTGGTTTCTGGTGACTACTTTCCGGCAGAGCTTCCCGAAGCCGCCACCAAGAAGGTCTCCAAGATCGACGCCAAGAGTGCTGAGGAGCA
This sequence comes from Triticum dicoccoides, assembly GCF_002162155.2. Lineage (NCBI taxonomy): Eukaryota > Viridiplantae > Streptophyta > Magnoliopsida > Poales > Poaceae > Triticum > Triticum dicoccoides. The sequence continues at coordinate 416,104,154 of NC_041383.1, forward strand.
GTCTGCTCCGGCGAACCTTTTGGTTTGTTCCGTTGAAGCAAACGCTCCCGACACGTTTTGCTCCGGCAAGCTTGCCGGGGAATATCATGCTCCGGCAGAGCCGCAGGTTCTTGCCGTTGAAGCGGATGTTCCCGCAGCAACAGATACGCCTTTAGTCCTTGTTGTCGAGCCACAAGCTCCAGCATGGGCGCAGCAGATTGTCCGTTTCCTTCAGACAGGAGAGCTTCCCGAAGAGCAAGAAGAAGCTGAAAGAGTAACCCTGCAGTCAAGTATGTACAAGTTTGTCGACAACACACTGTACAGAATAAGACTCAACAGTGTGAAATTGAAGTGCATTCGCCGGGAAGATGGACAACAGCTGTTGGCAGAGATACATGGAGGCATATGTGGTCACCACATTGGCGCAAGAGCACTTGTCGGCAAAGCATTCCGACAAGGCTTCTTCTGGCCGACAGCCCTCCAGGATGCAACTGCACAAGTAACCAAGTGTGAAGCGTGCCAGTTCCATTCCAAGCAGATACACCAGCCAGCTCAAGCTCTCCAGACGATCCCTTTATCCTGGCCATTTTTGGTCTGGGGGCTCGACATCCTCGGCCCCTTCCCCCGAGCTGTCGGGGGCTTTGAGTTCTTGTACATTGCAATCGACAAGTTCACAAAGTGGCCGGAAGTGGAACCAGTGAGGAAGGTGACAGCACAGTCAGCAGTCAAGTTCTTCAGGTCGATTGTTTGCCGTTTCGGGATCCCTAACAGGATCATCACCGACAACGGCACGCAATTTACGAGCCGCACCTTCATGCAGTACGTCCAAGACCTTGGCGCCAAGGTCTGCTTCGCTTCTGTTGCTCATTCGAGAAGCAACGGTCAAGCAGAGTGGGCAAATGCTGAAGTGCTGCGAGGCCTCAAGACCAGAACTTTCGACAGGCTGCACAAGTGCGGAAGAAACTGGATCGAGGAGCTGCCGGTGGTTCTTTGGTCGATCAGGACAACGCCAAATCGAGCCACTGGCCAGACACCCTTCGCTCTAGTCTACGGAGCGGAGGCAGTTCTCCCCACGGAACTCGTTTACGGGTCACCTCGAGTGCTCGCTTATGATGAGCTCGAGCAAGAGCAGCTGCGACAAGATGACGCGCTGCTCCTTGAGGAAGACCGTCTCCAGGCTGCTGTGCGAGCCCTCGCTACCAGCAAGCTTTGCGTCGCTACCATAGCCGCAAAGTTAAAGCCAGGAGCTTCGAGGAAGGCGACCTTGTTCTTCGGCGTGTTCAGTCCGCCAAGAATTCCAACAAGTTGACGCCGAAGTGGGAAGGCCCTTATCGGGTGAAACGAGTCACTAGGCCCGGCGCTGTCCGCCTTGAGACCGAAGATGGCATTCCGGTGAGCAACTCCTGGAACATTGAACATCTTCGTAAGTTTTACCCGTAAGGCGCGGTTGCCGGAAGCTTTTCCGGCAACCACCTTTTGTACAAGTCTTGCCGCTGTTGCATGTAATCCTTTGTACAAAGCCGGGCGCAGACCCCGTGCACCAGTAAAGTTCATGTGCCCCGCACATCTTGTCAGTTTTTTATGCTATAATCCTTTTTCGCATATGTTATCTGACATTTTGTGCAGCACTAGACCCCGGTAAGCAATAACGAGCCCAAGGCTCCATATCATTACTTTATTTCTCTGTTTCTTTCTCAAAAGAAGGAAGGTTCCCTCGCCCACAAGGTTTACCGGGGGAGGAAGGAGAAGATAATGGTGTGGACCAGGCCGTTCAAGAAAGTTTCTCCGTGCCGGGAAGCAGACGACAGAAATGCTAAGTTGCTATAGCTTGAGCAATCAGTTTTTTAAGTTTTTGAGTTATTTTCCTTGAACGACCGTGCTTTGTATGGAAAACCTGTGCGCGGAGGAACCAACTCGTAGCTAGTTGCACCCTTACTTTGTTTCGAGTCTGCTCAACAGCTTAAGTGAGCTGCTAGCGCCCTTACTTTGCTTTGAGTCCGCTCAGCAACTTAAGTGAGCTACTAGCGCCCTTACTCTGTTTCGAGTCCACTCAACAACTTAAGTGAGCTGCAACTAGTTGCGACAAGGTTGCTTGTCGGTAGCGACCCCGCCAGCAGGCTGCTGAAGTTCCGCACTCGGCGCTCGCGGCAAGGGTGCCTGCACCGGCAAGTTTCCCTAGAAAGCGTAGGGCAGAACCATACAAAGCCAAGAGTCGAGTAAAGGAAGTAACACAACAATTTTTTGCCTAAGATAGAGTTATATTACAAAAATAACTTGTCGCGCCTCTAATAAAGTGTTCCCATGACATGACTGGCAGCGACAAGAAAAGAAGAAAACGGACGGCACATGGGCCCCGGCAAGCCAGTATCGCTGGGGGCTGCGAGTGTCTAGAATCGTCCACGGCAAACCAGAGTTGCCGGGGGCTGCAATATCAGATAAGCCTTTCATCCCTCATCATGCATCCTCTTATGGACTGGGGAATGCGAAACCGCGTTTCTTCCCAAAAACTGCCGTGCTCCCTCAACTCTAGGCCCTGGGGCTCGTTCCCGGGGCCAAGTTTGGTCGTAGTCGCGGCAGCAAAGGGATGAAACGAGGAGACCGCACCCACCTCGTTCCGGCCTCCGTCAAAGGCGTGAGAAAGGTCGAGCGACATGGGAAGGCGGCAGGGCCTGTTGCCGGGAGATGAAATGTCTGTCCGAGGGATACCAAGGATTTGCTCCTTGGCGTGGGTTCAACTCACGAGACAAATAACCCGGCAAGCATCCCCTTTTCATTAAAAAACATCCCACTCAGGTACAGTCCATAGAGGATGAAAAACGTGAAAGAGAGGATTACAAGTTTTAGATACAGCTAAGGCCCGAGGGCTTACAAATTAAAAAGATAAGATGCCCGTAATCCCTTTCCTGTCCCTCTCTTCAGGAGGCAGGTCAAGGAGGCGAAAAGGGCAAAAGGAGCGCCTAGGCGAGCTACGGGTGCCAGAAGACACCAAGAGAACATCCCGGGGGCCGTCCAAAGGCTGGACGGCGATGGCGGCGCCGGAAGCGGGGCTCGAAGACGGGCCGGCAGGACGTCAGCACGCTGTCGAGGGCACCACGCCCTCGTACTCCGACCTGACGGCCTTGTCGCCAGCCCTCTTCCCCTTCCGCAGCCTCCCTACGCCAGCCGCCCAAGGAGACGACCCCGGGGAGTTCAAGGAGCCGGCGACACGGATGATGGGGCCGCCAGTGCCGCGCGAAGCGGCGCCCGACGCCTAGTCGGACCCGCCACCCCGCCGCCCGCTACCCTCGTCGTCGCTGTCGCTCTCCTCCTCGTCACTCTCGCTCGAGGAGGAGCCTTCGCTGTCGGAGGAGCTGTCCACGCAGCACTTTGCCCGAGTGCCGAAGCACCTGAAGACCTTGACGGAGAGGAGATCGCCCTCCATCAACTTAAAATGGAGGGTAAACCCCTCCATCAGGCTGTGGATGCGGGCGAACATCTTCCACCCTCGATCAAGATACATCACATTAGGGGCTGGGAATACAACGCGGACTCGCGTGCCGCTGATCCCACAGCCCCTCATGTGCAGTCTCAGTGTCTCGGGCGGGTCCAACTCCATCGCGCGCGCAAACGGAGCTGGAAGCTGGAGGCGACGATGAGGCGCCCGACGCAGCCTGACGAAGAATTCGCAAGGGTCGTCCCCTATATGGACCGCCGTGGGGGGAGGAGCCGCCGGCGGAGGTGAAGCTGACGCGCCGCCCCGTCCGCCTCTTCCCCGAGCGCCTTGACCTCGTCCGCGACCTCGCCCCCTCCCTCTTCCCCTTATGGCTGGCTCTGCCACCACGGGTGCGGAAGATGGAGAGATGCGCTGTCTGGCGGCGACCCTCGCCGCCACCGATGAAGGGCCTGGGTTCCCTTTCTCCATGGCGAATGAGAGAAAGGGGAGCAGAAGCTGAAGAAAGGAGATGAGAGAGTGCGGGTTTCTGCGCTCCCCTCCCGCTCTTTATAAAGGAGCGAGGTGGGGGCTCGGCCGCCCCGCTCAGCGAATCAAGGCACGGGAAGAGCAGGGAGTCGAGGCCAACCCGCTGCCTCTGCTCGCGACGGCCCAGTTTCCCACTTCCACCGTCCGCGACCCCAAGCGCATGGGAGCCGCGTGGCGAAGATGCAGAACCAAGGCGACGGATGAGGCGGCCTCGCTCCGCCCCGTGATCGCGGGGAGTGGACGTCCCGAAAACCGCGCACCGGCTCCGTCCAGTAAATGCACCACGCCCCCACGCCTACCTCCGTTTAGGGAGGAGGGCGTGAACCGTCCCCATCATCGTGGCCTGATGCATGCTCGAGGGGCTTACCCCCGCGCACGCCGCCCATGTCACCCACGACGCCGCGTTTGACGCGTGCCGTTCTGGGCGTGCACGGTGGGAGCGGAGAGATATGCGGTGTGACCTAGGCCGCGCGTGCCCGTGCACTGTTTTGGGCCTGGCCCAACAGCGCTCGGCACCGTGTATGGCCCAGGCCCGAGGGCTCCTGTCGGTGTACTAGAGTAGGGGTACCCTAGTATCCCGAACTCGTGCACGGGCAGTCGCAGCGTCCCGCGGCAAGGCTTGCCGGGTGACCGCCGAGACCCTCCGCGGTTCCCTTGAAGACCATTCAAGAACAAAGTACTCAAGCCAAGGCCCCGGCAAGAGGAGCTTGCCGGGAAGGCCAACCAAGGCCCCGGCAAGAGGAGCTTGCCGGGAAGGCCAACCCAGGCCCCGGCAAGAGGATCTTGCCGGGAAGAGACAAGACCCCGGCAAGAGGAGCTTGCCGGGAAGGCCACTCAAGGCATACCAAGAAAGCTTGCCGCGACGCGCCCTGCGTCCCGGCAAGGCCTGGTGAGCAACAAGCTCCCAAACACGACAACACGACGACCGCGGCAAGGAGCTTGCCGCGGGAAACCCCCACTTCGTGCCCGCGCTCCAGCACACCTGCTAACGTGTCGCTCTAGGACTCTCCCAAGCACACGTGGCAGGAGGCTGTGCAGCTAGGGGTGCGCGGTGGCAAGCGGAGATGAAGAGAAGGCCATCGTGGCAAACGGTGGCGCTCCTAACGGTCACTTTTAGCACTGTTTAGGCAACTCAGACATGCATTTAATGACCTTGTCCCCTGCCATCAGAGTTAGGTAGGGTGCACTGTATCCACAGTAGCGGTAGCTGCACCTACCGCATCCTTTTCCATTTTTACCCTTCTTGCCTATGTTGCCACCTGTCGGTGACCCCTTGAAAGTATAAAAGGAGGCCCAAGCGCAACGTAGAGGGGGGTCGGCCAGTTCGGCTCATTCAAAACACCAGAAACACTCCCACGCTCAGTCTGATAGCATCCATCGCTCCTGAGCAAGGATTCAATACAATCCAACAAGCAGCAGTAGGGTTTTACGCATCCCTGCGGCCTGAAGCTGGGTAAAAACCGCTCGCGTGTACCGCCTCGATCCGCTCTTTGTGCGGCCTCCGCCCCTCATCGAACCGAAAGGGGCCCTGTCCCCATAGGTGTTGGTGGAATCAGCCTCCCCGACACCCCCTTTCTTCGTTGTTTGAACAAAGCCCTAGATTCGAATGCATGAAGTAGCTTTACCTCTAATAATACTAAAAATTTAGGTGGCTTTGGAAGAGCTGATGGGAGTAGAAAAAGATGCACATGCAGACACGTGGGGAGCTGGGGCAGTAGAGCAAGGCCGCTTTTGAAGAACTTATACCTGAGGGTCGCCGGGATGTCAGCGGCGGCAGGTCAGATCTGCGGACAATACGGCACGGAGGAAGAAGGGTCGGAGGACCTCCCGAGCTGGAGCTGTGTCGGAGAGAACGACACGGGCAGAGGATCGTGCCCCTCTGGCAGCTGTGGGTTTCCTCCCTTGGCGGCGATGACCGCGTGAACGATGCACCTTTTAGTCCTCTACACACACCGGCCGAAGGGATCCGGCCGGATCTGTGACCAGCGGTGAGCAAAGAGAAAATGTCGCTATCGTTGTCTTGTTTATATCTGGAGAGGATGACAGAATGAAGAGAGCAACCCTAGTAAAGCAAGCGCTCAGGCCCCTGCGTCCATATATAGTGGAGTGATTATTTTTTTCTCTCCACAACAAGCGTTTCAATTTATGTACGTGGCATTAAAGAAAAGAAACTCTCTATTTAAGGTGACTACTCTACGACTCCTACTTACTACTACAGTACTACCTCCGTCCTGGTTTATAGGTCCCTTTTATAGTTTGTGCCAAATTTTGACTAAAGATTTAACTAACAAAATGTTAATGATGTCAAGAAAAATTATCTCATTGGATTCGTATTTGAACATAGTTTTGAAAAATATAATGTTTGGTGACATGCGTGAACATTTTCTTAGTTTAATGTATGGTCAAAATTTGGCATGAAATACAATGGGGACCAATAAACCCGGACAGAGGTAGTATTGTTCACTTGTGCTCCCCGCCCCTCCATTCATTGAACAACCCCACGGGTGAATAAACATACAGTAAGTACTGTATTTATATAGAACGAACAAGCTCAAACTATTTTTGCGTAGTTAAAAGTTGAGGGCGGGGCTTTTCCCGGGCAATACGCGCGGCAGTTTTCGGGTAGGCGGTTTGATAGAGAGGCGAGGAGGGTGAGCGAGTGGGGCTATGCGATTTGATGGCGCGTTACTGCTGGAAAGACTTGTGGTATGACCACTCACTATAGTCATGAATCACTGGCGCTCCGACTGGGGTGATGCCCCCCTTTCGTTCCGCGCTCTAATCTGGTGCATGACACGTCAACCCGGATGCTGGCTCTCCCACATGTCGGAGTAGTAAAAGGAGCAAATAATGATGCGGTATATACTAGTACTATACTACTCCCTCCGTTCCTAAATATAAGTCTTTGGAGAGATTTCACTATGGACCACATACGGAGAAAAAAGAGTGAATCTACACATAAAATGCATCTATATACATCCGTATGTGGTCCACGGTGAAATATCTACAAAGACTTATATTTAGGAACGGAGGGAGTACTACTCAGGTCGGAGGAGTGCGAACCACGGCAGCCCAGTGAACCAGCCGTGCGAACCACGGTAGCCCAGTGAACCAGCAGTAGAAAACAATGTGGTGATATGGCCATAAAAAACAATGTGCTACGGTCCACACTGTAGCATGTACAGTAACACTCCTCTTTGTTTGGATCCCTGAGTTAGAGCTAGTTTGGGTTGAAATACCCTCAAATTATCGAAACAAGAGGGGTTAGTTTGAGCTAGTTTGCTCTAACCCAGCTAAAAAAACTAGCCCGGTGGAGAGGTTCTAATAGGGTTAGTTATCCTCGGGCCCACTAAAAGAGAATTAAAAAAATCTCACCTGCCCGCACCAGATCGCTCCCCTAAAAAAATCTCACCTGCCCGCACCAGATCGCTCCCCCCCCCCTCTCGCACGACTCCTCTTTGTTCCCCATAGGGCCGCCCGCCCAAGCGCCACTCGCCCTCTCTCTCCTCCGGCCGCTGATGACCCGCAAGTATACGGGATAGTTGTAGCCTCTTTCGATAAGTAAGAGTGTCAAACCCAACGAGGAGCTAAAGGTAGAACAAATATTCTCTCAAGTCCTATCGTCCACTGATACGACTCTACGCACGCTTGACGTTCGCTTTACCTAGAACAAGTATGAAAGTAGAGGTACTTTGTAGGTGTGATAGGATAGCTTTGAAGATAGTAAAGAATGCGTAAATATAAACTAGGGGCTGTTTAGATAAGGATGCAATAAAGTAAATATAGCGAGTGCGGAAAAGTGGTGGTAGGAGTTGTGAAAGTGTCCCTAAGCAATTGACTATGTTACTAGACCGGTAATCACTATTGCAATTCTATTTGAGGGAGAGGCATAAGCTAACATACTTTCTCTACTTGGATCATATGCACTTATGATTGGAACTCTAGCAAGCATCCGCAACTACTAAAGATTCATTAAGGTAAAACCCAACCATAGCATCAAAGCATCAAGTCCCCTTTATCCCATACGCAGCAATCCCCTTACTAGGGTTTGTGTTTCAGTCACTCACACAACCCACTATAAGCGAATCATGAACGCATTGCAACACCCTATAGCGGGAATCCCTCATGCTTGCGCGACACGGAGGGCACCATAGGATAGCACCAATAATAAAACATGCAACTCAAACCAATCATAGCAATTCATCAATCATCAATATGACAACGAAAATCTACTCAGACATCATAGGATGGCAACACATCATTGGAAAATAATATGAAGCATAAAGCACCATGTTCAAGTACAGGGTACAGTGGGTTGCGGGAGAGTGGACCGCTGGATATATATGGGGGAAGGTGATGGAGATGTTGGTGAAGATGGCGGAGGTGTTGGTGAAGATCACGGTGATGATGATGGCCCCCGGCGGTGTTCCGGCGCCACCGGATGCAAGGGGGAGAGAGCCCCCATCTTCTTCTTCTTCCTTGACCTTCTCCCTAGATGGGAGAAGGGCTTCCCCTCTGGTCCTTGGCTCCCATGGCGTGGGAGGGGCGAGAGCCCCTCCGAGATTGGATCTATCTCTCTGTTTCTGCGTTCCCAGATTCTACCCCTTAACCGTTTCTTAAATATCCGGAGATTCGTAATTCCGATTGGGGTGAATCTTTCGCCCAGATCTTTCTCATAAAATTAGCTTTCCTGCGCCAAAAGAAGAGCGTCAACCGCCTTACGGGTGGCCCACGAGAGTCCAGGGCGCGCCCAGGGGGGAGGGCGAGCCCCCCTGTCTCGTGGCCACCCCGGACACTGTTTCGCGTTGATTTTACTTCCCAAAAATCATAAATATTCCAAAAAAAATCTCCGTCCGTTTTTATCCCGTTTAGCCTCTGTTTGATATTGGGTTTCTGCAAAACAAAAAACATGCAACAAACAGGAACTGGCACTGGGCACTGGATCAATATGTTAGTCCCAATAAATAGTATAAAAAGTTGCCAAAAGTATATAAAAGTTGAATAATATTGGCGTGGAACAATAAAAAATTATAGATACGACAGAGACGTATCAGCCACCCTCTCCTTCCGGCCTCCGCTGCCCTACTCCGGCCGCCCTCTCCCTCCGACCTTCGAAGGTCGCCCCGCTCCCCCTTCACCAGTCGTTTTTCTCCCTCTGTCGTGCGCGACGGCGGCGCATCTACCAGGGAGGTCACGAGAGGGGTGAGTTTGTTCGTTCCTTCTCTGTCTCATGGCCATATCATTGATCTTGCTTGCTCTAGCGCTAATTCTGATTTGGAAAATTAGATCCTGATCAAACTTGCTATAGATTTGTGGTGCACGCATGGAATTGTTTGATGTTGCTTGAGGAGGTAATAAATCTTTCTAGAGGCCCAAAGATTCAGGTCACCTTTCTAGGTATTTCAATTTCAGGCTTGCATTATTTGTAGAGGCCCAAAGATTCAGTCCACCTTTCTTGGTATTTCAATTTCAGGCTTGCATTGTTTCTAGAGGCCCAAAGATTCAGTTCACCTTTCTAGGTATTTGAGTTTCAGGCTTGCATTATTTCTAGAGGCCCAAAGATTCAGTTCACCTTTCTAGGTATTTCAGTTTCAGGCTTGCATTATTTCTAGAGGCCCAAAGATTCAGTTCACCTTTCTAGGTATTTCAGTTTCAGGCTTGCATTATTTCTAGAGGCCCAAAGATTCAGTTCACCTTTCTAGGTATTTAAGTTTCAGGCTTGCATTATTTCTAGAGGCCCAAAGATTCAGTTCACCTTTCTAGGTATTTCAGTTTCAGGCTTGCATTATTTCTAGAGGCCCAAAGATTCAGTTCACCTTTCTAGGTATTTTAGTTACAGGTTTGCATTATTTCTAGAGGCCCAAAGATTAAGTTCCTAGTCGGCGTCAAGCGGCCCTGCTACCCATGCCGGTGTCGACCTCAACTCGCAAGGGCCAGCGTCGGAGGGGTTCCCGGGGCTTGGGCTCTACAGAGCCTTCCTCCAGAGCGACGATGGCGAGCTCCTCCCTCGGTGTGTGAGGAGCTCCGGGCTCCCTCCCTATCATGAACGACTTCCGTGATGAGTTAGCTTATTCTTTGTTTCATGAAGTGTTTTTTATTTTGTGAAGCTTGATTGACAACTTGTATGTTTAAGTGGGATATCTCATTTGTATGGACAAACTAAAAATTATCATGTTTTGCATGCTTGATTTGTATAGATGGTTCGTTTATGTCAATTGTGAGCGGGAGGAGGCCACAGAAGAGTCGGCCACACCAAGAGGGTGCTTGGATCCAAGGGACTTATTTTAGTCTGACTAAAAATAGGGTCCAAAGTAGTCAAATGATTGAGATAGAGCATTTATTGTCAATCTAACCCTGCCATCCATACACCTCTTTGGTTTAGAGTTAGTTCAGGGTTAGAATCTAACTCTAACCTCTAACTGAGTTAGAGTTCTCCTCGTCTCGGTTCATCGCCATCATACTTTCCCCATTCATGTGTTTTCAGTATCCTGTGAATCAAAGAGGCCCTTTTTTCAGGAAAAATCAAAGAGGCCCTTAGACTGGTTTAGGTCCGGTCATTTTTTATAAACGTGTTATGTCCAAAATTTAATGAACATGCTCTGGTTTCCACGAAAATAATCCGGTTTCATGTAGTAATTCATTGATTTATTTATTCTTCTGCGGGGGGTTTGCATGTAATTCGTGAGGTCTGAAATGTAAAGTACCATGGCATATGCTCCGAGTCGTGCATGCACTACGACCCAGATGCTCTATGTCCCACATGTCGGTGAATGGGAGCACGTGGAAATAGCCTAGGAGTACATATAGGAGGATAAATGCGTGAAAAAATATGTACTGTGAAGCGTAGCCGCGGTTCGAAAAGGAGACCTAAAGTGATGACAGCTATAGGTCACATGCACCCAACTAGTGGTACTAGACATACGACTAATTTTTCCCTCAAAAAAAGAGGCACGAGTGCTCAGTACTCCTATTCTATAAACATGAGTCCCATCTGACAACAGCATCCGTGCTACAGCTAGCTCTCCTCCCCCGTTTCTCTCTTCTAACTCTAAACTCGGCCGACGCCCGGTGGGTGGGGTGGGTTTGCTCAACTGCGGCCCCACCTCACAGTGAAAACGTTACGACTAGAATAAAAAATGCCATATACTCCCTCCATTCATAAATATAAGCCTTTTTAGATACTACTTCCTCCGTCCGGGTTTATTAGGCCTAAAGACAACTTCTCTTAGACCAAGATGTGTAGTAATTTGCGCACATTAAATTCTTCCATTTCACTCCCAAGGCACTCTCTCACATGCATGCAGCCAATGAAAAAACACACATGAAGTGTATTAATTTCCCAGACATGGCACCAACAACAATGACTTTCAATGCAACCAATGAAATGGTTGCATGCATGCACCTTTCCAAAATGAGGCCTTATAAAAAGGGACATGCTTGTGATGCTGAGAGGCCTAATAAACCCGGACGGAGGGAGTAGTTCAATTGGAATACAACATATAGATGTATGAAGACATAGTTTAGAGTGTAGATTCACTCATTTTGCTCCGTATGTAGTTGTCACTTGCTGGAATCTTTAGAAAGACTTATATTTGGGAAAGGAGGGAGTACTATACTAATAAAACATTAAGGTCATGGGGCGATACAGTGCTGGTTACAGGAGGCAAGAAGAAGAGATGCATCCATCGACGACATCCACCTCCTCGACTCAGGGCGCCGGCCCACTGAACGGCGCCTAAGTAGCAATGGCTTTCGTGGCCAGGTCGACGTGCTTCTGAACAATGGCGTCCAAAGATTCCAGCCGCTGGAAGAAGGCCAACGCCTTTCTGTCCTCGCTTGCCTTGTAGTGGCCTATGTAGACGATTTCCTCGTAGACGTGGATGTGCAGGTCGACGGTTTCTTGCATGGCGAGGCGCTGCGCGGCGAGCGCGGCCTCGAGATGCACATTCTTCGTCGCGACCTCCGGCACCTGCAGGGCCACTAGGGCTTGAAAGATTTCGTCACCATGTAAGCCGATGAGGGTGGAAGGCAATGAGGAGCCTGGGCGCGCGGGCTGGAGCAGTACGGCAAGGTCATCTGCGTGCTTCTTGACGGCGGTGAACTTGCGGATGGAGTTGACCATCATGCCGTCCATGCGAGAGGCGAAGCCGGCGTTGGCGAGGGCTATGATGCCTGCGGTCGCCAGCACCGTCTGGAAACGCTGCGCGGTGCGGGGCCGCAGGCCGGCGCCTTGGATGATTTGGCACAGCCGACTGCCGCTCGCGTCCATCGCCTCCATAGGTGCTTGTGGCTTCTGGTCACTTGGTCTTGGATTGGAGTGAACAGTGTTGAGTAGAGACTTGGGAGTAGATGGATTAGAGTGGTGGGGCGCCTTTATTATATGAGAGTCCAAACTCTGTTGCATTCACATCATGCTGGCTCTAGTCTGCTTCTCCAATTAATTCCATATGTATGTAATTGAGGATGCATCATTGACCGTTCAACGTCTCGGGAACCGCTACCCTCTTCCTCCTTGGCATTCAAGCACCTATGGACCCGTCGACGACGAGGTGCCTATGGTGACTTCGTAAATTTCAAGATAATAGTGTCGTGTGTGTGTGCGTTCATAGGGGTGAGTTTATGTGCGTGTATATTCGCGCTTGCGTCTGTACTGTGTCAAAAAAACAACAACATAAATGCGTGTCAAAAAGAGACTAGTCAGTATACTCAATATTGTGCACCTCGGAGAGGAAAACGATAGAACTAGTATGTATTTATTTACGATGCAGATTCACTCATTTTGCTCCATATGTACTCCGTCTCGGTGTAGTCTAGTCACCTGTTGAAATCTCTAGAAGGGCAAATACTCCTTTCTGGTTTACAGAGCTATACTAGCAAGTAGTTGTACGTACTAGTACAATAGTGGGCTCACATAGCAATTTTGTCTCATGCAAGAGCCTAGCTATATGCGTGCTCCAATGTTCGCAACTGCAACGTTCGGTTTGCGCTTGGCTCTTTTGCCTCTTCGAGAAGACGAACAGTGATGTTACTACTACTGCTTCTACAGTGTCGAATCCACTGCTGCATGTCCGTCCACCGCGAGCGGGATGGATAGCTTGTTGTAGAAGTACTACTACTAAGTAAAAGCATGTCCTCATTTGCGAGCAACCACACGTATGGGCGAGGGAGAAGGCGTGTAGTAAAATCAAGCTTCTCCTCGTTCTACGAGTTGACGCGACACATCATAGCACTGGCCCCACATGCTTGCCTCTAAACTTGGCTGAAAGACCCGCAGTGTATAATATATTTGCTGCAACCTCTAACATTTACCCACAACAAATTAAAATATATGTGGACATATGCATCGTTCTGATGCAGAGGCCGGGGACTCCCCCCTTTTCGAAAAAAACAAATTAAAATATATATTCCTGTCTTGACCAGATGAGCATGCAAACTACAATCACCAGGGTGACAGGTAGGCCAGAAGACTATTTTAATTTTAAAAAAAACTTCAAGACGGCCACATAGCATGGAGCCGACCCCAATGATTTTAAGCTTACAGGCACGGTACACGCTATCTAGACTACTCTACACATGAAACTGCCACACGAGCGTCCGGGCTGCGCTTGGCTCTTCGCCTCTTCGGGAAGTCGAACAATGATTGTGTACTACTACACTGGAGGAGTACTACAGTACGCTTCTGGCCATCTGACACCGATTGAACTGCTGCATGTCCACCGCGTGCGGGAGGGAGAGCGTGTAGCGAAAGCTTCTCCTAGTCTTGCCAACCACCACGCTCATGGGCGAGGGAGGGACGCTCCTGTCTTTGCGTGTATGATAGGTGGGCCCGACAGGTGTGTGGCCAACCTGTCATACAGCCAAAGGCAGGTGCAGTTAAGTCCGTGAGGGAGAGGATAATCAAACTTATCGTTGATGTACGAGTTGACGTGACACATCAAAGCACTACACTCGATATATTTCAATAATTTGCGTTTACCGATGCATTAATTACAACGCATGCATGCATGCATGCCATGACTCTTCTTTTGATAGTACTTGCATGTGTTGATTTAATGCACCTTGAAGTAGTACTCCCTCCGTTCCTAAATTATATGTCTTTGTAGGGATTCCATTATGAATTACATACGGATGTATATAGATGCATTTTAAGTGTGGATTCATTCACTTTGCTCCGTACGTAGTCCATCTAGTGAAATCTCTATAAAGACTTACTCCCTCCGTTCGGAATTAGGCTGGTCATAGTGGGGAGTAACTTAGACTAGTAACATGCATACGTTACTAGTCTATGTTACTACCTCTATAGTGCATAGTATCATAGATCAGTATCATAGATGGTCCCATTTATTGCCATGCATGACACATAGTAGCATCACATTTATTATGTTATGGTATCTACCTATGTTACTATAACCATCTCTCTCTTCTTTAATTGCCTGCCACATAAGCATGTTTGCATGTCCCAAGTGCATGATACTACTTATGTTACTCCCACTATGACCAACCTTACTTGTCGCGAAAATGGATGAATCTAGACATATTTTAGTTCTAGATACATCCATTTCCGAGACAAGTAATTCTGAACGGAGGGAGTACATTTAGGAATGGAGGGAGTATAAAATATGTGACGATAAGCTTTGTAATACCCCGGCCCAAGTCGAGAGATGGTTGTGCACGAGGAGGGCGAGATCATGCAGACCGAACAGGAACAGGACCCGACGATGGAGCTCTCTAAAGTCTCGATGGACCTCACCGTGCTCCACTGCCCCTTGTGCCTCCGCCCCTTGACGCCTCCAGTGTATGAGGTTCGAATACACCTCGTCCATTCGGCTGATTGAGCAAGGTGCAAGTTTCTTGATTGATGTGTTGTTGGATTGATTTCTGCAGTACAAGGGAGGGCACCTGGCCTGCACGGACTGCCGCGTCGAGCACCCCAGGAAGCAGCGGCAGTGCCAGAAGTGCGAGCATGGCGGTGGCTTCGACGTGGGAACACGGTGGTGGACTCCGTCCTTTCGTCGGTGAGGGTGGAGTGCCCGCACGAAGGTTGTGGGCTCTACGTCACTTACCACAAGCTCGCTGATCACCAGAGCGTGTGTCCGCTCGCGCCCTGCAAATGCCCCGTGCCCGTCTGCGGCTATGAAGGCCCTCCGCCGGCGCTCTACAACCACATCAGCACCGCGCATCCCATGCCCGTGCACAGGATCCAGTACGGCAAGGTGCTCCAGCTGCAAGTGCCACTGTCGGAGCCACGGCTCTTGCTGTTCGCGGAGGAGGACCGCCGCGCGCTTTTCTTGGTCGGTGGCGTGCTCGACATCGGCGCGCCTATCGCCGTGTTGGTCGTCTGCATCAGAGCGGGGGCGTCCCCACTGCCGCACTACTTGGCCAAGCTGTGGGCGAACGGCCCGCCGGGGGAGCCCAAAGGCACGACCAACGCCGTCAAGGTGGAAATGGAGGTGACAAGCAGCAAGGATTCCGGCGACATCGACGTGCAGGAGCTGACCTTCTTGACAGTTCCCCCCAAGCTGCTGGCCGGGGCTAAGCTTGTGTCCCTCCACATTCAGATTGACAAGCTCACGTCCTAAATGTTTCGACAGTGCCTTCTGTTTATCTTAGTAATATGCTAATATAGGGATTACCTTGGTCTACTTTAGCTTAAGAAATGGTGGGTTTTGGTGGCGATGCAGCAATTACTTCGACATCAGATCAGTAATTTCCAATAGTCGAACGGATATTTTGTGTTTGTTGGATATAAAGTTCCTTTGGGTAAGAAGTACTACTTGTCATCAAAATGGATAAAAGGAGATGTATGTAGACGTATTTTAGTTCTAAATATGTCCCTTTTTATCCATTTTGATGACAAGCATTCTCTTCGTTCCACAATACATGCCCTCCATTTGTCAAAATATAGATGTATCTAGACATGTTTTAGTATATAGGTACATCCATGATAGAGCCAATCGGATGGTTGAGAACACTAGAATTCGTAGCTACAGATGCGTGTGTGACTCCCAGATGCAGAAGCCGGGGGTCATCATCCTCCTTTTCGAGAAAAAACAGACGCG
The DNA here is from genome assembly GCF_002162155.2 of Triticum dicoccoides. NCBI lineage: Eukaryota > Viridiplantae > Streptophyta > Magnoliopsida > Poales > Poaceae > Triticum > Triticum dicoccoides. Next base: position 416,120,150 of record NC_041383.1, read on the forward strand.
TGTGTGAGAGGACGAGTGCGTGCATGCACCTCTTCTCTTCCTGTATAACGTACTACTAAACTCAGAGTACAAGTTTTTGTGGGTGGCACGATGGTGCATGCGAGAAGTCCCGAGAGATAGGTTTAATGCGTCTGAAAAAAGGACTAGCCTAGAGCTCGCCACGCGGCTATTCCTGTCGAACGCCCCATTAACCGTAAGATATGTATATGACGGTGCCAGTTATTGCACGTACACAGCAGTACTCCCTCCTTTCCGGTTTATGGTGAGTGGTGGAATATTTTTTGTAGTTTGCAAAAGCACCTAATTAATGCTCTTGTTTTTCTCAAAAAATTGTGTTTTTCAATGCATTAATTGCAATGCATGCATGCATAAAGTACATGCATTGGTCAATTTTCTCTTAATACTTGCATGCAATGATTTAATGCACCTTGGAATCTGAACATGTGTTGGGGAACAACCAAATTGAGCCTTATAAAATGGAAAAACTAAAATTTTGAGATAAGCCCTATAAAACCGGAAAGGAGGAAGTAGAAAAATAAGTACTCCATCCGGGAATAGTGCCGCACTTTGAAACTAGAACCATCAATAAATTTTGAGCTTGCGTCTCGTCACATTCCAAATTACTCCACTCTATATTGAATTGCAAACCTGTTCACACCGATCACAACCTAAACGGTTTCCCACTTAGGAGCGTATTAGTACCACGCTAGTATATTGAATTCCAAACTTGTTCACACCGATCACAACCTAAACGGTTTCCCACTTAGGAGCATATTACTACTCGGTTATAAATACTAGTATGCCAAGATGACTGCACATTCCTCCTCAACTCCTCATCCACAAAACAAACAAGTCATTCAGCATCATTCCCTTGCGTCTGACATGGCCAGCATGAGTTCTGGGTCGAGAGATTGCCACCAGGGAGAGGCGAGCATGGAAGCGGAAGTACGAGAGATGTCTCGCCTCGCTGCGAGAGCAGCCGACATGTCCCACCACATGGAAGTAGCAGCACAAAGGTCCCGCCGCGCTGCAGAAGCAGCACGGAGGTCCCGCCACGCCATCGATGCAGCAGACTGGTCCGCCCGCGCCGCGGAAGCAGCAGAGATGTCCCGCCACGCCATGAATGCAGCAGAGATGTCCCGCCGCACCGCGGCAGCCTGGGAAAATTTCTCGCGGGCAGGCGATGACTGTTACAGGCGCATGCATGCGATCGTCCATAGCCAGATGGATCAGATCTCCGGCTTGGCGAGGTTGTAGGACGACGTGAAAGCCTCGTTTGAACAGGCTACCGGCATCATCCGGCAACTAAGGGAGGGCAATGAGAGGCTCCGGGCTGAGCGCGAATGAGGGAGTTCCGGACTAGGGGGTGTCCGGATAGCCGAACTATCATCATCGGCCGGACTCCAAGACTATGAAGATACAAGATTGAAGACTTCGTCCCGTGTCCGGATGGGACTTTCCTTGGCGTGGAAGGCAAGCTTGGCGATACGGATATGTAGATTTCCTACCATTGTAACCGACTCTGTGTAACCCTAGCCCTCTCCGATGTCTATATAAACTGGATGGCTTTAGTCCTTAGGACGAACAACAATCATACCATAGGCTAGCTTCTAGGGTTTAGCCTCCTTGATCTCGTGGTAGATCCACTCTTGTAACACACATCATCAATATTAATCAAGCAGGACGTAGGGTTTTACCTCCATCAAGAGGGCCCGAACCTGGGTAAAACATCGTGTCCCTTGTCTCCTGTTACCATCCGCCTAGACGCACAGTTCGGGGCCCCCTACCTGAGATCCGCCGGTTTTGACACCGACATTGGTGCTTTCATTGAGAGCTCCTCTGTGTCGTCACCGATAGGCTTGATTCTTCACGGCTGACATCCGTGGTGAGAGTCCCTTGGCTTCTTCGACCATCATCAACGATGCAGTCCAGGGTGAGACCTTTCCCCCCGGACAGATCTTCGTATTCGGCGGCTTCGCACTGCGGGCCAATTCGCTTGGCCATCTGGAGCAGATCGAAAGCTACGCCCCTGGCCGTAAGGTCAGGTTTGGAAGTTTGAACTTCACGGCTGACATCCGTGGGGACTTGATCCTCGATGGATTCGAACCACAGCCGAGCGTGCCGCACTGTCACGGCGAGCATGATTTAGCTCTGCAGCTGGACAGTACCCTGGAGGCCGCACTCGAACTCGCTCCGATCTTCAAGTCGGGGCCGGCTGCGCAGATCGAGGACGGATGGCTAGACACCGCCTTGGGAGCTGCAACCTCTACGGCGATAGAGCCGAACACTGACCTTGTCCCTCATAAAGCTCGTGACTCCGAGGTTCCGGACTCTGAACCTCCCGCGCCCCCTTCGATCGAATCCGATTGGGCGCCGATCATGGAGTTCACCGCAGCGGACATCTTTCAACACTCACCTTTCTGCGACATCCTGAGTTCGCTAAAGTATCTCTTGTTATCAGGAGAGCCCTGGCCGGACTGCGGACAGGATGGTTGGGATGCGGACGACAAAGAAATTCAAAGCCCACCCACCACCCAATTGGTAGCCGCTGTCGACGATCTAACCGACATCCTAGACTACGACTCCGAAGACATTGACGGTATGGACGACGATGCCGGAGACGAACAGGAACCAGCGCCTACCGGGCACTGGAAAGCCACCTCATCATATGACATATACATGGTGGATATCCCAAAGGATGGGAATGGCGAAGGGACAGAGGAGGATGACCCCTCCAAGAAACAGCCCAAGCGCCGGCGTCAGCGGCGCCGCTCTAAATCCCGCCACAGCAAGAATGAAGATTCTGGCACCGGAGATAACAAAACACCGGACAGTGCCGAAGACAAACCACTCTAGCAAGATCCAGCGCAGGAGGATGGAGACGCCAGCCCTCATGAGAGAGCGGCAGAAGAAGAGGTAGAGGATTATATGCCTCCCTCCGGAGACGAAGCAAGCCTCGACGACGATGAATTCGTCGTGCCTGAGGATCCCGTCGAACAAGAGCGTTTTAAACGCAGGCTTATGGCCACGGCGAAAAGCCTCAAGAAAAAGCAGCAACAGCTTAGAGTTGATCAAGATCTGCTAGCCGACAGATGGACTGAAGTCCTCGCGGCCGAAGAGCATGAGCTCGAACGCCCCTCCAAAAGCTACCCTAAACGCAAGCTGCTCCCCTGATTAGAGGAGGAAGCGTATGAACCCGCATCACCAGGAGACAATACAGCTGACCGACCACCCCGTGGTCACGACAGAGAGGCCTCTAGGCCCTTCACTAGACCCGTACCCTAGCACCGCTCGAAAAGCACAAGACCATAGGGGAACGCTCCGGACTTGCGAGATATATTGGAGGATAAGGCAAGACAATCAAGATCAATCTATGGATCGCGTGGGCGCCCCACGGTACGTGACGACAACCGTCGCGCCAGACACAGTAAGTCCGGCCGGGTCGAACAAAATAGACAAAGCTCTTTTGAGCTCCGTCGTGATATCGCCTAGTACAGTGGCGCCGCACACCCACTATGCTTCACAGATGAAGTAATGGATCATCAAATCCCCGAAGGGTTTAAACCCGTGAATATCGAATCTTACGATGGCACAACAGACCCAGCGGTTTGGATGAAGGCTATCTTCTTCACATCCACATGGCCCGCGGTGACTATCTTCACGCCATCAAATATCTCCCCTCAAGCTTAAAGGACCAGCTCGGCATTGGCTTAACAGCCTGCCAGCAGAGTCAATTGGGAGTTGGGAAGACCTGGAAGCTGCATTCCTCAATAACTTCCAAGGCACGTGTGTGCGACTACCAGACGCTGATGACCTAAGCCACATAATTCAGCAGCCAGACGAATCGGCCAGACAATTCTGGATGCGGTTCTTAACAAAGAAAAACCAAATCGTCGACTGTCCGGATGCGGAGGCCCTCGTAGCCTTCAAGCATAACATCCGCGACGAGTGGCTTGCCCGGCACCTGGGATAGGAAAAGCCGAAATCCATGGCAGCCCTTACATCACTCATGACCCGCTTTTGCGCGGGTGAGGACAGCTGGCTAGCACGCAGCAACAACCTCAGCAAAAATTCTAGCAGTCCAGATTTCAAGGACCGGAATGGCAGGTCGCGTCGTAACAAAAGCAAACGCCGCATCAACGGCGACAATAGTGAAGATACGGCAGTCAATGCCGGATTCAGAGGCTCCAAACCCGGTCAGCGGAAAAAGCCATTCAAAAGAACTGCTCCGGGTCCGTCCAATTTGGACCGAATACTCGACCGCTTGTGCCAGATACACGGCACCCCCGAAAAGCCAGCTAACCACACCAATAGGGACTATTGGGTATTCAAGCAGGCAGGCAAGTTAATTGCCGAAAACAATGACAAGGGGCTGCATAGCGATGACGAGGAAGAGACCCCACCGCCAAACAATAGAGGGCAGAAGGGTTTCCCCCCACAAGTGCGGACGGTGAACATGATATACGCAACGCACATACCCAAAAGGGAGCGGAAGCGTGCACTCAGGGATGTATACGCAATGGAGCCAGTCGCCCCGAAGTTCAATCCATGGTCCTCCTGCCCGATTACTTTTGACCGAAGGGACCACCCCACCAGCATCTGCCACGGCAGATTCGCTGCATTGGTCTTAGACCCAATCATCGATGGATTTCACCTCACCAGAGTCCTGACGGACGGCGGCAGCAGCCTGAACCTGCTCTATCAGGATACAGTGCATAAAATGGGCATAGACCCCTCAAGGATTAAACCTACCAAGATGACCTTTAAAGGCGTCATACCAGGTGTAGAAGCCAATTATACAGGCTCAGTTACACTGGAAGTGGTCTTCGGATCCCCGGATAACTTCCGAAGCGAGGAGTTAATCTTCGACATAGTCCCGTTCCGCAGCGGCTATCATGCCTTGCTCGGACGTATCGCGTTTGCAAAGTTCAATGCGGTGCCGCACTACGCATACCTCAAGCTCAAGATGCCAGGCCCTAGAGGAGTCATCACGGTCAACGGAAACACTGAACGTTCTCTCCGAACGGAGGAACATACAGCGGCTCTCGCAGCAGAAGTACAATGCAGCCTCTTAAGGCAATTCTCGAGTCCGGCCGTTAAGCGGCCGGACATAGCTAAGCGCGTCCGGAGTAACCTACAACAAGACCACCTGGCACGTTCCGAGCACGCGTAGCAGTGCGGCCCCAACCCCAGCCCCTGCAAAACGTCCAAACAGGTCCTTCGCGTACACCATTACGCTCTGAAGATACCATGGGCATGGGGAGAGGGGCACGACCACAATAAGCCTAGACTGCGGCTCAACCACACCAGGGTCTCTCAAGTGTGTCGTTCTTTTTTTTCTTTTCACCTTTTATTTTTTACCTACAAGACTCCGTTCGTCAGAGGCCCTGTCCGGCAGCAGACCTGCCGAACTCACGATGCAACAGCCAGGGAAGGATCAAAGGCTACAACGAATATACAGGTGGTCTCCATTACGAGCATTTTTATACACCAGTCCGCAGCCTACCCCTGGAGGGGGACATGTTTAACAGTCCCATCCCTTGCTTATCGCACTATTTGTATCGTTCTGCATTCATAGCAGCACTTATTGAATAAAACAATGCAGCACCTTTTTGCTTATAATTGCATTTCTTTTTCATACATATGTTCATTTACAACATGTCGCATCCGTACACTTTGGTACGGTTAAAACACACTAGGGGCTTATGGTTCCCGCATCATGGTGTGACAAGTCCGAACACTTTCACAAGTGCGGCACCCCGAACTTATAGCATTATATGCATCGGCTCTGAATCATGTCTTGGGTCAATAGTTGGGTTTGCCCGGCTCCCATGTTTTGGTACCTTACGTTCCGTTGTATCGACTAAGGTAGCACTGGGAGAACCACTGCGATTGCGCCCCAGTTGAGCTGGGTTAACGCCTTAGTGGAGAAAGCTAAAACTGACCGTCATGATGAGGCGAGATCCGGTCGCTGTTTGAGAGGTTTTTGCGAGTCCTTAAAGACTTGTGCCGCTTAGAGCGTGGAGCCGGATCTTGTCCGGCCCAGGCGTGGATAGCGCCCCAAATTCGGCCTTCCGAAGACTAGGGGCTTCGCCGAAATTTAAAATTATAGAATTCTATGGCTAAGTGAAAGTGTTCAAGCATTATAAGTTAGGTTGCCTTGTTCGCTGTGTTGAGCGCCTCCCTAGATGGACCCAAAAATGGGAACAAGAGTGCTCAAGTTTATCCCGAACACCCCAGCACTCGTGGCATGGGGGCTGAAGCCGATGACTTGCCATCTCTCAGATTTGATAAACAGCCGCACAGAAGGTAATATTTTAAATTAACAAGTGTTGCTTAGCGCATATGAACTAAGTTTTCAGCGCACAGGATAACAAAATGCGATTCTACTCAAAAATTACATCTTTGGAGCACTCCCCCGCAATAGTGCGGGCGCCCTTCAGCACACTCTTATAATACATCTCGAGCATGCGATGCTCCTTGCCCTCTGGTGGCGGGTCGGTCACAAGCTTCTGGGCACCCATCTTGCCCCAATGCACCTTTGCGCAGGCAAGGGCCCGACGGGCACCCTCAATACAGGTGGAGTGCTTGATGACTTCAACCCACGGGCATGCATCCACCAGCCGCCGCACCAAGCCGAAGTAGCTCCCAGGCATGGCCTCCTTAGGCCACAGCCGAACTATGAGGCCCTTCATGGCCTGTTCGGCCGCCTTGTGGAGCTCGACCAGCTGCTTCAGCTGGTAGCTAAGGGGCACCGGATGTCCGGCCTCAGCATACTGAGACCAGAAGACCTTCTCCATCGAGCTCCCCTCCTCGGCCCGGTAGAATGCGGCAGCATCGGACACGTTGCAAGGAAGATCTGCGAACGCTCCTGGAGAGCTCCGAATTCGGGTAAGCAACAGGTAATTAACACTCACATGCTTACTTTGCATGAAAAATGCCTTACCCGCTGCTATTTTCTTCACCGCCTCAATCTCCTGGAGGGCCTTGTAGGCTTCGGCCTTAGCGGCTTTGGCACTCTCAAGAGCGGTTGCAAGCTCAGACTCTCGAGTCTTCGAGTCACGCTCCAGGCTCTCATGTTTTCTCACGAGATCCTGGAGCTCTTGCTGTACCTCCGCCACCCGCGCCTCCTGTTTCTCTCGCTCGGTGCGCTCTGCGGCCGCATTTTGTTCGGCCGCGGCCACCGCCTCTTTCAGGGTCGCCACCTCATCAGTGGCCCCTGCAATACCCGCGTTATCCTTGTCATTCTTTTTGCAACCAAAATCCTTTTCTGTAAGGTACAATTTTCATAAGGTGTTACTCACCTTCCTTGTCCTCGAGCTGCCTCTTGGCACGACCGAGCTTGTTCTCGGACCGCTCGAGGCTTTCCTTCAAAGTATTGACATCCGCAGTCAGTGCGGCAGAGGTCAGCAGTGCAACCTGCAATCCCATATTGACATATTTTTTATAACTCCTACGTATATCTTTTTAGATCCTCAGTCCGGCTTTTCTTTCCGAACACCGAACCAAGCATCAGGGGCTACTGTATATGCGGTACCATTTTATACATATTGAAATTCTTACCGCAAAGCCTGTTAGAAGGCTGCTGCAGGCTTTGGTCAGCCTGCTCTTGGCGAGCTGCACCTTCTGAATCACCGCACTCATAACAGTGCGGTGTTCCTCTTCGATGGAGGCGCCGTTGAGCGCCTCCAGCAAGTTATCCGGCACCTCCGGTTGGACGGAGGCAGCCGGCGTCACGGTCTTGCCCTTCTTGCGAAGGGGTCGCCCGCCGGACTCCGGAGCCACTGTGGGTTCCGGGGCCGAGTCCGGTGCAAAGTCCGGGAGGTTGTCCCGCGACACCTCCGGGGCCCTCTCCTCCTGTTGGGTCCCTTCTTGGGATCCCACCTCGGCATCGTCCGCATCACGGGGGGTGGAGGCCGTCAGAAGGGAATCCATATCCGACGCACCTAAGGACCCGCTCGACGAGGCGGGAAGATCATCCTTAGGCGGACTGCAGGGTTGTATGCGGCATTAGAAAGACATTATGTGGCGAAAAATAAAAACCTTGAAGTTATTCGGGAGTCCGGATACTTACAATCTCGCCAGGGGCTTGGCCCTTGGAGGCCAGTCCTCGTCGTCGTCACTGTCGTTGGCGGAGCAGTCCGGGGGAAGAGTTTTTCCCTTCTTGGACCCTTAGGCCTCCCTTGTTGGGGAGGCCTTCCTTTTCTTCCCTCCCCCCGTTGGGGAAGAGGCTTTCTTCTTCTCCTCCTCACCTTGGTGGGAGGAGTCGGCCTCGGATTCATCATCCGATAGAACCTAAAAACGGGAACTCTTCCGAGTCCCCGTGGCCTTCTTCTTGGCCTTCTTCTCCGGCACCACATGGGGTGCCGGAGCCAGCAGCCCCGTTAGGCGGGCGTCCGCTGGGTCCTCTGGCAATGGGGCCGGACAGATAGTCCGTTCGGCCTTCGCCAGCCATTCCTGTCAAAGGTAAAGGGAGTTTAGATCCCGCATAGAGTCAAACTATGGAAAACAAGTGGCAAAATCACTTACCTCGTCAGCTGGACGCTGCGAGCGGAATCCGCGATCTTCGGTAGCGGATGCGGGAGCCTCGGCGCCTTTGAACAGCACCTTCCAGACATCTTCGTACGTAGTGTCGAAGAGCCCGCTCAGAGTCTGGTGCTACGCCGGATCGAACTCCCACATGTTGAAGCCCCGTCACTGGCACAGGAGAATCCGGTGGATGAGCATGACCTGGACTACGTTGACAAGCTTGAGCTTCTTGTCCACCAGCTTCTGGATACAGGCTTGGAGTCCGGTCAGCTCCTCCGAATCCCCCCAGATCCGTCCACTCTCTTTCCAGGAGGTGAGCCGTGCAGGGATGCCGGATCTGAATTCGGGGGCCGCTGCCCAATCAGGGTCACGCGGCTCGGTGATATAGAACCACCCTGATTGCCACCCCTTAATGGTTTCCACGAAAGTGCCCTCCAGCCACGTAACGTGGGACATCCTGCCCACCATGGCGCCTCCGCACTCCGCTTGGCTGCCCTTCACAACCTTCGGCTTGACACTGAAGGTCTTGAGCCACAAGCCGAAGTGGGGCTGGATGCAGAGGAAGGCCTCGCACACGACGATAAACACCGAGATGTTGAGGATGAAATTCGGGGCCAGATCATGGAAATCTAGGCCATAGTAGAACATGAGCCCCCGAACAAAGGGATGAAGTGGGAAGCCCAGTCCGCGGAGGAAATGGGGAAGAAATACTACCCTCTCATGGGGCCTGGGGGTGGGGATGAGCTCTCCCTCGTCGGGGAGCCGATGCGCGATGTCACTGGACAAATATCCGGCGTCGCGCAGCTTCTGGATCTGTCCCTCCGTGACGGAGGAGGCCATCCACTTGCCTCCCGCTCCGGACATAGTTGGGGAAGGTTGAGGTGAGAAGTGCGGACTTGGGCGCTGGAGCTCGAGTTCACGGAGATGGATAAGCCAAGGAGGAGGAAGGCGCAGGTAAAAGGGTTGGATCTTTATCCCCTTATATGGGCGGACAAAAACATGTGTCCCCACCGGCCTGGTAAAACTCGCTTATCTCCCAAGCGTCACAATCAATGGCGCGGTTGGGTTGCCCACGTCCATATTGATGGGAATCCCGGAATAAGGGGAACACGATCTCTGCTTCGACAAGACGTGCCAAGGAAACCGCCTCGCTAAACGCGCGGAGGTGGAACAATAAAAACAATTCGAGTAAAGGCTTGGTAATGGCGTGACGTCACGCCACAAAATACGTCGGCAGATTGAACTTGTGTAATATTATTCTCTCTACGGTGGTATGTGGAATTTATTTTGCAGAGCCGGACACTATCCTGGTGTTCATAATCTTCTATAAATTATTCGGAGGAAGAACCCGCCTTGCAATGCCGAAGACAACATGCGCGCCGGACTCGTCGTCATTGAAGCCTGGTTCAGGGGCTACTGAGGGAGTTCCGGACTAGGGGGTGTCCGGATAGCCGAACTATCATCATTGTCCGGACTCCAAGACTATGAAGATACAAGATTGAAGACTTCGTCCCGTGTCCGGATGGGACTTTCCTTGGCGTGGAAGGCAAGCTTGGCGATATGGATATGTAGATTTCCTACCATTGTAACCGACTCTGTGTAACCCTAGCCCTCTCCGGAGTCTATATAAACCGGATCGCTTTAGTCCTTAGGATGAACAACAATCATACCATAGGCTAGCTTCTAGGGTTTAGCCTCCTTGATCTCGTGGTAGATCCACTCTTGTAACACACATCATCAATATTAATCAAGCAGGACGTAGGGTTTTACCTCCATCAAGAGGGCCCGAACCTGGGTAAAACATCATGTCCCTTGTATCCTGTTACCATCCGCCTAGATGCACAGTTCGGGACCCCCTACCCGAGATCCGCCGTTTTGACACCAACAGCGACCTGCTGAGGGAGAAGATCGTCCGAAGTGCAGACCAGCAGGAGGAGACCAGTGCCTTGTTGAAGAGGACCGGCGTCATCGTCAAGAAACTTATGGACGAGAATGACATGCTCCGCAACGAGCGCCAAAGGCTGGTGGAGGAATCCTTGGATGTTCTCAAGCAGCGTCTTGAGGACACGAAAGAGCTCATCACCGCTCGCCGCAGAGACTAGTTCCCGCAGCCTGCAGCAACGCATCAAGAAAGTAGAGATCAATGAGCCAGATCCTTGTCTTCCTTCTTATTTTGCCCTTGTGTATTTCGGGCGTAGCCGCATGTGGCTTTTTTAATTATCTTTCTAATTATGTAAGACAATTAATCGTCCTTATTTTTCTGTGGAAGATCAATGTTGCGAGGATGGAATGAAGAAAACTCTTGATGTGGCGACCCTGGCATTGTTGTTCTTCTAGTTGTTGCTGGGCTTCCTTCAGTTTCCTGGTTTCTTTTGATGTAATAATCGATTTAGGATGTGGATTGTGTCGTTGGTTGTGAAATGTTGGGTTCTAGCGCGGATGTTTGGCCTTTGTGGGCCTCTTGGGATGTTGCGATTTCAATCTGGTACTCCCTCCGTCTCATAATGTAAGACGTTTTTTGACACTATACTAGTGTCAAAAAGCGTCTTATATTATGGGACAAAGGGAGTAGCTTTTAGTACTTCATGTTAGGTTGGAGTTGTGCTGAACTTCTTGTGAATTGTGGTGGTTTTCAGTAATGAAAATCGAAAGGGGCAAGCCCTTCTTTGATAAAAAAATCATCCTTATATATTCATCAGTCTTGCTATAAGTCGCAGTAGATGCTATATAGGTCCGTCAGATCTTACATCAAGATCTGTGCTTTCAGATTTTCTTTTTTCTCTCTTAAATCTCAGCCGAGTGAGACATAGCCACGCCATTAAACAGAGGCTCGGGTGCCATTAATGGAGACCTTGGGAGAGAGGTGGACGGCAGATGGAGGTCAAAGGGCTCTCCTCCTGATAAGCATGTGCAGGGGTCTGATCACACACCTCTCGTACTCAAATAGCTACCCTGCACGGCGCCTCCTAGCTAATAAAAAATGGGGACGCGTGGCGGCACGTAAATGGTACTAGTAAGTAGAACGCCCACGGTTTCAATAATACTTGTGTTTCTGATTGTAACGTGACATCACTTGTTCCAAAATGACTTTGTTGGTTGTTAATGTGTGCGCCTTCGCAAATCGGACTGCAAATTTACCATAGCATGTTGGTGCCATGTCATGGCACCAAGCCAAGTTTCATTATTTTCATGCGTGTTTTGGATTTACAGGAATTAAAAAACTAAGTTTCTCAATGTTTCCAACCCAGCCACGACGCCCAGAATTTTGAATTTCATTCCCATTTCTTGCATGGAACCTAGAAATTTACCCGAGGACACACATGTGGTTTTTCAACCAACTTTGGTGCACTGGAACGTGTGCTTGTATTTCAAATTTGAATTATGCACACAAAGGTGACACGTTCCCTCCCAGACCCACGAGCCTTCTTGAGAGAAGCTCCGATTTGCAAGAAGCTTATACCAAAATTTGTTCCTATTCGGCCAATTTTTTTTACCATGGCATGGTACTACCATGACATGACACCATGCCAAGTTTCATGATTTTAAAACCAAGTTTCTCAATGTTCTTGACCGAGCCACGATGCATAGATGTTTGAATCTCATTCACATTTTTTGCATGGGAGTAGAAATTCACCCGAGGACACAAATGTGATTTTCAACCAACTTTGATGCACGGGAGCACGTGCTTGTAGTTCAAATTTGAATTATGCACATTAAATGACCAAAAACTCAATTAATGTGTAAATAAGGCCAAACGAAGCCGGAATAATTCCAAAATTTAACAGGGCACTCATGTAGTTCTATGTTGCCTTTGTAAATAAACTCAAGGGGGACAACGTATATCGTTTCGCACTCAAAGGTGACACATTCCCTCTCAGAACCACGAGCCTTCTTGAGAGAAGCTTCGGTTTGCAAGAAGCTTATACCAAAATCTGTTCTTATTCGGCCATTTTTTTTACCACAACATGGTAGTACCATGACATGACATCCATGCCAAGTTTCATGATTTTTAGACGTGTTTTGGATTTACAAGAATTTTAAAACCAAGTTTCTCAATGTTCTCGGCCGAGCCATAATGCCCAGATGTTTTAATTTTATTCTCATTTCTTGCATGGGACCTAGAAATTCACCCGAGGACACAAATGTGATTTTTCAACCAACTTTGGTGCACGAGAGCATGTGCTTGTAGTTCAAATTTGACTTATGCACATTAAATGACCAGAAAATCAATTAATGTATAAAAACGACAAACGAACCCAGAATAATTCCAAAATTTAACATGGCACTAATGTAGTTCTATGTTGCCTTTGTTAAGAAACTCAAGGGCGGGGGGGGGGCAGCGTATATCATTTCACACTCAAAGGTGGCACGTTCCCTCTTAGAACCACGAGCTTCCAAATCGGCCCAATTTTTTACCACAACATGTTAGTGCCATGACATGACACCATGCCAAGTTTCATGATTTCCAGCCGAGTTTTGGATTTACATGAATTTAAAATCTAAGTTTCTCGATGTTCTCGGCAGAGTCATGACGCCCAGATGTTTGAATTTCATTCTCATTACTTCCATGGGACCTAGAAATTCAACCAAGGACACACATGTGATTTTTCAACCCACTTTGGTGCACCGGAGCATGTGCATGCAATTCATATTTAGATTATGCACATTAAAAGTCCAGAAACTCAATTAATGTATAAAAAGGCCAAATGAACCCGAAATAATTCCAAAATTTAACAGGGCACTCATATAGTTCTATGTTGCCTCTGTAAATAAAATCAGGGGGGGAGGCAGTGTATATCGTTTCGCACACAAAGGTGACACGTTCCCTCTCGGAACCACGAGGCTTGTTGAGAGAATCTCCGTTTTGCAAGAGGCTTATACCAAAACTTGTCCCAATTTAGCCAAAAATTATACGTACGAAAACAGGGTTTAGATTATCCCGAACATCTCGCTACCTAGACCAATAATGTACTATGATTTGAATTCAACATAAAATGGATACAGATATTTGAATTGGAGAGCGTATGGTACATGTAGTTCATAGTGAAATATGATTACTGCTATATGCATGTCTTTTTGTTATCAAGATAATATTTAAATTATTGTGTAACTTGACAACAATCGTATTCAAATAAGGAAAATTGATTCAAATTTAGTCCATATGGTAGACGAGAATATATATGTTCACATGGTGGAGTAAAATGTTCATATATGATGGAAGATCAAAATGTATGACTACATCAATTATAAACCGCAAGGTCACCTAATGATATATTCGAATTCAACATAACGTGGATTCAAAAATTGAAATTCGAGATCATGGCATGTGTAATCATATAAAAAGGGACATTACTCTTTCTTTGGTGGGAATTGATTTGTTTTTTGTTGTTGTTGAGGGAAGTGCGAATCGATTGGGTACTGTGCAGGGTAATCATGTTCTCCCGATTTTTTTTACATTTTTCTTGTAGTTTTTTCAATGGCATCTATAGCAATATAGTGAAAGGGGACATGACTCTCTTGTGTCTTGTATGAATTTTTTTACACGTTAAGTTTGTTCAGCCGAACCAGGAATCCGCACCTTGTTATCCCGAAATTTTCAAGCTCGAGTATCTTTTGTCTCACCTGCTTTGAAACTCCCGCTTCTTCAACCCGCACCGCGCCTTGTTATCCCGAAATTTGGACGCGCGCGAGAACTCCCTCCTCATCCGAAATCGCTCCCGCAGCCCAGACACGTGAAATCCCCCTTCTACCCCTCAGCCAAAAATGAAGCTCCACGTCGCGGTGTCAAAACCGGTGGGGTACGCTGGTAACTTACCCTACATTTCGGACAAGCGCGTCCCTAAGCTTGGCTCCCCCTCCCCTTCACCC